>NC_135749.1:18565833-18879166 GCF_041903045.1 Epinephelus lanceolatus
ATCATTTTTCTTAAAGGTCCAGCATGTAAGATTTGGGTGGATTTTGTCACATCAAGAAGTCAGGATTGTAGATTGCAACCAGCATTCATTGCAGCATTTATTGGGAGCCAAATTATCCCCAGAGGCCTCTTCCTCTGCAAATTAAAAACTGATTTGTTGATTCAAACTGCTAAAAACACTGAATTAAGCAGTTTCATGTAAAAATAAATAAATAAATAAATTAAAAAAAAAATAAAATCTGTGTTTCCCTGACGCTGTTCATTTGGGTTTGTTTGGTATTTGGTTTTTCCGTTCTGTGCTACTGTAGCAACACGGTGGTGCAACATGACGATCTCTGTAGAAAAGGACTCACTTCCCATGTAGATATAAACAGCTTATTCTGAGGTAAAAAAAACACTACCATTCTTATTTTCAGGTGATTATACACTAGAGAAAACATAAATGTTATATTATACTAATAACCCCATCCCCTAAGTTTGCACACACTGCTTTTTAAGGGGCTCTATGTGAAATTCAAAGCATATGAGTTGTCCAGACACGGTTCTAAACATGGAGGTTACTGACCTGGCTGCAGAGTCCTGCACAGGTCTGATTTTCAAGATCCACCCCTGAACCAGAACTGTGACGTGCAATACCTCACCCTTCCTGCCACTCACACATATGACCAAATAGTTCTGCAACCTGACCCTACCCACCGACACAAGATCTGTGGTCCAAACCTGACCCCAAAAACCACTAATCACATATCATCTGTGTGCTGTTCAAATAATTAGTTAGGCAGCATGATTAAAGTGATCATTCTGGAACATTTGCTACCTGTGAAACTAAGATATTACATTTTAAAACAAAGGTTAAAATGCAATTTAAATGAATATTCAGTAGCACACACCACAGTTAATGAGCCTGTTGGTAATGTATACAGAGGTGCCAAAAGCTGCAGTTCTTTGAATGTCTAATTGAGGCTAGCTCCAGAAGCCATTCAGTTCACATATACCCCCACATAAAATGTCCAGCTTTACAGCAGAAATAAAAATGTTTATAGCCTGGTACAAAAATGGTTAGGGGCTCCAGCTAATTTCCTCCTTCATGATGACTGTTCAAGGGTACTTTTTATATACTTCACCCATTTACATTTTATTAAGCCTTAAAGTTATGCATAATTAAGGGTGCGGCCACTTTGAGTGAGGCTCAAAGTCTGCTGACAGTCTGCTCGGTTTCTCAGTCAGATCCACCCTTCGCTCCTCCACAGCTCCAGCCACTCACCCAAATATGGTCACGTGACATCTGACTCCACCGCATTTTTTCATCTCCGTAATATCTCCAGACTCCGCCCCTCCCTTTCTCAGCATTTTACAGAAGTCCTCATCAACGCACTGGTCACCTCTCGTTTGGATTATTGTAACTCCCTTCTCACCGGTCTACCACACAAACTCATTCACTGTTTACAAACCATCCAGAACTCTGCTGCTAGAATAATCACTCGCACTAGGTCCTCTGATCACATCACTCCAGTCCTCATCCAGCTCCATTGGCTCCCTGTCCAGCAAAGAATACAATATAAACTCCTCCTGATAACATTCAAAGCCCTCCATAATCTGGCCCCCCCCATCTCTCGAACATGCTTCACCCATATATCCCCCCTCGTCCACTCCGTTCTTCATCGGCTGCTCTGCTCACCACACCTCCTTTCAAACTCAGTTCTTTTGGTGCTCGTACTTTTAGCTGCTCAGCTCCCAGACTTTGGAACACTCTCCCACTACACTTCGTAATCTGGACTCAGTTGATACCTTCAAGTCACACCTCAAGACACACCTCTTCAAAACTGCCTACTCCCTTTAATCCAAATAGTTTATCCATCCGTTTAGCCATCTCTATTTGTATGTTCTCTATATTTATTACATGTACATTTATTTTGCTATTTATATGTTCTGCATGTTTGTTATTTGTATATTTATTATTTGCTACTGTACTGTTCTTTTGTTTTCTGTTATTTACTTGTAAGGCGACCTTGAGTGCCTTGAAAGGCGCCAAACAAATAAAATGTATTATTATTATTATTATTATTAAAAACACCAATGAGCCAACTCCACAGTCCACAAACCAATGAGTGACGTCATGGTGGCTACGTCCTTTATTTTTACAGTCTATGAAACACACCTAGAAGACTAGATACAAGGTCAGCAGGCAGAGGATTAAAACATTAAATTAAATTATTCTCATTTTATTTCAAATATATTTATCTTGCAACACCCACAAACCGACCTGCATGTTCTTTTTTCGCCCAGAACTGAATCTGGAAATAAAATTACAACAAAATACCACCAGCAATTCATCTTTTTTTTGCTGATCACCCGATGAAGGACTGTGGCTGGCGGCTAGCAGCTAATGGTGGTAACTCCATAGACAGCCCTAATGGCAACAGCCTCAACAGAGCTAACAGTGTGGGGAACCAAAGGGTTGGTGCTACACTTCCGTGAAGAAACCTTTCTGATATCGTCAGGAACCACTGTATGAGCACAGTGAAAAGTGGTGACAATGTGCCAGCCACCAGGATACACACATGGACTAACATGCACATGCAGCTGGACCGGCTTACCACAACAAATCACAGACTTCATTTTCTGTTCAGGACACCATTACTCCACTATCTTTACATAGAAAAAAGCAGTATGCTGCTATATTAATGCTCTCAATGTCGCATACAGAACCTTTAAAGTCCCCCTCACTGCTGTCTTTTTTCTGTTCATTAAGTGTCCAAACATTTACCAAACCAAAAATTCTTTGTCTGCCATTGGCATTTATCTTTGTCCACACAGTCTTGAGGTGTTTAAGTTCTCATCATGTGGTTCCTCTTTCTGTGCTAATAAAGAATTACCACCAGCAAATGAACGGTATGACTCCCACTCTCTGTTTGAGACGCGCCTGCTTCAGTGCAGCTCTGAGGGGCAATTTGAGCTTCGCAGCATGTGTCATATGTGCCAGAACGGATACTGCAGAGAAAGAGAGGGTGGTGAAAAGAAAAAAAGACACTTTCCCCGCAGATCTAATAATCCACCTCTTTTCCTCATTGCAACATCCTTTTCTCCTCAATTTGTCCCTTCAGTCCTTCTTTTTTTCTTTTGTTATCTCTGATCATTTACCTTCATCTCTGTCTGCTTGCCTTGCTTCTTCTCCTCTCGGGGAATCTAAAAGGTACTTCCACAGCTCCACAGTAAGATCAAGAGGACATACTGTTTTTTCCAAAGCATGATCAAAAGCAGTATTTGTTTGGTAACAAAGCCAAAACCCATTTAATTCCTCATCTATGCTGGCTGCAAGTACAAAAAGAATGATAACATATTTTCATGTTTTGTTCTGGGGGTTAATTAGTAGTATAAACGAGCCCTGGGTCATCCTTTTTGGCTCTGTAATGGAAATCTGACTAATGGGAGATCTGAGGAAACGAGTTGGGCAGCAGAGGAGCATGCTGGGAGAGATTTGCAGCATGGAGTTTAAGCCATGCTGTGAGTAAATCAAACATCCCTTATTACTATCATTATGTGCGCTGCAGGAGATGTCAGCGTGATGTTCACTGTGTGGGAGGTGTGGGAGTGTGTGAGTTTGTCACAGGGATTTAAATGAATATGAATAAACAGATATGAACCGATTATTTGCTCTGAGCAGATACAAATAGCATCCAAATTTTAACATTTTAATTTTTTCAATTTATTTTTTTGCAATTTTCATTCAGTCACCTAATTTTAAAGTGGAGTCAGGACCTCCACCACATAAATGTCCACACATCCATTTAGAAATTACGACTGGGGTTCAACAGTTCTTTCTTACTTTTTAAAAAAGACTCCAGGTGGCTGTGTGAATGAAAACAGCTAGTAGCCAAACTCAGTGGAGACAAATATGGAGGCGTTGATATTTAGTTTAGTTTAGTGAGATTTTTTAGTGAAATTTAGTGAGCTTTGTTCTCAATAGCCTTCAATTCACAACGGATTTGTTGTGCAGCAGTATAAAGTCAATTAATTATTTTAATGCTAGCCATGCTAGCTGAATGGTAGTAGGGAGGACAATGTGGATTGCTCCGTCCAGTGCTTTAGTCCAGGCTGAAATACCCTTACAACTGTTTGATGATTTGCCATGACATTTTACACAAAGGAGGAGATTCTTTGGCTTTTAGTCAACAACTATCAAATGGATACCAAGATATTTGGTGCAGATACAGATGGTGCCAAGAAGATGAACTCTGGCAAAATGCAGCACAAACATTTCCCTTATCAAACTTCAACCCACCTTCATTTTCCTTAGGACCAATTCTCATTATATATACACAACTAACTTTTGAAGAAACATAATATGGCCCAGTGCAATTCTGATATGTATTTTCCCAATGTTAAAACCTCCTTTTCTATTTCTACTATATATTTCCACCGAGCAGCAACCTCCAGGGCCGTAGAATTAAGCCAACACAGAAGTCCCAAAAACTGCAGTTCCTCTAATGGCCACTTGAGGCTGGCTCCAAAATTGAGTCAGTCCCCACAGACCCCCATGGTAAAATGCCTGATTTTATAGGAGAAATAAATAGAGCTAATTTCCTCCTTCATGACAACTGTACGTGCCCAGTCTCACTCTAAAGTCTTCGAAATCTGGCACTTGGGCAGTGACCTTCAGCATCAGAAACCAACGAAAAAAGGCATCCTTTATCGTCAGCATGATATGTGGCTGGTTGCTGTTGTAGTTTACCTTCGCCTGGCAGCATCAGGGGGAAACGCAGCAGGACAAGGACGAAAGTTAAGGTGGCAAAAGTCCCAGTGGGGCAGGCAGGAGGGGCGGAATTTTACCCAGTGGTGTTCACGTCCAAACCATGTTCTTTTTTCCTAAATCTAGCCATGTGTTTGTTGTTGAAGGAAAAGAAAGTCAATTTGCGGTGTTGTACCGACGTACTGTGTTTATTTTGAAAGAGACAGTATGTAAACGTTAAATTTGTGTCTTGACAGAAGAGAACTTGACACGGTGTCCCAGAACAACCAATGCACCCAGGGTACCTTGCACGTCATATGTGGATGTGGAAAGTCAATGACCAAAACGTCAATATTTGTCGGAGTGAGAATGTTTTGACTGTACAGTAGGGTGGGGTTTAGTGGGGGCTAAACCTGTTTAAATTTCATTAAGGCTTAAAGTTATGCATATTTAAGGGCATGCCCAATTTGGGTGATAGTTGAGTGCCGTCTGTTGACAAGTAGCTACCACGGTGACAACATTGGTGAGGTAACACAGCATTGACGTTATCCCAGATTCACAGATCATAAGCATATAGCTATAGCTGTCGCTATTTCAGTTTGTCTTCAGTTAATTTCAACATTTAGGCCTAAAAAAAGTCTTGATTAGTGTTTGGTTATACTAAAAGACCCTCTAAGGAGTCAGAAATATAGTTTAGTTTCAGTAACGTAAGCATTATCACAGTTAACTATAGCTGTAAATGCACCATGCTGACTAAGCTAGCCGCTAGTATAAGGGTTATCTCCACCCTATTGTCCAAATATGGTCACTTTGCATCATCTCTGGCTCCAAAAATCAAAGATGGGGACGGCAAAAAATGACAGTCACGAGGCTTCAAATGGTAGTCCACAAACCAATGGGTGACGTCACAACGGCTACATCCATTATTTCATACAGTCTGTGATCACCTGGACCATTAACACTTACACTGCTTTTATTTTCACACAGTGTGGATTATTTTTTTTTATAAAGGTAGGGGTCAATTATGCTTTATTATGTTAATAATTCAGGTACATGCTTAAAATTTTATGTTACTTACTGCATATTTTGTGAGCAGCGTAACTTATGCATACACATAAGGGGATATCTCATCAATAGAAAACAATGTTACATAGAAAGTGAAGCTGTCAGTGTTTCAAATACAGGTACACTGGAGGATTATCATCCAGGCACATAACTGAACACAGATATGAAAACAATATTACAAACACTGTGGAAGCTTTGTGATACACTGCTAGTGTGTTATGTTGAGAGAAGCAGGTTTATCTTTTCAATGATTGCTTCATCTCTATCATCTTACCTTCTTTGTTTTGTCCATCGCCTTCAGTATGGACATGTTCAGGTCTTCTAAGGCACCGAGAACATTCTCATATTCACCGAGGTGCTGGGAGAAATACTCTTCAGAGCAGAAAGACAAAAAAACAAAGAAACACTGAGTTAAAAAGCTAAGACAGGGCTGTAGGTGTTTTGTTAAAGCAGCTCTGTGTGACACCTCAGTCGCACAGCCGGCAGCGGTTTGGTTGTAGAGCATGTGACCACATCTTACACAGTTCTTTTCTTATGCTGGGAAAAATGTCAAATAGCATTTGAGTCTGGGGTGCTCGTGACTGTGAGGCAAAGCAAGATAAAGCCACAACAGTACACAGCTTATTATACAAGCATAATGCATTCAGCTGAGAAAACCTAACACTTAACAATAACCATCATTAAATGCTAAATGGACACTTAACCCTTTGAAATGTGGAGCGACATCACTTTTCTTGTGCTGCTCTAAGACGCCTTTTGCAAGTATTTACACCTTTGACCCCTGAGCAAAAAGTAAATAGCTAGGCAAAAACAATATTTAGAACTATTAATATAATAATTATTTTAATTCTTAAGTACTCTTTTCAGGTCATTTCCTTATTTGTTTGTTTTGAAGCTTTCCTTTCTTTTTTTTAAATAGTGATTTTACTGTTAACAAACCATGAAATGATCATTTATAATGTGTACAAATTATTATTATTGATGCTATAATTAATTGTATTTTAACAGCTTATTGCTGCAAACATCATAACATTTTAAATTCTATATTAAGTATTTGTTGATGGCTATTAAGTGGTTTGTAAACCTCATATAAACATCATTTAGATTATAAAGGAAAAATATATAATAAAAAAAATTATGAAGTTTTAACTGATGATTATATATAATATGTTATTAAATAGTTACTCGTGGTCCCTAAAGTCTCCAAAAGTAGATCAGGAGCCAGAGCCTTCAGCTATCAGGCTCCTCTCCTGTGGAATCATCTTCCTGTTACGGTCCAGGAGGCAGACACCGTCTCCACATTTAAGACTAGACTTAAGACTTTCCTCTTTGATAAAGCTTATAGTTAGGGCTGGCTCAGGCTTGCCCTGTACCAGCCCCAAGTTAGGCTGACTTAGGCCTAGTCTGCCGGAGGACCCCCTATAATACACCGGGCTCCCTCTCTCTCCCTCTCGCTCTCTCTCTCTCTCTCTCTCTCTCATCCTATTACTGCATCTTGCTAACTCGGCCATTCTGGATGTCACTAACTCGGCTTCTTCTCCGGAGCCTTTGTGCTCCACTGTCTCTCAGAATAACTCATACTGCAGCGGTGCCTGGACAGCGTGACGTGTGTGGTTGTGCTGCTGCCGTGGTCCTGCCAGATGCCTCCTGCTGCTGCTGCCATCATTAGTCATTAGTCATACTTCTACTGTTATTATACACATATGACTATTGTCACACAAGTATACTGTCAGATATTAATACATACTTTCAACATATTGTACCACAGTAGCCAGAACTATAACTATAATATTATTACTTTCATTAATGTTGTTGTAACCTACTGTCATTACCTGCATCTCTCTCTCTCTCTCTCTCTCTCTCTCTCTCTCTCTCTGTCTCATTGTGTCACATGGATTACTGTTAATTTATTATGCTGATCTGTTCTGTACGACATCTATTGCACGTCTGTCCGTCCTGGAAGAGGGATCCCTCCTCAGTTGCTCTTCCTGAGGTTTCTACCGTTTTTTTTCCCCGTTAAAGGGTTTTTTTTGGGGGAGTTTTTCCTTATCCGCTGCGAGGGTCTTAAGGACGGAGGGATGTCGTCTGCTGTAAAGCCCTGTGAGGCAAATTGTGATTTGTGATATTGGGCTTTATAAATAAAATTGATTGAAATTGATTGATTAATAGATACTGTGTAGTGCATCTAAATGCAGTTCCACTGCAACTAAATAATAGCCACCAAAATACTGTTTATAGATGCACTACACAGTATTTATTAACCATTATTATAATAATCAGTTGCGACTTTATAATAACCATCTAAATAATATTTATAGCTGTATGTTGTTAGTAAACATTATCAATTATCATTTCATTGCTTGTTAATAGCAAAAGACACATAAACTAATGTTTAATTATCAGTTCACCATTTATTGATGGAAAAAAAATTGCCTGGTTTTTAAAAATTATTATCTTATAACTATGAGGAAAGTTTTCACAGTGAAAAAAAAACTGCTCTTGATCTTTTGAATCAACATGATAATACTCTTGTAAATTCTTGTTTTTCGGAATTAACAAGATTATTATCTTGATAATTCAGAAAACAGAAGGAGAATTTTCCTCCATGATAACTTTTTTCATAATTCTGAAATAATAATTTCATTAAATCAGTAAAACAAAGCAGATTTTTCAGCTTCCATTAGTCATATTAAAAGTAGTTCTCATTTAGGTGAAGGATCAACTTACCACAGAGTTCATCAGTGTCCACATTACTGCAAAACAAAAAAGAGAGAGAGACATTTAAATAAAAAAGAACTCCTGAAAAACAAAAGTTTCCAAGGTTAAAGGAGGTGACAGATAAATCTTTCATCGGTGCAAAAACGTTTCCTGGACAGACTGTGATTTGGTGAATTGGTGTGCGATGACAAATGGAAGAGGGTAAAATACATCAAGAATAATTGAATAATTTAGTTGCTTGTCCTCCCCAGAGATGTGCATTAGAGACCAATGCTCCAGAGTCGCTTAGAGGAAACCCCTCAGAAATTTCTGCTGTTTGTGATAAACATCCATGCACAAGTGTGTTTTGATGAGGTCTGAGTGTGTGTCTGAAAGAGGGAGACAGAAACAGGGAAATAAAGAAAGGAGGTGAAGGTGCAGAGAGTGTTTCAATGTGGGAAATTAGTCATTGAATCCTTTGTTCAGCTTGCTTCAAGAGACATTTTGTTCCTTGTTTCAGTGAAGGTTGCAGGGGAATAACATCCATTTTAATTCTATTCCACACAAGCTGCAGCTGTCATTCACAAGGGGGGGAGTGCCAGAGAAATCAGTCCAAACAGGAGAAAACACTTAGAGCCACAGAGGACAGAGGAGGTAAACCAAAGGTTAGACACTGAACTGAGTAACCCACCAGAAAGCTCTTACCTGCCAGGCTTAAAAACTTGGCTCTTTTGACATTTTAAGGTACATTATCTACTAATGGGCCATGTTAAAGTGAAGCACTGAACAATCAATCAATCAGTCGTGTTTATCCTCACATGTAATTCATTTACAAATGAAACTGTCTGCATTCATACACTATATGTAATATCCATGCTTTATTTTTTAGTGTTCAGAATCAACCAAAGCAAGCTAGCCAGCCTGTCAGGCAGACCCTCCAGCTTAGTGACTCATTCTTTAATCAAGGATAGGATTCAATCTTAGACTCCCAAATTACTTCCTGACAACTTCGCCATCTGTGAAATGAACACAGAGGGAGCACATGTTTGTTCTGATTTAACATGGAGTCCACTGAGGTTGATTTAGCACAGTGATGGCTGCAATGAAGATATTAAATCAGATGTAGATGTATGTCAGATGAAGGTGCAAATAATATGCATTTGTTTTTGCATCTAATTATGCTGTTGACATCTGAAATGCTTTCTGTTAGCACCATCATCATCTTTAGTGGCTGACACATCTTATGATACTCTGTTAATGAGGATAACAAATTATATTGTGGATAATGATTCATTAGCATGATTGTTGTAATGTCTTATCATTCTCTCTTTGACTGCAGAGGCATTCAGTGAGCTGTTATACTAAACTGAGGAATTAAATACTTAAATTCTGATCACATCAGCAATAAGAAAAATATTAAGCCTCTGGTTCGGGCCACTGCTGGAAGATTACATGCCCAAAATTAATGACTGTTTCTCTGCAACCATAAGGTCTATATGAACAATCTTGGTATCATAATAAAGGTAGCAATTGGATGATTTACTGCAACGGTATACACATGAGTATAGATGTTGCTGGGTTAGATTAAATAACACTTTTAAAGTGTATATTCCTTTGGATTTAAGCAGTTGCAGCCCAAAACCTCCAGTGAACCAAGTCACAACATCTGAACATCACCTGTGTAAAGACAGATGCTAATAAAGTGAAGCAGAGCAAATTTAGAGAGGTTTTAGTAGAGGCATATTAAGGTGGAATTTCCAAATTGGCTATTTTAGGTACATTTGTGCACCCTCTGTGCCTCTCAGATTACTGTAAAACTCATTTGCTGTCACTTACATGTTACTATAGGTATTGATTTGAACTAAATACAGCTGTTTTTGGCTTTTGAAAAACCATCAATCAGACCTCCATGCAGGCTCCCATTCATGGAAAACCATAATATATAGACGGAATAATGAAAACACCAGACATCCTAAAATTGACCCCTGGGGCACACCATAATTTTTTTTAAAATCATTTTTAACACAGGTCTTGACAGGTTGCCAGACTATCACAGGGCTGACACATAGAGACAGACCACCATTCACACTCACATTCACACCTATGGACAATTTAGAGTCATCAATTAACCTGCTTGTCTTTGAACTGCGGGAGGAAGCCGAAGTACCCGCAGAATGCCCACACTGACATGGGGAGAACATGCAAACTCTACACAGAAGGGATCCCCCACCCTGGGTTTGAACCAGGAATCCTCTTGCTGTGAGGCGACAATGCTAACCACTGCACCACTGTGCTGCCACTGTCAAATACAAATATTGAAAAGTAAGTCTGTCTCTGGCCTTCATCACAACCAGTGCTTACCCAACTGTTCACCACAAATGTCACTCCGTGTGATGCTGCACATCAACAGCTTTTACACAAGATTCCCATGAGGTGTTTTAGCTCAACCAAGATCCTAGTTAAAGTTAAACAGTATCATCATATATAAGCATCCAGAGGGGTTTATTCAAAGGACACATGCAAACTGTTAAACAGTTAAATATGGAGTGATCTTAGCTCCTTTCACACTTTTCTTGTTTTTTTTTTCCTGCTTCTAGTGCTGAACAGTCAGTTTTCACCATCTAATTACAGCAATAACAAAGCTTTCATTGCCTGAAAGGTCACCCCAGTCAACAGAATAAAATCTTGGTATTGTACATTTCTGCAAACCACAGATACGGAACATTTGTATTTTTCATATGTAATGTATCAACATTTCTATAATGATGTCGCTCAGAACAAAAGCAGCCCATATGAGCTGAGTTTCTCATCAGGGAGAGTCAGGCTGCTCTCATGCACTGTTCATAAGTTTTCCTAAGTTATGCACCAAAATTCATACATACTTAATGTAATCATGAGCCAGTAATTGATGCATAACCCACATATTTTGGAAGGCTGTGATCACGTGACTGGTGCGCTGACAGTAGTAAAGAAGGTAGTGGTCCTGAGCTGTCCAGTTAGGAGGCAGATTGGGGAGGTGGATGGGTCACAAAACACAGGACTTTCCCCTGTAAACCAGTGTTAAGACCTGTGTGAACTTTAGGTGAACTTAAAGTCATTTTATGGTACATCCTGACAATGGTTCTTTTCCTAAACCTGACCTCAGAAACTTTATGTTAATGATGTAACTTTATGTTAAGGCCATAACATCATTCACAGGGTGCTAAGTCGTAGGATATCACATGATCTGTGGTGTGTGCATTTTTGTGGGATGTCATCTGAACTATTCTATGAGGATATGCTAGAGGAGAAGAGGATGGCGGACAGCCTGAGAACTGTTTGAGACCAGCTATTGAGCATTTTTATTCAGTCTGACCAAACAGCTGGTCCAGAGTGAAATATCTCACCAACTATTGGATGGATTCCCCTTAAACCTTAACAATCTTCAGAGAATGAAGGCTAATGACTTTGTTGACCCCCTGCCTTTTCTTCAAGTACCACCTGCAACACCTGCAAATTTTTCCACCTGTCAAACTCTTACCTAAAGAGTTCACTTGCAGTAACAGCATGCTGAAAAGCAAAGTTTCCTGAACTTCCTTTGGTTGGAAGTCTGTTGTTGCAGACTAACTCACTAACTACAGCTGACAGAGATGCTGAGGTGCACTGAACACACCTTGAGTGCACTTCACTACAGCAGCCTGAGAACAGCAAAAACCTACTGGAATTACATAATTCTTTGAATTAATGACAAAGATCTTCCGCCTGTCGCAGCTGTACTTTGAACTCAATGCTCACATAGCATGGAAACATGTTAGCAACTCAGCCTGAAAGGGCAGCTATCATGTTTGTATGGCTGTTTGTTATTCACCTAAAAATCAAGACTAGGCTACTCCTTGTTCTCATTCATTCATCATTTATTCACCCTCTAGCTGGCTCTGTGTACACGCTTGACCTGGGTGTACAAGAGAAATTACAGAATTATTTTTTACTTTGACTTTATCAAATGCAGGCAGTTTTCAGATCACTTTTAATCCCACCCAAATGTTATAAAATAAATCACTTTCTGCAGACTGAAATACTTCTGATCAAACAACCATTTATTTGTCACATTCACAACTTAAGTGAAATACAGTCTTGACAGATCCTTCAACTTACGCATCAGAATTTGGTACTTTTTGCCTCTTCCTACGCTTGTCATCCATGTTTCCAGACTGCAGCCTTAATATGTAGGCTGCTGTGTGTGTGTTGATGGGATCTCGGATTCCTCTGGTAATCCAGAGTTTCTGGTTGTGGAAAGATTTAACTGTGATTGTTTTTACATTGAGAATAAATGTAACATGGTGGAGTTAAATGAAAGTGGATCAAAAGTAGCTGTAATCTCTCCAGCACTGATGTAACTGAGACCTGACATCTTGTTGTAAGTGATGCCATCATCAGTGAAGATGTGATATGGCAGCCATTATGCATCCTTGGCGCAGATTTGAGTTTTTCTGTCCTCACTTTCAAGGTCATTGAAAGTCCCATCTGTGGGCACAGGTTAAATTTAGACAAAACAATAGCATAAAAGGCAATTTATCTGGACAGGGAATTATTTTCTAATAATATTTTTCTTTCTTCAATTTTGTTGAAAATACATTTGTGTAAATATGAAGAGAAAAAATGTGAGGCAATACAGTTAGTGACATCAGAGCATCTTTACAGAAGATTTCTCTTTTTGAAGAAAATGCAAAATATGACCGATGATCACAAATATAGATCAATAATCATAATTTGATGAGAGGTAAGAGTGAATCCTGCAGTCTTACCTTTGTTATGATGATGTGATAAGGTTGCAGGAGCAGGTAGTGAGGTACTGAGGGAGAGGGAACGCCGTCTTTATAAACCGTCTTCAGCTGCTGTGGCTCAAAGCGTTTCACTCTCTGGTTGCCAAACACTGTTTAATTATCCTACTGAAGTACTTAATGTGTTCACCAAATAATGCTAATGAAGTCAAACATAAATTCTTTGCCTAAGATTGCAAAGATAACAACCACGATCCTGCTACTGTTACTCATGTGCTCCTCAGCTGAATGTACAAGAGGCTGACCGACTGAACTGAAGAAGCACCAGAGCTTGTTTTTACAGGTTGACCTTTATGAGGGACCAGAGGGATATTTTGTCGTCTGCTGCTTCGATTCCTTTTCTTTTCTGTTTTTAACATCTGTCTGTTGTCCAGAAAATAATGAACACACTTTATCAAAGCAGACTTCACAGGTTCAAGTATATCATAAACTTGACCACAAAAAAAAAAGTTTATCACTCAGTCTGTGTCACTGGGCAACCTTGAAATCCCCCTGAAATAAAGTAAGAGCATCTTTTGCTTCTGCTCTGTGATGTATTTCCCAGTGAAACAGAACATTGAGCAGTGTTCAGTTACAAAAGGGATTTAAATCAATTCTTGGATTTGGACCGCTAAAAAGTGGGCAGGTATAAAGTTTACAAAGCATGATACAAAGCCACAGTGGAGTCCACTGCTGAGTGCACTGTTGGCTCCACACACACCTCCCTGCAACTGTTAGACACTGAATAACATGATTTTTCAAGGATTGTTCAAAGAGTTGCGTTCGAAAACCATCAGAGACACAGTGAGCAGCTCCAGCTTCAGTAGTATCTCTTACAGCGAAATCCACCAAAACAAGTCAGCTTTTATTTTCCAGAGTTCAAAAACTGTTTTGAACTCTGGAAAGACGGGACAGGACAGATGAACTGCTGTGCAGTCTAAGGGTGCTTGCCATACTTGACATTATCTGACAAGTATAGCGATGGAAAAAAGTGCCTTGTTTGTGTATTTATATATATATATATATATATATATATATATATATTTTTAACATATACAGATGTCAGATGGGTCAGAGTCACTTCTGTCCGGTATGAACCCATAATAGTCATTTTTAGTTAATTCATTTGATAGCCCACCTTTCACATTTCAATAGTTTGCATATATACGTCCTTTGAATAAACCCCTCTGGATGCTTATATATGATGATACTGTTTAACTTCAACTAGAATCTTGAGTTGAGCTAAAACACCTCATAGCAATTCTGTATAAAAGCCGACTTTTACTTTTATCCCCCAAGATTTAACATTCACTTGCCTATAAGGAAGCATACACACATAATGTGTAAGTGTGTGTGTGCTCTTGTTTGACTCTTTGTGAGGACAATTTTGAGTTTCAGGCACTGAGATGGTATTTAAGTGGCAGGAAAACAGTCTGTGTGGAGCTCCAAAGATGCTGAACGCATTGGCCGGAATGCAGTCTCAGAGCCTATTGGCTATCATCTGATGATGATTTAGCTTTGTATTAGCCTTTTTAAAAATGTATCTGCATTCACCTTTCAGACCTGGAGGCTGTGTGTACGTCTTTATACAGTCTGTGCTGGAAACAACACAAATTGGCATAGTTTGTGCACGGCCCAGGACAGGAGGGCTCTGCAACGGGCGATTAAAACTTCCCAGAACACCACTGGTACCCATCTTCCAAACATCAGTGATATCAGTCCAAAGGATACTAAAAGACAATATCCACCCCAGCAACAGCCTGTTCACCCCGCTGCCATCTGGCAAGCGATATAGAAGTACCTGCTGATGCACCACCAGACTACAGAGCAGTGGGACTACAACTTTGTTTCGTTGTGCACCCCTGTGTTCTAGAAGGATATGAAATAAACTGTGAATGCTATAATACAATGATAAACACATAAGACTTTGTGGCAGGCTGTGTGTCCCGCTAGCTGAGATTACAATTTAAGTTTGCCTCTTAAAGGATGGATGTTCATTATTTTGAATTTAGATTATTATTTATGTCAAATCTGCCTTGGGTGTTGACAAACAAACAAAACAATTAGTGGGCAACTGCTGCCAAATTAACAATGAAGTCCGATCATTAACAAGCATACAGTGGCAATATGCTCTCTTCTTGAAAACTAACCTTTGTCTATGCACATCTGTCACTGTTGCACATACAGTACTACAGTCAAATCACCTCTGAGAATTAAAACATAAATTTGGTAACTGAGAACTAGTAACTAAGATGTATCCTTTGGAAAAGAATCACCTGCTGTGATGTTGTGATCTGTATCTTCAAATAAACCCTCATTCACCTGGTTTTCAAAACAATATTGGATGTAATTTAATCAAACGCATGTCAAAACAAAGACACAGTTTTTACGCATCTCATCGTCATTTACCTCCCCGTCTACATCTTAACTCTGTCCTCTATGGAATCAAATGATAAAAAGACAAAGCAAAGAATCGACTCACTCTGTGTTGTGAGTGTCGATAGTGTGGAAGAGCTCCTTCAGTTCCTCGGCTGTCAGGACGCCATCAGAGAAGTAGGCCTTGAACTCATCAAAGGACAGCTTTCCATCATCTGGGGACGTACCACAAATGCAACTTGTCAACACAGTTCAGTCAGGACTGCAGCATCCTGTGAGGTGAGCCGGCCATTTTATTGTAGATTCCTTATAGAAATTCAAGATTTGTTTTGTTGTGTGTTTGTTTGTTTGTTTTGTTCAGATGAGCATGCTGGCTTGTGCCTGCAGGGGTGTTGGACATAAAAAATGTAATTAAATATAACATTGAGGTGAAAAGATCTGACGGTGGTCAGTAGCACAGATTTAATTCAGTGAGAACATGAATAACTTTTAATTAAGAATTTATTATTCCTTTTAATATTCCATCTCCTGAGCTGATGGAACTGCAGGGGCTGAATAAGCAAAAGATGGCATCAAGTGTACAGTACAGATCAAATTCCCCTCACAGAGGAAAAAGCAGCAGTAAAACTTAAGAAAATATCTCTGCAATGACACATTCTTCCTTGTTTTTATTATTATATTTAACTACACTGTAAAGAGTCATCACCATTTATTACATTGAACCAACAGTCATTTTTATGCTTTGAGGCTCTGTAATTATGCTCAGGATAAAAAGGCCCAAGCTGTTTTAAATATTCATGAGGTGAAAAAAACAAGGAGAGCCCCAAACTCAAACTGAGCATCTTGCAGAAAAATAAAGACAATCAAGCACAGACAACATATTTTTTGACACAGCTCTGGCTGCAGTCATCTCTGTTTGTTTGTGTGACACAAGGTGGCTGGTCTTTTAATGTTCACTGCTGACCTGCTGCTCTGGAGGTGACGTTCAGTATGATTGTCATGTCACTAGAGATGCTGCGAGCAAGAGAGATGCACAGAGACACATAAATCAAGCGCACAGTGACTCACTGTCAATGAGCTCAGATATGATCTTGGAGCGGACCTGACATATAAATGCTGCTGTTTGCACACCACTGAAAACAAACATGTGGGACGACTTCTTGTCTCGCTGCATGACAAGACCTCGAATCATTCACAGCGAGGGACGAACATTTGATGAATAATGAAGCATGTCATGTACATAATGGATTCTGATTAGCTATTTTTGCATGTGGAGAAAATCATTTTTGACGCCAGGGCCTCTGTCAAAATATCAGCTGACAACCTGATGTCAGTTTGTTCCTTAACTAAAAACACTCAGAGTGATCTGGTTTGACTGTGTGATACCAGCCTGTGTGCATATCTGACATGATGTGTGAAAGTGTGTGTCAGCAGGGTTTTAGTTTACAACTCAAAAAATACTTTCATTGTGTAGACATAAAGGCAAATAGTGGTCTCATGTCTATATACGTTTTGACAGATATTTCAAAATCAAATCAGCAAATTGTTGATTTGATTTTAGCCTCCGTCTGGATGTAAATGAAAAGAGAAACTATTTCAGTTTTCATTATGTAAAAATCTTCATCAGAGCGTTCTTAATGTCCCAAGCACAAAATGGCTTGGGCAGAGCATGCGTCAACATCAAATGATCCATAGAGGCATCTTGTCTCCTACGGATAATATTTCTTACTGTGGTGTCTATGTGTTTAGCATTTCAGGGCCATCAGTAAGGAAATAATGCATTTAAAGATCCCCTGTTTTTTTCTTCTGTTTATGTCCCTTAAATGTCTGATCTTTACTATACTGATTTGTATCTGTGCAGAGTTTGTCATTAGAGAGGTGTTTTTACTCCTCTACCGAAGTGGGCAATGTCTGTGCACTTCCCTAAAATCTGAGACTCAAATGTATCCTGGACAAGCTGGATAAGGTACATCACTAATATGAAAACCAATCGCTGTCTAAAGCTGAAAAAAAACACTGGATAGCAGAATCAAGGCTCGTCATATGACCCGCAACAGGTGCCAACCCGAGCACCAATAGGGAGCGTCGCACTGCAGCACGTCAACAGAAGACCACACACGGCTATTATTACTTTTATTAGAAGATCTGTGGACAATCTTCAGAGCTATGGCTCACCAGGCAATATATTTTTTCAACACATTCTCATCCCAAGTCATTACATATTGCCGCTTTGTGAATGGCCTTTCACGTCGACATATTACTCCTCAGGTATCCTTCTGCATCTGCTGCTGACACTTTTCTAGGTTTAGAAAAAAAAACATCATGGCTCTAAGGAGGTCCTGGGTGAAAGTCCAGGGTTTGTTGGGCCCATCCACCACCCCTCCTACCTGCCCTATAGGGACTTTCTAGCTCCTTCTATTACGTCACTACCAGCAGCGTTTCGACCTAACACTGTCCAGCAGTGTGTCATATTGCTGTGACAGGTGCCGCCCGACCAGCTGGCATTGTATCACGACACTGCGAAATGTTACTTCCAGCTGTATTACATACTGATGCCATGCAGCAGCATTTCACACCGCCACGAAAGATGGCTTTTGGCATCAGGTGTCTGATGCTGACATCACTGACGAAGCAATGGTTTTTGATAACTTCGGAAAATCGCCACGTACCTCAGCAACAAGTCTTTCCTCATCCATTGTTCGACACACACGAGTTTTCTCCTACATGGTGAGGAGAGGAGTCAAGCTGCCAGGAGTCAAGCTGCTATGGGAGCTGGTATGTACAAGAAGGAAGCGAATGGGGAAAAAAAATCTTTATTTTTATTATTTTTTTTATTTTATTGTCTACTTTAATATTTTATTTTATTTTGATGTCTACTTTTATATTTTTATTTTATTTTATTTTATTTTAATGTCTACTTTAATATTTTATTTTATTTATTTCATTGTGTATTTTAGTATTTTATTTATATCTTCATCTTTATCTCTTGTTTCCATTCATGCTGTATTTCTATTTCTACTTTGCACGGAGCATTGGAACAAAAACAATTTCCCCCGGGGATTAATAAAGTATTCTGAATCTGAATCTGAATCTGAACAGTGAGGCTGGAAATACGACAGTGGCATGAAGTGTCATGGAGCGGTGCATCCAGCATCTAATGATCTAAATGATACGTTATACCTCATTGTTTAAAAAAAAAAAGTGTTACATGCCAGACTATTTCTTAGCAGGAAGCAGTGGAGACTCCAGAAAGTTTCTGGTCCTGGCCAGGAAATATTGTATTCTGGAGTTTAATGGTTATTTCATTCTCTGTCTGCACACAAATGCAGAACAGTCTATCACACTGACTTGACTGAATAAATCAGACTCAATAATCAAAATTCAAGGCCTGTGTGCAATAGATGATAGAGATTTCCTGGATTCAGACTCTTGCTGTATCGAGTAAACAACAAAATAAACTATGTTTCTCTGTATGTTTATACTGCATATTATGATAATGCTGTGAAGGACAGTTAAGGAGAATCAATAGCGGAATTTGCCGTGAATATCCACCTCATTAGGCGTGGACCACCATGACAGAAATGTCTTAATTTTTCACGATTTTCTTGGTTAATGCTCTGATACTGAACCTCAGTGGGCATGGTCAGTTTCCTGTTTCCATGGAAACTGAAAGAGTATGAGCAGAGAGTCATGATCAGAATTTCATTGAGAAAGTAGGTTTTCACACACGAGAAAGAAGGGTTGAAGTAACACCAAAGACAAAGGAGTGTGTGTGTGTGAGTCTGGAAGGAACTTTTGTTGCAGTAGCCTACTCACCGTTTTTATCAGCTCTCCGTAAAATCTGTGACGAGAAAAGGAAAAAAGAACTATGTCAAAAAAAGGTTTCGCATCATCAAAGTTAAAATAAGTGCGTGTGCGCGTGTGTGTGTGTGGGGATCATCGATCACATTCTCAAAGGCAGTGTGTCATTAAATTATTGATAGTGCTGTCCCAGAGTCCAGAGGAGATGAAAGGCAGAGTGGCAATGACCACATCAGCTTTAAAAGGCTCAAACCCCCTTGGAATAGCACCGCTCACTTTCTCTTCTTGTCAGGTTCGTATTTCTGGAGAAGAATTTGAACAGGTTTTGGGTCTATTTACACACTATCACTTTAAATCTGACTGAACAACACTGAATGTGCAAGATCTAAATTTTAAAATGCCATCCTTCCACCCTTGGATTTTCCTAGCTTAGAGGGCTTCAGCTCTGTGCTACAAAGGGGTAAAAATACTCATAGAAAAATATCCGCCCACCTTCTTCTGGGTCTTGGCAGTCTGTCGTGTGTTCTGACTTACATAATTTGTTCTAATCTCCCTGCTTTATCGCCTCCTCTCTCCCCAACCTATAAACCTTCTGTCTCCATCTCAGTTCTACCTTTCATTCATCACTTGTCCATCTCATATTTCTAAAAAAAAAAAAAAATCAATCCATTAAATTAGAAATAACTTTATTATCTCTGCAAGGCAATTGTATGCAGCCTGGACATCCATGTCAACAAATACATACACAGATATAGGTGTAGATTTCAGGGGGGGACTGAGAGGACACATCCCCTTCAATATTTAGAACATGTGTATTGTGTATTATATAATATTTTTTAATTATAACAATTCACCAAAATGCAGAAAATTAAGTATAAGAGAAAAATAGAACAATGAAGTCATAAGCAACATTTGATTCTGCTTCTCGAATGTGAGAATTAACTAATTTTTCTTGTCTCTAATGATAATAAGTCGAATATTTCTTTCTTTGAGCTGCCGGTCAGACAAAACCAGACAATTTCTGACATCACCCTGCTTTAAGATAATGTAGAAGGAATGTTTCATGGTTTTCTGATGTTTTAAAGACTAAACAACAGATTTAGAATTGTGTGCTGATTGGATTCGGTCATTCAGATACCAGCTCACACTGATAACTCTGAATGGGTCTCATCGTCTCATCTCATTTCATCCTAATTAATATTTTACATCTAATGAGTCAAATTAACCAAGAATATAAGGCTGATGGTCTTTTGGGTTAATTTCCCTCTCTTATCTGGTACTGAAGTGAAAATCTGTCACTGAGCAGCATCGAAACCCTAAAGAAAAACACACATGGAGACACAGCACTAACATCTAACTGGTCCCAGGAAGGAGGCAGTGTGTGTGTGTTGTCAGGACACACACTCCGACTGAAGCGAAAGCTACAGGAGATGTCAAGAAAACAACCCAGGCAGCACTCTGGCAGCCAGCTCTTCTCTGAAGATGAGCAGCAGTTTCATTTCCTGCCAGAAGATAGAGCACCTGTTCGACATCAGTGAGACATTTGATGTTACACGGCTTTCCACCTCTGATAACTCCTGGCTCCCATGTGTGCATCCTCCCCTGTCTTGCTCAAACACTGACGGCAGCCAACAGGTTCATAGTTAAGACGTAACAAGCGAATGAAGGAGCGGAGGAAAATAATGAGATTGTGGGTGCAGAGGTAGAATGCAATGCACTGAAACAGGGGAGGCAAAGCTCTTGAGAGAACCACTTGAGGAAGATCAGTAGCTGTGGTGATATATATAGGCTATAAGAGGTGGTTTAAATATTTAAAATCCTCATCATCTAAGAGAGCTGCAAGAGACATAAATTCTATATTCTCCTTGTATTCAAACATTTTAAAACACCATATCAAGTTCTGAACCTCAATATTACATTTTCCCTAAATGAGCTAGATATGTCTTGGTAAGGTCACGCTGACTTTTATCAAACCTAGTCTAGCATTTCATTAACATGGCATTTGGTGTTTGAACACTGACATGAGAATGGATGGCCAGCCGTGAAATCCTTACACCATGAAGCCAAATTAAAGGTCAGCCATGTCAAATTAATTAATTCTGTAAAACAAGGAACCCTCTGTGTCCTGCATGCATCAGAGGGATCCAATGGAAAACTATTAGAATAACTGAAACTTAAGATTTGAAAAGTCAAATGTATATATTCAAAGTAAATAAAAAAAATCTGGTATTATTATTATCATAAATAATATGTAGATTGTTACCTAGGTCGTCTGAAAAAATGAGCTGTATGATGTTCAAGTTTTTGCACGAGTAGTGAAGATGAGATGCATCTTGTATAAATAATGATAAAAAAATATTTTACTCACATCAATGAAAATCGACATTCCTTTCTTGAGCTCCATTTGAGCTCTGGGCTCCTCAGACACAGGTTGAACCTCCTCTGAACAATCCATCATTCAAAATGTAGCTTCAGTAGTAAACTGCAGAGGAATGTGTCCGCGTGAACCTCTTATCTGATCAAAGCCAATGGTCAAAAAGGAGCGACTCCTTCACGCGGTCAAGTCAGCCGGAATAAAGCACTCAACTTCCGGATTATTGTGTCACAATTCAACCAGTCATTATTGCGTTTTAGAATAAAAAAAGCAACATATATTTCTCTGCCCTTCTTCCTCTTCGCGTGTCTCAAATAACACAAATACAAATAATCTCAATTATAATTTTGAGGCTATTCTTTGCATTTGGCCTGCACACACCGACCCTTTCCCTGAATCTGTGTGCTTTTATTTTGAAAGCAAAATCAGTTAACTTCCTGTCATGCACTGCCTGTCTCTGTCAGCCTTCACAACGAGGCAGATGCTGTTGCGATGAGTCCAGACCTGCTGCATCTCCGCGAGCAAAGTGTCTCTAAATGCAAATTCTACTTTCGTGGATAATATGTGGATTAACTTCCACTGGCAGATCACTGAAAATTATTATAACTACAGGTAACATTATAGTAATGAGATTACATGTTTATGGTACAACATACAGCCAAATGAGCAGCACAAAGAGCATATACTGGGACTGCTATATATAGACGGAGTTTTTGTTCAAGGATGCAAAGGCAAGATAAAAGGTCATCTAAGCTTGGATTAAAGGAGTCGTTTATAATGTCCTCTCTGTGACCTGAGAGAAAGTAGTGTGAGGGGGCTGGAAAGCATCTTCCTCTTCATCATCATCATCATAATAATAATAGACTGCATTTGTATGTCGCCATTCTTTAAAAATGCTGCTCAAAGTGCTTTACAAGAAGGAAAATGCATGCACCAAATAAAAATGTGGTGAACATGCAAAGGTGGAAAATAAAACCCACTGAATAATAATACTGGAAAAAGTTAAAATACATCATTATCACACTGTTATACATACAGTACAGGCCAAATGTTTGGACACACCTTCTCATTCAATGCGTTTTCTTTATTTTCATGACTATTTACATTGTAGATTCTCACTGAAGTCATCAAAACTATGAATGAACACATGTGGAGTTATGTACTTAACAAAAAAAGGTGAAATAACTGAAAACATGTTTTATATTCTAGTTTCTTCAAAATAGCCACCCTTTGCTGTGATTACTGCTTTGCACACTCTTGGCATTCTCTCCATGAGCTTCAAGAGGTAGTCACCTGAAATGGTTTCCACTTCACAGGTGTGCCTTATCAGGGTTAATTAGTGGAATTTCTTGCTTTATCAATGGGGTTGGGACCATCAGTTGTGTTGTGAAGAAGTCAGGTTAATACACAGCCGACAGCCCTATTGGACAACTGTTAAAATTCATATTATGGCAAGAACCAATCAGCTAACTAAAGAAAAACGAGTGGCCATCATTACTTTAAGAAATGAAGGTCAGTCAGTCCGGAAAATTGCAAAAACTTTAAATGTGTCCCCAAGTGGAGTCGCAAAAACCATTAAGCGCTACAACGAAACTGGCACACATGAGGACCGACCCAGGAAAGGAAGACCAAGAGTCACCTCTGCTTCTGAGGATAAGTTCATCTGAGTCACCAGCCTCAGAAATCGCAAGTTAACAGCAGCTCAGATCAGAGACCAGATGAATGCCACACAGAGTTCTAGCAGCAGACCCATCTCTAGAACAACTGTTAAGAGGAGACTGCGCCAATCAGGCCTTCATGGTCAAATAGCTGCTAGGAAACCACTGCTAAGGAGAGGCAACAAGCAGAAGAGATTTGTTTGGGCCAAGAAACACAAGGAATGGACATTAGACCAGTGGAAATCTGTGCTTTGGTCTGATGAGTCCAAATTTGAGATCTTTGGTTCCAACCGCCGTGTCTTTGTGAGACGCAGAAAAGGTGAACGGATGGATTCCACATGCCTGGTTCCCACTGTGAAGCATGGAGGAGGAGGTGTGATGGTGTGGGGGTGTTTTGCTGGTGACACTGTTGGGGATTTATTCAAAATTGAAGGCACACTGAACCAGCATGGCTACCACAGCATCCTGCAGCGACATGCCATCCCATCCGGTTTGCGTTTAGTTGGACGATCATTTATTTTTCAACAGGACAATGACCCCAAACACACCTCCAGGCTGTGTAAGGGCTATTTGACCAAGAAGGAGAGTGATGGAGTGCTGCGGCAGATGACCTGGCCTCCACAGTCACCGGACCTGAACCCAATCGAGATGGTTTGGGGTGAGCTGGACCGCAGAGTGAAGGCAAAGGGGCCAACAAGTGCTAAACACCTCTGGGAACTCCTTCAAGACTGTTGGAAAACCATTTCAGGTGACTACCTCTTGAAGCTCATGGAGAGAATGCCAAGAGTGTGCAAAGCAGTAATCAGAGCAAAGGGTGGCTATTTTGAAGAAACTAGAATATAAAACATGTTTTCAGTTATTTCACCTTTTTTTGTTAAGTACATAACTCCACATGTGTTCATTCATAGTTTTGATGCCTTCAGTGAGAATCTACAATGTAAATAGTCATGAAAATAAAGAAAACGCATTGAATGAGAAGGTGTGTCCAAACTTTTGGCCTGTACTGTATGCACATTAACTGTGTAGAGAACTGACAAATACAGCAAATTCATTTCTGTCATGTGTTGTGCTTTTATTTTGGGAACCTCTACAAAGCAGTCTCTCTCTGAGGTCTACTCCCAGGGGCGTGTTTTAGGAGTGCACACTTGAGAACAGGCCGCAGGGCTTCAGCAGGTGTCAGTTAGTTAGGTAGTTAAGCAGGAACAAGTAGTCAAGGAAGAGAGAAGGAACGGGTCGAGGGGTTCCTGGTTATTGTGTTTTGGTCAGACAAAGGGGGTCAGGATGGGTGTCTCCGCTCCTGCTGGAATCTGCTGCACCTGTGGGGCTGGTTTTGTTGTCCATCGGCCTGCTACATGTTTGGTGAGAGTTGTGGAGCTTTCTTTTTACTAGTTTATGGTCATTAGTTCAAAAGTCAGAGCTCTGGGAAAACATCTCTGAGTGACTGATGTGGCTCATTTCTCCATCAGGATTTACACCTCATTACTGCTGGCTGTCAACAGGTTTGTAAGAGTTCACCACCATCAGATCCTTTAGATAATAATGTCTGGAACAGCTGTAAATCTTACAGCCTGGAGGCCGGTGGTTGGATTTTAGATGACATGACATTTTTAGTTGCCCATTGTTTATGTTAATATTGATTTATTTCATTAAGTTGTAACATCTTTAACATCATAACAGCATTACTAACTGCACTTCTCAATTTGGGAGAATAATAAAGTGCACTTTAGTGAGAAACACTGAAAACACAAACAAATAAAGTCAGAATGACATCTATTGGCCATGTATGTGTGCACATACATTAGACTCAGTTTGTTTGTCTGTACATAATAAATAGACATAACACCCAGGAGCAAGGACATTAAAGCTAAAAAAGATAAAAAGAAAAAAAAAAGGTGAAACATTAACCGCAGTATTATTTACATGTGAAAGAATTTGTGTTTATATAAATACCATGTAAATATATATAAAATGCACCAATTACCAACAATAAAAATAAAATAAAACATTTACATACAAGCCAAATGTTCTGTAAGCTGTAAACTATAGACATAGTGCAAAGAAATAAATACTCACTGGTTGATGATGTGTAGTGTGTGCTTTAACACTGTATATAGAGCATGTAGGAGTTACACTGACAGTGACAGATGATATGTACATTAAAATATGATCTATAATAGTCTATAAAGGGATCAGTGAATGTTTTAGTGTTACAGGGTTATTGACAGTGTATGACTGCTTTAACTGTTCATCAGGGTGACAGCCTGCGGAAAGAATCTGATCTTGTGTCTGGTTGTTCTGGTGTTCAAGAAGCTTGTTTCCAGGGTGTGAAGGCAGCGATGTTACCTGTCTATTTCCTGACTGGAAATGTATAAATGCTGGATGGAGAGCTGGTTGGTGGCAGTGATTCTTTCTGCAGTCCTAACTGTCTGGTGTAGTCTGTTCTTGCCCTGTTTGGTGGCTGATCCAAACCACACAGTGATGGATTATTGCAGTGTAGAGTTGCAGCTCCTCAGGCAGGTTGGATATCGTAGTAGGGCCCATACCCTCTGCTGGGAACTTATTCTTGGTGGTATCAATGTTGGATGTTCACTTTAGGTCCTGAGAGATGGTGGATCCCAGAAATCTATAGGTTTCCACAGGAAACATGGTGCTGTTCAGTATGAGGATGGGGGGCAGTGTTGGGGGCAGGGGTCCATGCTGAAATCCACTGTCATCACCACAGTTTTTAGTTTAATTTTCTCCAGGTTGTTTTGACTGCACCAGAAGGCCATCCTTTCAACCTCACGTCTGTATGCAGACTCGTCACTGTCCCGAATGAGGCTAGGGACCATTGTGCCATTGGTGTCCGAGGGGAAGGGTAGTGGGGAGAGCACCTATCATGGGCGGAACCGGCGCTCATCATCTGGGTGCTGGACGTGATTTTTCTTAGCCTCACCTGCTACCAGCGGTCTGTCACTAAGTTTGTGATCCACTGACAGATGGGAGCCGGTACTGTGAGCTGGGTGACTTTGGGAGCAGAGCACTTCTGGGATGATGTCGAACACTGAGCTGAAGTCCACAAACAGGATCTTTGCATATGACCCCAGGGTATTGAGGTGTTGCAGGATGTAGTGCAGCCCCATGTTGACTGCGTCATCTACTGACCTGTTTGCCCTGTAGGCAACTTTAGGGATCTAGAAGAGGGCAGGTTCTCTCAAAGGATTTCATGACCACAGATGTCAGGGCGGCGGGTCTGTGGTCGTTTAATCCAGTAATGGAGCGTTCATAATTGTGGAGGATCTGAAGAAAGCAACCTTTGCTTGTGAAACAGTTTGCCCTCAAATGTAATGTGCACCCAATAAAACTAGATAATAAACTGGATTGTAAAGTGATAAATGTTTTCATGTAAATGCAGAGTAATCCAACTAATAAAACAACCCTGCAATGTACTGGGACTGGCTGTAAAACTGTGTAACAGTTCCATCTAGTGGAGCGTTACAACAGCACAGAATCCCAACATATAAACAAACACAGCATGAGCATGAGCATAAATAATAACTCAAAGCATTTAACCTATGTTTGTATCAAAATCTTTACAACATATGAATATAAAATGAAAGCCTTTGAGAAAGTGGATATGACTTAAAAGTTTTTTGAGGGGTACTACTGAAAATAAATAAACACTTTCTTTACTCACAGCTGTGAGAGCCAGGCGGTGAGCGGTGGTAGATGCATGAATGCACTTATTGTCTGCTTCATTCCCCTCATTATGAATTTATGATGAGCATGCCACGCAGGGAGATTCCCCTCAGGCTACTATACTGTATGCTCTTAGAAATACAGTTCAAACCCTGTTGTATACTAGAAATCCAGCTTTATTTCTAATTGAAAATGTACGCATTAAGTTTTGTAAGTGTTAACATAACTAAGTATGCCTACATTTACTCAAGTACTTTTTATTTCCATTTTGTGCTACCTTATACTACTATTTTACTCACTTTTTTAACATATCTTGTTAACAGTGAAATTAGGCTTAATATGTCCTGAAATACTGTACAAAATGCAACTTTGAGTAATTTGAAGGCTCTTTTACAAGTGTTTCCATTTTATGCTATTTAATGAATCTACTTATTGTACTTTTGTTGTTGCAATCAAACATATATTTTTAATAATAGTTTGTTATCATTTGTATATTTTATGTATCGTCCTTTATCTTTATATATTTTTGAGTTTTTAATAACTTTGTGAACATTTTATGAGGTGGAGGTTTCAAATAAGCCCTCCGGGTTTTTGCCTCTCCCTGCACTGTATTGCATTATTCTTCTTTCCTTGCCTTTTTTGTGTTTTAATTGTGCAAAAAATAAACAATAAACTATAAACAGATTAGGATTTTTAAAACAAGACATGATTAATTCATAAAATCGGATGCTTTATTAGGGCAAATTGCCAAACAGAATTAAAGTCATTAGAGCTCCACTTCTGCAAGCCACATTAAAATTCATGTTAATGCTTCCGTCTTGTGGTAATGCTACTTTTACACATATAAATCAAAGATTTAAATACATCTTCCACCACTACTTTGTCATTGATCCTTGAAGCTGTATTTGTGGTTAGATATTACTGCCCTATTCATTGAAGTAATTCATCCTAAATAATTAAAGTACCACATCAAAGCATTGTGGTTTTCCGTTCCTCTTATGTGGTCGCACAGTGGCTGACAGCACAACCCATCCATAATTGATAATTGATCCAAAACAAACATAATCTGTAGTTAACCCCAGCGCAAATCTCGCGATGACAATCGGAGCGCTCTGATTGGATGAGAACCGCTAAGGGTAGGTCACGTGGGCTGGGGTTACTTGGCATTCTGGGACACAAACAGTGGTCGGTATGAATAGCTTTAACAGCGTCAACAGCAGCAGTTTCCACTGTGGAGGGAAGGCGACGAGAGAAACAACAACCGCCTCCCAGCAGAGATAGAGCAAACTGGTTTTTCGTATCCGGCTCCTGCGTCCTGTCTCGCGGCTCTGTTGTCCGGAGGAAGCGCGTGAGGAGGCCAGCTACGGCGGGTAGTGTCTGAAATGCAACGGTGGACTTTATTCACGCAGCGAGCTAATTAGCTAACGAGAGGAGTAAGTTAGCCTTGCAGTGATTTATGCTAGTGCGTTAACGTTAGCTGGACGGTGATGTTAGCGGAGTCATAAAAGTTGATGCTGTGGTCGTCTCGGTCTGGAGAAGAGTTGGATTGTCTCTGTAACGTTACTCACGACTGCTCCCTCCATCCATTGACTCCACACTGTCCTGAGCTGAGGGGTGACAACTCTGAATATGGCGAGTGTTTCAGACAGAGACTATAAAACTGGCACCTATAAGTCAATGGACTGGCACGTTGCCCAGCTAGTGTATCCAAGATAAATATTGTTAAAGTGGACAATTCATGTAATGGCCAAGGAGAGTGACGGATTTCATCTGTGTGTCTCCCTGCACGGCTGCCCAGCAATGGGTCACCACTGCTAAAGCCATCTTCTTCAAAGTACATGGACACTTGCCTCTGTTGAAGCTCAACAAATTGATATTGGTAGACATGGACTTGTACTGAATGTAAAGACTGTCTGGATACTTCAACCGTCACAGCTGTCTCCAGGTCGGACAGATCATCTGAGCCTTGCTGCTGGTCACCAGAGCTTACATGAGGGCCAACATGTCAATGTCAGGGTCCACGACCGTGCAGCTTTTCACCAAGCTTCTCAAGCATGCGGTGGGCAAGGCGCAGATTCAGCTTAACCGCTGGCTGCAGAGGACTGCCACAGAGGAGTGTGACAAAATTGACATCCTCATATGCAGCGCCTTCGACGAGACAGGGGCCGTCATAGGGAAGTCAGATGGAGACCCCGAGGTCATCAGTGACACAGGGGGGACGACCTTCAGCAGCAGTGGAGAGTTCAGGCACCCATGCTGTATCACCACCTTTTGCTTCAAGAGTGCCCTGCTGGCTTGCATCCTGACTGCTGTGTGCTTCTCCTCAGTTGCCCTGGTTCGCCAATACCTCAAGGACCTCCTGCTCTGGGTAGAGAGCTTGGACAGCCTCGTTGGAGCCTTGCTGTTTATAGTTGGTTTGATTATTGTGTCATTCCCGTGTGGATGGGGATATATTGTTCTTAATGTGGCAGCTGGCTACCTCTATGGCTTTGTGCTGGGAATGGGACTAGTTATGGTGGGAGTTTTAATAGGGACCTTTGTGGCACACTTGGTCTGCAAACGACTATTAACTGACTGGGTACTGAACAAGGTTGGGAACAGTGAACAGCTCAGTGCTGTCATACGAGTGGTGGAGGGAGGAAGTGGACTCAAAGTTGTGGCCTTAGCGAGACTCACCCCCATACCATTTGGCCTCCAAAATGCAGTTTTCTCGGTGAGTATGAAAACACTGTTACCAGCTTTCCACTTTCACTTCAGACAGACATTAGACTGTCATGTGGCGTACATTATAAACTCATTTGAGTTTCAGTCGAAAGGTCACAGCACTGAACCAGCCAGGAGGAGAGCTCATTAGGCCACTGAAAGAAGGTTCAACAAATCACTTGCAGCCATGAGAATAAAACCTGCAATCTTTTTGATTTTAGAGGGAAATGATTTTGTTGTTGCCAGGCCAACCTGTCCCACAGGGGAAATCATAACTAGCCGGAAACCAGTGTGAAGAAAGAGACCAGGAGTATCACATATACATGAATTTTAGATATTGAACATAGTAGTTGACCTGTCACTATACTATTAAAGGCAGAAAACAGTCTACTACCAGAAATAAATATGTAAGGTCAGTCCCCAGAGAAAGGAAACTCATTCCTCTTGTAGTTAGAGGAGACGTGCCTACGAAATGGATTGTATTGTAGCCTAAGGACATCAATTATTTTATCAGTTTGAACTATCAGTATCACATTTTTAAGTCCTAGTTCGGGTCTTCATATTTGGAGCACCATCTTTTCTCTCAACTCAATAAAGATATGGTGATGTTAAAGTAGACTAAATCATGGACATCTTTTATTTTTTTGTCGTAAAGTAAATCTAAAGTCATTTGTCAAGGCAATACACACCGTCTGACCTACATTATAAAGCGAAGCAGTATCAGAATATTGCATTCAGCTGCACTCCTACACTTAAACCGAGGCCCTTGACCTTCATACATGGCATGAATAAGTTATACGCTGATGACCCTTCTCAGTCAACTCATTGATACCTCCAAATGGTAAAAGCCCTGTGGGATGTGTTACTGTGTAGGAAATCAGCTGGGAGGCCACGTGACATGAAAAATGTTATGCTAGTTGTAATTGAATGAACCAATGAAGTATACCGACCTTAGGGTGAACATGATGTTATGTAGCCATTCAGGCTCAGATCTCCGGAGTATTTCAAGCAATACGGCTGCAAGAAAGCTCAAGTGCCTCACTAGTACCACATTTTCAGATCATTTGAGGTTGTTTACAGTAATTATTGAAATAGTAAGGCTAGAAAAATTAAGAAAATATGGATTTGAACTACAGTGTGCTGGAATAGCACTAAAACTGAAATCGGTACAGAGGTACAGTTTGTTAATATGCACAGCATACCTATATGCATCTATACACAAAGGTTTTGACCTGACAAAGATCCATCTGGGATGAAAGAATTGTTAAAATATAACAAGTATTGAAATGTGTCCAAGGATGAACTCTGCCAAAAGGACAAAGTTCAGTTTATTTCAGTCAAATTGGAATCTAGCCTACTCAAACAACGTCTCATTTCAAGAGCAGAATGCACATTTTAAAACTATTAACACATCAGAAAGCAGCTGGATTAAATTGCAAGCAAAGCCATCATCATACGGTATTACATATAAACTGTTTAAGTGAATAGTGACATTTCAATCCTTGTTAATTCAAGCTGTTTTGAACGTTGCGCTGTGTTTGTGGAAAAATATCTGGCGAGAAGAGAATCAAAATAGTGTTGGAAGGCAGAAACCGACAGTAGCACTCACATGCAGAAGTGGATGTGAAGTGGGGCGCTTGAAAGGCATTTATAGCTTAAAGCATGAAGGAGTTGATGCACAGGCCTGAGGCAGGAAAAGGAGAAAATAAGATGACGTAAGTGAAATTCACAAGCACAGTAATTGCATGTTGCAAAACCATTAAGTTTTCTGGGGTGACTGATTTACTTAGACATTTCTCAGTAGACCAGTATTTAGTTTTTGACAGCTCTGTATACACACTTCCAACCACCATACAATAAACACTCTATGTGAAATTCAGTCAGAATACTCTCCATTGTGTCGGAGCTGTATTGACCCATCTGGAATCAATTTTGAGGCCATAGTTGTTCGATGTTTTACATTTGATTTTGTTACATCGATAGCTGTTTGTAATGATTTTTCTACCCTCATTAACACACAAAGTCAGTGCAGAATTTTCAAAACAATAATGCTCCTACAGCCTCCAAAATCCTTGTGGTATGTTAATGTAAAGAGAATGTGTTGAACTTCAGCACATGTATTCCACGCAGTTCATCTCAAATATAATTATTGTCAGTTAGGGCTGCAACAGTTAATCACTAGTCATCAACTATTAAATTAATCATCAACTTATTTGATGATAGATTGATTGGTTTGAGTATTTTTAAAGAAAAAAAGGTCAAAATTGAATATATGTGGCGAATATTTTCTTGTTCTTCACTCCTCTATGACAGTAAACTTAATATTTTGGGTTATGGATAAAACAAGACATTTGAAGACATGATCTTCGGCTCTGGGAAGAGCTCATTGACATTTTTGACCATTTTCCGACATTTTATTTAACAAACAAACAACTACTCAGGAAAATAATCTACAGATTAATCAACAGAGCAAATAGTGGTTAGTTGCAGCCCTATTGTCAGTGTAGTACATGTTTGTATTAAGTGACAGAGAGGTTTTCTATTACATTTTGACATTATGAAATTGGATGTTAATATTTGCATTAATACATCTGTACAATTACTGTTAAAAATTATTATTAAATATAAGCCTACAGTTTAAGAAAGCAGCTTAAGGGCGCTGCTATATATGTTAGAAATGGTTTTGTCATAAAATTTCTATTTTGCAGTCATGACAGTTGTAGGGTTGCATTGTTCTTTTACTTATTATTGATCAGGCTAACCTGTAGATTATTTTCTTGATTAATCATTTTGTCTATAAGATAGTAAAATACTCCCGTTGTAACTTCCGACATGCTCATGGAGATGTATTCAGATTGCTTGTTTTATCAACGGTCCACAACCCAAAGATACTCAGTTAACTATCACGTGACAATCAAAAATTTAAAAGCATTAATCAATTATCAAAATAGTTGCTGATGAATTTCTTTGTTGATTAATCTGTTAATCATTGTAGCCCTAGACAGCTGTCAGACACCTCTTTCTGGAGCAAGTTGCTCATTATTTATGACAATGACAACACGTTCAGAGAAGTAAAAACAGCCATTTGGCAACAGTGAAGTGAGTTAATCTCAGGAAGCATCTGACTGTTAGAACAAGAGATGCTCCAGGAAGTTAACATTTGTGTTGCACACGTATATTGACTAATAGGTTGGTAGTGATTTTAGAACAAGTCAAGAGCTGACTCGCTGAAGTGCTCTTGAAAATTGGAAATAATTTATTTGTAAGTTTATCTGAATGGAGGATGAGTCCTTCATTGTTAAGACGTTGGCATCTTTCCATACATATGTTTTAAACTGAGGGTTTAAGACCTTTTTCGTAGTTGTTTTTCCGAGCTGGTGTTGTCAGCTCCAAGCTAAAAGTATGACAGTTTATGATGTTAAATGACTGATTTGTTTGTTTTAGTCCTACATTGGTCAGCAGTTAACCTGTAAAAAGACCTCTTCATCTAACAGGACTTACAAACCTGGCAGATGGGTTTCCCTTGCCTGACTGGCTTAACTAGCTTCTGTTTGTCGTCCGTCCATAGTTTAGGCTCTATGGTTGGGACATAGCTCTGTATTCAAAGGCTGCAATGTCTCACTTGTGCAAGGATTTTGGCTGTAGCTTTACCAGTAGTTACAACATCGAACTTACGGTTCGTTCTGCAGAGGGTGATAATGAGGTGTCAAAGTCAAAAGGACAGACTCTTGACACTGTGTCGCCCAGCTGCTGCCACTGTCACTGGCATTATTGGTGCTCCTCAATCAGTTTGCCAGGGTCAAATTAAAAGGGTGGCTAATTGACAGCCTGGTAAAATAATGTTTTTGAGCCTGCTGTGGGTCATTATCTACAGAGGAAAGCAAGTAAACACTCGATGAAAAAGGATGTCAGCTTTCAAGTAGCTCAACACAACTGCTACAAAAGTGGGTCATATTTGGTCGTATGCCAGTTTGCATTTGTCATATTTCTCTCGGATATTTTAGACTCATGACATCTGTTTGTCTTTGAAAATGCAGCTTCTCTATGTTTGACTCAATGCCATGACTTTTGAGATTGAACCCTTTGGAATTACCTTTATTAATGCATAATGCATCCATAAAATGTGGCCTGAATTAACACCAGAATCTGCAGCTCCCCTCCAGCTCATCGATCAGCTGCTCTCCTGCATGGTCCATAACTTCACTCTTGTGGTTCACTCTCACTGCTTCCAAAGCCTTGAGCATTTAACGGCTACAGAGCCAGATATTTCCCTCAGGGGTTGATGAAGAGCAGTATTTCCATGTTTCAGTGAATTTTACTCCAACTTTAGCGGCAGCTGGTTTGACTTTGGAGGAGCTAGTGAATGCTGGCTTGGCAGATGCATTGCCTGATGTCTCTGCATCTCCTCAGCCGACAGGTTGATGGTGGTTCGTCTCTTTCAAAGAGCTTAAATTAAGTGTGTCTTGATGCAACTTTGCATGCTACAACTGAAACAAATAATGCATTTTTAAAAGATAAACAACTTTGAAAAGATAAACAACATTTTAACACAGAAATAACACAACAACATTCAGATATGCATTTCTTGGACTGCACATGATTAAGAGACATTATTCTAACCTTAAATGTCAGTTTGTTTTTTGTGCGTGTGTGAGTGAATGTGTGCAAATATGGGTGTGTATATTTTGCAAACTACTGGACAATCAGCCTGATATTTTATGTGCACATTTATTAATGTATGCTCAAGGGCCTCTCATGGTTACAGTGATTCACAATAGCTTGTTTTATTGACTGTTTTATACCGTCATTGGCTGCAGAGTGACTGCAGAGTCACTACTCATTACTCCTAACTGGCTGGTAGGGGCTGCAAGTTTTCCCAGAAATCGACTCAGCTAAAAACACTAAGCCTGACCGTCTGTTGCAGGCCACATTTTGGTGTTTGTCATCACTCAAATACTGATATCCATAGAAATGTTTGGTCTCATTTTGAACCGGAGCGTCTAAAGTTGGGCACGATACAAGATGACTTAGACCCTGTTTTTGTCTCCACGACCACCTTGACTGCAAGGGAGCTGGAGGGGACAATTCCACTGGGCGCAGCTGCACAGCTGTCCGCTGAGGCCTGGTTTTGGTTTGTCCTCTACACCATGTCATGCCAAACTGGGTGCATTTTGGAAGCAAAGCGTTTTGCCTGCCCAATTCTGTAGACTTGATAATTTTGTTGATTGGGTAATTTTCCTTGTTATTTGTGCTTCCACCATAAGGTACTGTGAAGGCAACATAGTGAAATTGTCATTTCATTGTGTTTATTGTTGGTATTTCCTTCTTTGTTGTGCTGTAGCCTACAGACAAAGTTAATACTATTCAAAATCCAGTTATGAACCACAAGGACCAAAGATTTGTGGCTGTGTTTTAGTCACATGGCAGCACATCTGCTGGAACTACAAGAATTGTCCAGAGTGCCCACGATCAACTCGGGCAGCCTGAACACAGCTGCCTGATAGAGATCTGCACTCCAAGCAGTCAAAAAATAATTGTTACAGGTTTAAGTAATCTATCATTCAAGGTCAGTTGGACTGGAGAAAACAGGCTGTCGATTCCTAGCACACAAACCTCAGCATGAAACACTTTTTTTTTTCAGCTAGAGAAGTGAAGGTCAGAGTGGAGCCTTCACTGGGGAGTATAGCTGGTCCTGCCAGAAGCAGGCTAATAAGCTGAATCCCTCAGTTCACCTGCTTCCTCTCCTACATTTTCGCTTCCCAGCCCGGAGGGGGTTTCACACCCAGCTCAGTTTCTTCACTGTACACCTTGTAATGTATCCTACCCAGTGGTTCATCATTAAGCCTCGCTGATATTCTATCTTTATTATCTTATTCTCCACAATAAAAGGTGAAACTAACAGTGGGTGGGTACTTCTGGAGTTATGTGTTGTCTGTGCTGCCCTTGGTAAGCACTTTCTGTGGATGAGGCTACATTTCACTACCCCCCCCCCCCCCCCCCCCCCCCCCCCCCCGAAGTGGATGGTGCTACATTATAGCGGGTAACCTAAAACGACACAAAGACTGCAGTAGTTAGCAAAACAATGGGACAGCTCAGGAAAAATGTTTGTGAATCCTTTGCGACCGAAGTGGACACATTCAGGTCCCCCTGTATATTACATTACATTTTGCCACTGCTTGCCGGCCTGACTTCATCCCTCTGCTGTCATAATAAGCTGATGAAGCAACTGGCAAATTCCTCATGTGATTTATAGGACCCTAACTACAGGCGTGTTTGTGCAACCTTTAATTACGCCCTGCTCTTCACCCTTCACTACAAAGGGTAAACCCTGTGTGTGTCCGGATAAAAAAGGAAGCAGCATCAAAGTAGCAATCCTGAAATTCACTATGCAGTCAAGATACCCTACTTCCTTTTCTGTTTTGTTTACGAGTAAAGACTCAGACCTGCATTGCTGTTGCTCTGAATAAATCAGGTCAAGCCTAGGATGGGGTGTTTTTTCACTTGAATTTGCAGATTATCTTGATACACCGACTTGCAGAGGAGAGTAGGAGGTTCAGTGGGAATTCTCTGCGCGGTTATAAAAATAACGACTAGCCCTTCCCTGATCGTATATAAGACAGCTGCATACGCTAGATGCCTGGGTGGTAAGAGACTTCAGAGGACATGTGCTTCACAACTCGGGGATGATGGCTGAGAGAAAGAGAGTGCATTCCTTATTTTCTTCTGCAGCTCCCACTGGCTCACATGTCATGTCTGAGAGATCAGCTGAAGGCGCTTTGATTGTGTTGACACATGGTGTGGACACATCAGTGCTTATCTTTCAAGGAGAAAGGCCTGTTACACTATTGTGTGGCAGGCGAAATGCTCAACTACACATGCTGAGGATAGACAACTTGATGATATTAGCTTGATTAACCAGGATTTGATTATGTCCATGTCCTATGAAGTGTAACCCAGGCTCTTATCAGTTTAGTGTGATAACAGGAGAGGGTTTAGGATTTATCACTGCGAGGAGACACTCGGGCTGGATCTAGCATAAATGTTTTCCAGCCCTGATAGCATTTTGGCCCAGGCTCTGTCTTGCAGCAACACGCCATGGTCCCTGACACAACGCTATCAGCCACGATGTAGTCACAGCGCACACAGTGCCAAGGTCACATCCTCACACATCGGCTTATGTCATCACTTAATCAAGGGATCAAGGGTGACAGCAACGCGGACACATGTTTATATTTAGGTGGTTGTACTGAGATATGAATTGAGACACTGAGCTGGAAGTATAGTGGTGTGTCATAGTTCAAAGTAAATACACAGGATCTTACTTTTGAGTCTCAATATGAATACATTTGCAGCAGTTTTTTCTCAAAATGACATTGTAGCTATGAGCTTTTTGTGTATTGTTTTTTTTACCCCAAAAAATGGTAGATTAAGTCACAAAGAAAACACATATAAAAACAACAACTTTGGAGGACATGCTGCACATAACTCCTGTTTAAGACAAGAGAGTCAGTTGGCTATTGAGTGTATTTTACAGGACAGCATGTTTTGTGTCAGAGTGTGAATTTATTTGACTTGGCTGCACTCAAACCAGTGGCTCTGGTTGGGATGGTTATGTGCAGGATAATGCAATGATTGGTTATTTTTTTCTTGTTGAAACTTTGTCCTCTGTAATAATTTCAGCAAATTGACATGTACAAAACAGTGAGGTAGTCCCATGCTTCAGTTTTAACCCTTTGAATATCAAGTTTTTAAACATTATTTGTGTCTTGTGTTAGTTCACAATGTTGAAAGATGAACTTCAATTCAGAATCAACAAGGGATGAGTGAGGATGGACTCAGATTTCACGAGCAAATTCATCATTTCATTTAGCTAAAACAATGAAGCAGGAAATGCTGATGAACTTCAACCCTAGTCGTTTCCTCTTTTACTCCACCTCTCCCAGTCATAGACCCATTTCGTCTTTTTTTAGGGGGGGCAGGGGATGTTTATGGGGAGATAGCAGGTCAGCAGCAGTACATGCCACATAGAAGTGGTTTACATCTGAAATAAGGGAACCTGAAGATTAATTTGAGATGTAGCTCAGCACTATGTGTGTTTGTAGTCATAAATATATCATAAACATTGTGTTTTGGTTAGGCACCTATTCAAAACTTGAGAGTTTAGTGTGTATAAGGGCTTAGTTAGAAAATTGCCATTTAAGTATCTCATGGTCATTCCCATGCTTAATTATGTCTCATAAATAATTCAGCAGTTTTTGGGTTGATACTTTTTGTCACACAGATTTAAGCCTTTCTGACCACTCATGACTTGATAGAAATGGTAAAAAATCTCTCCAAAATACGACGTTAAGACACCAAGACCTTGAAGGACACCATAGAAAAATCCATGCTGTGATTTGGTTTCAAAAACTTTTGACATTCGGAGATTTCTGTAAGAACTGGATTTTTTGGCGATTGGATGACCAGCACCTCTTTCCTGAAAACTGCGGAGAAACCCCTGTATTGTCGATATACCTATGAAAGTCATGCATCCTCTGGAAGATATGGATTGTGGAGTGTCTTGAGGTTGTGATTATCCTAGAGGTCACTGTAGGTCATTTTATACAATGAGGTCCGAATCCACAAGAGTCTCAGCTTTCCAGTCATACCCAATTTATACATTTCCAAGACTGTTTTGAAGAAATATTTTGATATGGAGAACTATTTAAATTCACCAAGCAAAATGACACATTTTTACTGCATGTAAAAAAAACTGCATGGGACTAGCACAACTTTAAAGGGAGGCCTTGTGGGAATCAATAGGACCCATTTTCATTGAGATATTTCGAGTTGACAGGTCAAGGAACACCTTTGAAAATGGCTTGCCAGTTTTCCCTTGCCAGATTTTTGCCTAACTTTGTAGCATTATTAAACCTTCATCCCAATAAGCTAGCATGACATGGTTGGTAACACTGGATTTATTAGGTCTTCTAGTTTTATATGACACCAGTATCTTAAGCTGTAGCTAGAGGTTAAATACAGTATGTGTGCACAATAGAGGCTTGTTGACTGAAATATATTTTTCTCATGTCAATGTAGAACTATAGTGTTCTTAAATCCTTTTGTTTTTTGTAAAAGTTTGTAATATCTTTCTCCATTTTAAGATCACAGACGTGTCCTTGCCAAACTACCTGGTGGCCTCCTCTGTGGGTCTCTTGCCCACTCAACTTCTCAACTCCTACCTGGGCACCACGCTTCGCACCATGGAGGACGTCATCGCTGAGCAGAGTGTCAGTGGCTACTTTGTATTCAGCCTCCAGGTGAGCAGTGGGTGACGATACATTTAGTGTGAAGACACTAATTTCTAAATGCCACAAAATAACCCTGAATTTCACTCTTGTGAAATGAAAGTTTGAAGTGAAATGTTTGGTTGGTGACTCAGTGCTTTTTTCATCTCCCATATATTCAGAGGTACATATTGTCTGTCAAATCTTATCCTAGTGCCGACATCTGCTCCTCTCTTAAGTCTTTAGTTACATGGACGTCCAGAGTGTGAACGCCATGCCTGATGTAGATATGCAAAACATGTCTACACTTGTGTTCAGCACTCCCAAAGGTCATTTGAAGCTGTCACCACTTCTCCAACACCTGTTCAGTTTCACTTAATCCTCACAAGTGCAAAGGCATCATGTTTTGTTTCTCAGTGCAACATTTGACAGGTTCACAGCGGTCAAGGGTCAGTTTCAGATTAAGTAGGTGTCAGCGTCTCATTCAGAACCCAAAGCTGTTGCTCTAAATTGACAACTGGCCTTAATCACACAGAAGCCTTTTCTAACACTGGTGGTGGGAAACTCCATCTGGACAAGTTGATAAAGCCCAGTTATCTCTTAGTGGTTTACCAGCTAGGATACACATCTTACATACTCACATTTATTTGTTAAATGACAAATAAGAACCAAACAGATATGAAGATTCTCAGCCAGGCCAGATGTTTCCAGTCTTTATGCTAAACTAGGCTAACCAGCTTCAGGTTAGCTTAAGCCTCTTTACCACTGGACAAAAAAACCCACTAACCCCTGCTAACATCTGACTCTTGTATTTAATGGGAAAGGTTCCAATCGGCATTCACTCCCAGGCCAGATAATTCTGTAGCAGTCACAGATATTTATCAGCCCCAGCTCCGATTGTCTTAAGTAGGCAGTGACGGAAATAAAACACCTGGGTGGATGCGCTAATTTTAGCCCCTCTGTCTGGGTGATGTAGTGGTGGGCCAACACAAAATACCATCCATCTCCATCCAAGCAGCGCTCAAACATCATTTAAAATGTGTTGGAACCAAGTTTGAGAGGCTGAATAAGTAAGAGAATTAAAAAATAAAAATTAAAAAAAGAACCACCATAACACTTTTGCTGGCCGCTGTGCTGCTTTCTACTGTTCTACCTGTTTTTCCAGCCCGTCCATGACATCAAGCCTGGCACGCAAAAACAAAACAACAGAAAGGAATACTTGTCAGCTGGAGAGCCATTAAACTGCTCTGATCTACTGCAATGGGAAAACAGTCTGTTGCCTATTTTTAATTGCTTTCCTGGCCTTTAAACAGCATGTATACACACGCTAATTTTTGGTGGAAGAAGGGTATTAGATACAGCTGGATACAGATGGTATTTCCCAAAATACCAAAATATGTTTGAAAGTTGGTATCAGAATGGGTATCAGGAGAGAAAAAATGGGATCAGTGCATCCCTACCTACCAACATCAGTCACATATTTCTTGTTAGTAACTTACTAAGTAGCGAACTACCTTTTTAGCTTTATACAGGCAGTTTATCCTGAGATTTTGGATTAATTGTATAACTTCCAGGAGCTGTATATTCTGAGGTGTATAGTAGATACACCTCAGAATATAATGGAGTTCAGTTCACCACCACGACAGCTATTATGCAGCTATTCTAACCACAGCATTGTAACTTCCTCCTCTGCCCTCCACAGATCGTCATCAGCATTGGCCTGATGTTCTACGTCGTGCACCGGGCGCAGGTAGAGCTCAATGCAGCCATCGCTGCCTGCCAGATGGAGCTGAAGTCTTCGCACATGAACGGCTCCTCCACCAATCACAGTGGCTTCACCTACTGCAGCAAGAGAGCAACAGTCGGTGGTGGAAACTGCATTAACGTGGTGTGACCGTGAATCAACACACGAGGCAGCAGCTCGTACGACTAGTTCACCTAATTGTAGGACTTCCGAGCTCAAGGGAACAAGCTGAGTTTGGACGGTGTCTGAAATGTGTTGGTGGTGTGGTTTCTAATTTTCAACTTCATATTCTGACCACCCTTGTGCGAAAACCCCGAAAGGGTACATCTTTAGTTGGTACGGTGTTTTTGTGGGACCACGCACCTTTGAAGAAACGGTACTGATGGAAATTGCAGTACATCATCTTGGGAGGTTTTTTTTTTCTTTTGATTAAGGTACTTAACATTTTCTTAACTTAATTTACTCTGTTACAGGAGATGTCAATGAAATGATGTTTAGAGATATCAGAGGTGGCTGAATGAGTGAGTCATTAAGAACAATAGCTAGGCATTAACTGCCTGTTAACACTATGAATGTGCAATCTGGAGCTTTCTAGAGAACCAAGGAATTGTTTTTCCATTTCAGTGTCAAGAGAATGCCAACCTATGCACCTTTCTGTCATAATGCATCTGTTTTTGTTTACGTTAAGCGATTTATGATCTGTCTACATCCAGTGCTAACTCACAGTACAAATAAGGGCCTTATTAATATTTTTTGAAAGATTTGGCTTTTTAGTCCAGTTCATTTTTTAAGTGTCTTATTTTTGGACTATAGAGAGAAGGGGGGAAGAAGCTCTCAGCGAGCATTACTATGTGATTTCTGCTGGCTTACGACCACATCAGCTGAATTGGCCTTGTCTGCCTGGAGATCATTTTGGCGTTTCTGCAGTTTTGATAAGAGCAGCTGGGGAGGAGAGCAGATTTCACAGCAGGAAACTCAGGAATGTTTCTGCCAGGAAAGTTGAAGCGCGGCGTGATCAGCTCTTCGGTAGCACAGCCACATGTTCTGCTGCGGAAAGATTCCCACACCGAGCTGAAACTGAGATGTCAAGCTTTCCTGTAAATGTTTTTAATTCATTTGTAATTTTGTTTTGCATTTTTATTTGGCTGTGAGATTATCCATTAGGATTATTGCATAGTTTTTGCTTAAGATGGTAGTTTTGACAAATCTGTGCAATAGATCAGAGAACGGTGACAAACTGGCATGAATGTCGTATTTCAGTGCTGAAACCAAACTAATCAGAAATACTGTCGTGCATCAAAATAACACAAACTTAAGTCTGTGTTTCTTTATGGTTTTACCTGCTTTACATTATAGATGATGACTAAGCTAGATGAGATAAAGAGGCTGATATTTTTTATGTGCCATAATTTGATAAAGCTTATCAGACGCCATGACACTGGCCCCACCTGAACGGAGGCTACATGTGACTTATGACTGACTTTATTTTATTACCTAATGTTGCTAGTAATTACAGAAATGATCTGTGAACGATTTTTGTGTTTTAGCTCTTAATAGTCCAACAAAGCTCTCATGCTGTAGGTTCTCTTGCACAGTCCACTACAAACAGTATTTTCATACAGATAAAATTTGAAAGAGGTTTGGTTGGTCAGAAGTTGAAACCGACGTGTCTCAGAAGCCGACAATCAAACACAACACGGACACTTAAGTGATGAATGTGATAATACTTTTTATTTTTACATGAATTATTGTGATGCTGCTCCTCAGACAAAGTCTGATTGAGGAATAATAAGGGCTCCTATATGAAATATCCATCTTTATGTCCCTGTGTTTGTAATGCTGGCACCACCTCTTGTTTTTCATTTCAGTGTTTTGTACTAATGTTTTTTCTTTCTTTCTTCAAAGCCAGATGTAATGTTTGCCCTACACATTCCACGCTGTCAGTCCTCTTAAAAGCTGTAGAGTTATTTCCATGCTAAATGTTGGTTGAAAGGGCCCCTTCCTGTCTGAATTTAGCAATAATGTTTGAAAGTCAAAAGCAAAAAATGAATATATGATAGAAGTCCTACCAATAAGATCCGTTTCCAAGTGTTGGGAATAGTTGTTTACTTCTGATGTTAAAGATCCGCTTGTCAACATTTATTTTTCTGTCAAAAGTGAACAAAAACTACAGTTTTTAGTCGATCCATGTTCCACTGTAAGGTCGAGTATTAATATTCCCAGGTTTGTGTTTCAGTGTTCAACCTGCCTGTTACCTCCCGCTGCCTCTGATGGACATTTCTGCGCTGCCAATGATTTGAAAGAGACACATAAGCATCTGCGATCAGAACAGCTTGTTCAGATTTGTAGCACTTTCTTTGAAGGGTCCCTAATGGTATGTGTCCACAGGGGCGCTTTCCAGCATTGGGCACTTGATGGGTGTGCCAGTGGGCTTGTGGGCTGTCTGCCCCAAGATTTCAAACCAAACCAACCTGGCGGCTGGTTTGGAAACGTTCTCTCATGTCAAATGAGTTAAATGTGTTTCTGAAAACATTTGAGGCAAGAAATAAGCCATGTAGTTGCTGAATTTGTCTTCATTTAAGATCGACAACAGTTTTTTAAAAAGTTTTTTTGGGAGTTTTCAGACTGATTTGCATAAATTAGCCTAGATTCAACTTTATGCAAGTGAGGATCAGACACCCTGTCTCTTGAAACACAACACTGCGCTACCAGAATGCATTGCATGGCTTCTAGCATAGACAATGAATGGGAGGCAGGGAAATGAAAGATCCTGTGGACACGTACCATAAACATGTCATGTGAAAATCTTCTGAATCCGACCCCGACACATTTTCCAGTTTTTTACTTGAATTTAAAGTTTACGTAGAGAGAAAAATGAGTACTATTTTATGGCTGCAAGATTTATAATATCCACCCACTAATTCTCACTTTCTCATGTTTTAAAGGCATGGAAATTGTTTCACTGACAGCAGTGACATTTTTAGTTTCCACCCTCCAAACAAAGTGTCATTCAATAAGCTGTTCTGATCACAAGTGCAAAGGAAGTGGACATTACACCATGTTTAATGCAAAAATCAACACACTTCATAATATTTTAGTCTCTCAACTGGGATTTTGAAAACTTGACATCGTGGGGAGAATGAGCAGTTCTACAGTAAAGGCTTTGGTTCTTCCTAGGTGGGCTCAACTTAACTTAGATATAGTTATGCAACAACTGATTCCTAAGGGAAGTATATTTCATAGACACCCACACAAGACCTGAATCTGGGATATAACTGCACACCTGGACTGTTAAAGAGGAGTAGAGTGTGATATCATTAACTTTAAGGGTCACGTTAAGGGTCTTGTTTGGTGCTATGAAATGCAATACTTCCCATCTGTATCAAGTGCATTACACATATACTGTATTTTGTAATACAGAGAATTTTACAGTGTATAAATATTGATATTTATCGCTGTATGATGCTTGTTTAGTGTTATTTATGAGAGAGAGAAAATAAAACCTGTCAGACTTTGATACAACATTTTTGTTCTGGTTTTCTTTTACTCGCTCTTTTTATTACATATATTTTAAAATTCGCAGATTAATGACCGAAGTTACAATTTTAATTAACCCTTGTGCACCCCTCCAGAAAATGATGATGTTTTACCCTTTTCACTTTCTAAAAGTGCTTAAAAAATTGTTATATATGTGTATTTTTTTTTGCTTTAACTGCATTAAATCTTTTGACCAACCTCCTGATCATAACTATTAAATTTACATGTATTTGTTAAATCATTTTGAACGTTTAATGCCATTTTGGGAATATTAACCCACATATTTTAAATGATAAAAACACAAAATATGAAATATTTTCCGTAGAGACCTACTAAGTGAAAACTGGAATTTTTTGGGGGGATTATTACACCATTGGATATGTCAATAATTGACAATAACATTGATTTTAATGCATTATTTTTTTTTGAGCAGAGTGAGGTTTTTAAAAAAAAATGCCACTTTTAACCATTTATGCAAAAAATGCTCAGTTCCTAAAAAGTGTTTTGAATATTTCTTTTCACTTTCACTGCATTAAATCTTTTGACCAACTTCAGTCCTGATCATAACTATTACATTTACATGTATTTCTTAAATAATTTTAACCCTTTAATGCCATTTTGGGAATATTAACCAACATGTTTTAGAGTTAAGTAGTTGCTCTATGCAGATAACCCTGGAAATAAACGATAAAGGAATACTTCACCTGCTTAAGGACCAGCTCTCACAATGTGTGCAGAGTAAACCAGTTCTCACTGTTTTCAGTCTTCGCTAATGCAAATGGTGAAGTTCAATTAGTTTGCTGCTTCCTGTTTGGTCAGGAGAACCAGGCAGACAGTAAACATGGAGGGAATTCGGGGAGATGCAAGAAGGTGAACAAGTCTCAGCTGTCTTGTTCTGTGGAAAAGGAGGAAAACTGGTGGCGGAAACAAGAGTTGGTGTTAAACTCAGCATGTACTTGATCCGTCAACCAGCACTTGTTTTAGTGAGAAATCTTAATTTTGCAACAGTTCACCTCTCGTTCCCACAGTCTCCCCCCAGTGAAATAGCGTAGCTAAGCAACAGAGCCCCAAGTTAAGGCGACAAGTTTCAAAATGTAATGTTCTACGCAATTACAGTTTATCTTTATGGATTATATTAATGTAAAATTGACAAGAATACTGTCAACATATGATGCCCTTTATGTTTCTAGAGGTGTGTGTTTTTGTGGATGCATGAGGAATTGTTATGTCATATTTCTTAAAGGGAGTTTGGTGTAATATTTACCATCAGGAGCAGGATGGAAAATAATCCCAAAAGAAATCAAGTTATAGTGACTCTGCAAGATGCCCATTCTTTGCAAAATCTTATAGGTCTTCAGATGTGAGAGGCTGTCACACTTTAATTTTTTCAAAGTCTTCTAGTGTGTGATAGGCAGAAGTTGTGTGAGAGTTTGTAAGCAGATGTTTTGATATATTTTTGCTGTTGTTAAATGCTGTTGCCTATGACTTCAGTTCATCAAGAAATTTTGTTTCTTTTGGTTTTTCCATTCGCCATAGTGGCATGCAAGAAAGCCACATTTTTCTTTATGAATAACATGTCGAATGAGAAGCTTGATACGACTCTCATGTATTTACACTAAACATAAGGCTACAGATAAGTGATAGCAATATTTACATGAAAGCATGATCAACCATCTCATATAACTGTCTGTCAAAAAACAATGTAGTCGCAAGTGTATATCCCAAAATGTAAAGCTCCTGCTTTAATGTTTTATATCTAATGAACTCCTCTTTTTGTTTAATAATTTACAGCTGAGGAAACCTTATGTAATACTGAGTCAACACCTGTTCTTGTTTGCCATCGCTAAACTTTCTGTCAACCTTGTCATTTCAGATGGACCTCAGCAGCCTGAAGTAACTGGTGTCAGACTTCTCAACAGATGTTTTCACAGAAATCTGCTGCTGATTACATTTCAGCTCCGCACAATCTTTGTTGAGCTGCCACACATTTCAGAGAACCTTTCCCCTCCTTCACCACAAATCCTAGCGTGAATCCTTCAATATTACCTGGCTTCATCGTCAACCCTTTGAGAGTGAGGGCAGACAAAATGTTCTTGCTCTGAAGGTTTCCCCTTATCTTGCAAACCTCTAAATAACTGTCAGCACTCAAATATGCAGCAGAAGCAGCAGCGGCAGCACTGTACGGCCAGAAATAATGCCGGCTTCTGGGGCAGTTTGTCACAGCGATTTTGAAGGGAAGTAGTGATGGATGTGGCGGTGGTGATGTAGAGTGGAGCACCACTTACGCTTGCCCTTGCCTTGCCTGTGACAAGCTATCTGTGCAGGGGGGAGGTGGGTGTTTGTGTGGACAGTGTCTGACAGACATGGTCCAGATAGATCCTGCTTGTGAACAGTGCTGTGCCCCATGTACACACACACACACACACACATACATGCACACACACATACAGTGGGAAAGTTGCCCGCAGCCATCTGCTCACACCCCAAATACAACAAAAATACAAAAACCCGAAGAGAGGCCAGCCACAGTCTATCAATCAAACAGCAGCAGACCAGACTCCTCTTGCATTTTATTTCTCCATCTGTTACCAGGAGCTGCGGCACAGACCCGCTGATCTCTCCCGGGCTCGGGTCAGATCTGTGTCCGATCCATCATCATCCAACCCTGCCTCAAAGGACAAACCTCATCCCAGAGCCTCCCCGCCAGCGCGCGGATACGTCCACACAAAACCAAGAACATTCATTTTGACGGGCCTCAAATGAAAGCCCTAGTTCTCACTGAGGGCTACGCTTTAAGAGGAAAGCTCCAAAAATACATCTGTGAGGCTGTTGGTGCTTGAAAAAAAAATCTGAGTAAAATTATAAAAGGAAAAAAACAGGGTGAGTGAAATGATCTTGGAATACATCCACGCAGCCTTCCAGAGGGAAACTTATGGCGTGGATGTTTATGGATTTGTGGAGGAGGGAAATGCTGATAGGCCTCTGGCAGAGGGATCCTGCTCGAGGCAGACGGATAGATCACATGACCACTTTCTTGGCCCAGACAGCTGTTGCCGCCATCTGTACCATCCATGACCTGCTGCTGTTCTCCTCCTCCGTGCTGAAGTGGGAAACTGCTCAGTACACAAATAGGACAAAATAGTGCACCACTGAGGGACTGTGGAAAATAATTTGAGTCATATTTCTGACAATGATTTGATGTTCTTGATCCTGTACTGGCTTTCATCTGAAATCAGTTTATTATCTATTGTATATGCATGCTGGCCTTCAGTCTATTTAGTTATTTATTGGTTAATTGCATCACAATATTCTGGTCTATGTCAACAAAAAATGACAAATGCTTTAACGAAATTTAAAGGTCAAGTGTGAATCAAACTGGAAAAAATAAAAACAATCTGGTCCTACTTGGTTGTTGACTCACTTTCTGCCATTTATGATGTCATACTATACTATGACTTTTTTATGACATTTTTGATGACTCACTATACTATAACTTTTTTGTGATATTTTTGACAACGGACTATACTATGACATTTTTTATGACATTTTTGACAACATACTATACTATGACATTTTTATAATAATTTTGATGACATACTATACTATGACTTTTTTATGATATTTTTGAAGACACACTATACTATGACTTTTTTATGATATTTTTGAAGACACACTATACTATGACTTTTTTATGATATTTTTGACGACATACTGCGCTATGACTTTTTTATTATATTTTTGACGACATACTATACTATGACTTTTTTATGACATTTTTGACAACGGACTATACTATGACTTTTTTATGATATTTTTGAAGACACACTATACTATGACTTTTGTATGATATTTTTGACAACATATGGCACTATGACTTTTTTATGACATTTTTGACAACATACGGCACTACGAATTTTTTATATTTTGGACGACAAACCGCACTATGACTTTTTTATGATATTTTTGATGACATACTATACTATGACTTTTGTATGACCTTTTTGACAACATACTACACTATGACTTTTTTATGATTTTTTTGATGATATACTATACTATGACTTTTGTATGATATTTTTGACGACATACTACACTATGACTTTTTTATGATATTTTTGATGACATACTATACTATGACTTTTTTATGATATTTTTGACGACATACTATACTATGACATTTTTGACAACGGACTATACTATGACTTTTTATGACATTTTTGACGACATACTATACTATGACTTTTTTTTTATGATATTTTTGACAACATACTATACTATGACTTTTTTTATGATATTTTTGACGACATACTACACTATGACTTTTTTATGATATTTTTGATGACATACTATACTATGACTTCCCCAAACAAATCCCTGCTCCTTTGTTTCCTACCGGCCACACCCCTTCACCTGTGTGAAGCACACCTGAAGCCAGGTAACTCACAGGTGGCAACAAGATAAAGCAGGGGTGAGGAAGAGACACTGCAAGAGACATTGAGATTGTATTTGATTTTTTGAACTTATCACAAACAAAAAACAAAACCTAATGAGAAATCAATCAATCAATCAATCAATCAACATCTTAGGTAACAAAACAATGGTAAAAATAAACAATATCGCTGAACCTCAATATTAACTGTCTTCTCCTTTTTTTTTTTTTGTATTGGGCCAAAAATGGCCTTTGCATTTTCATTTTGTCTTACTCCACTGCTCTTAAAATTCTCTCCACTCCACCACACCCATCAATGTTCTAGTATGTAGTGATTGTGATGATCAATAAAGTGAAATGCATTGCCAGAGCTAGAGGTAGTACCCCTTTCACAGAGCGACCTACTGTTAGCACTACATCTTTGGATCATTTTTTTATATGTCCAAAAAAAGACAATAAATAATTATATCTGTATTTGTTTTGCAGCTGCATAAAAACTTGAAGGTTCAGTTCTAACTTTGTCCCATCCAATCAACAAAGCAAGCTGGAAAAAAAATGAGATAATTGTGTCAATTTGTGGCGCAGTGTGAGGTTGTATGAAAACAGTCAGGCTCAGATTTAAAAAAGAAAAAGAAAAAGAAAAAAAAGGAACACTCACTGAATGTGTTTGAGGCTTTAGGTGAACTCATTAGAGCTGGACGGACTTTGCTCATGTGTCCTTGCTAATCAGGAACCAGTGAGTGGGGATAAACGGGGGAGGGAGGCCTGTTCTGATGACGCCTGCTCCCAGGGAAGAGTCGCATCTGTGTTCCCTCCTAAGGTCAGCTCTTCTCCGCTCGCTGTGACTATGCTGTAAAAAACTGTGCTGTCTGCTCACCGAGCTAACATGAAAACACACTCTCAAATCTGAAGGGTGCATTACAGAAGGAGGTGAGGCAGACATCTTGACAGTGTGTTGGCAGAGACTGTGAGGACGAGGTTACATCTGGTTTTGGGGTAGAAGTAAGGTCATAATGTAGAACTGTAGATTATAGGTGCTATTAAATCATAATTTACATTATCATTCTCATAGGCCTTTTTACATGACACATTAGGAAAACTACAGGTGTAATTAATAATGTCAATAAATAATAGTACTAAACCAGCTGCAAATGCATCAACAATCCATTTCTTATTTGTCTGATGATTTGCTGTTGTGTCATGTTTTATGGACCTACAGCTTAAACTGCAGGTTTAATTCTTTGGAGTTACAATTCAGACTCAGACTGATTTTATTTATTTCATTGTAAATACTGAGCCTCTGGCTACCAGAAAATGTCATTTTTTTTAACAATTGCAATTCAACTCTGTAGTGCTCTCTAGTGGTCAGATGCCAATACTACACACACAGTGCTGCAAACTTTGATATTTTAACATTTATTGGTACATTCTACATTTATCTAACTTTTAAAAAAGAACAACTTGGGTAGAGACTTCAGCAAGAGAAACAAAATTAGAAGATAAGATTTACAGGTAACAAACCTCAGATGAGGTCAGAACATCTTTCACGGATAAAATGTTTCTGTGGTCTGAATCCAGCACTGACAAGATCCGCGCTGGGACTGTCAAACACACAAAACAAACTAGAGCAGTTGGTAGAAAACTGGCACATTTCAGGTTGTTTCGTGCATTTCTATGCAGCAGAGAAGCTACAGTAGATTCCCCAGTGATCACTAGTGAAGCGTTTACAGTCCAGCTTCTCCAGACCCACCAGGGCCATGTGGTCAGGGGCCAGGCATGGGACGCCGTCCTTGGTGGCTGGGCGGAGGTAGACCCGGTCGAAGCGGCAGCGGCTGATGTAAGGAACATTTTTGTTGCTGTTGGCTTTGGTATCCCATGTGTAGCGGCAGTGCTCTTGTTTTCCCAGTCGCTCCCACACGTCGCAGACACTGGGGGGCAGACCCACCTTGGCGACCTGAGACAGAGTCCAGGACAATAATTATTAAAGAGCTATGGGGGAAAACTGACAACCATAACTTGCCTGTTTTTAGCCATCACACATCATATTTTTTCAAGTCACACATAATATAAAGACTAGTGACTAACCTCAGTGTCCCTGAGGTTTGTGTCCCCTCCAAAGAGGACGGTGACATCGTCAGGAGCCTCCCTCATCCTTTGCATCACCACTCGCAGCTGTTTCATTCGCTCCCCTGCTTGGCCTTTACAGCTCTCCAGGTGGGACGTCATCAGACACAGCTTCTGGCCTTTAAAAGTCACCTGATTCCGCAAAGAAATACAACTTTGTAAGGTGAGCTCAACATGGCAGTGAGTATTTCAACAACTGTGTGTGCACGAACCTGAGCTACGAGCAGATTCCTCATCATTTGAGTAGTGGGGTAAGGTATTATCTCGCTCTCCACAAGCTTGACCCGCGACTTCTTGAGCATCATCCCAATGAAGTAATTATCTTCACCACCTGGTCAGCACAAGTCAAGAGGAGAGATAGTTTATACTATGGAGCTCACCCACAGTTTATCCCACATGCTGCAGGACACAGTGTACCGTACCTTCAATGATGAGGTAGCTGTCAGCCCGTTTCCTCAGGTACTGGACGTAAGGCGGAATGAGCTCCTGTAGGAACACCACGTCAGGAGTGTATCTACATGAAGACAAGATTCACCTTTTAAATACTATCAGCCTCTGCCTTTTACACACAGTGGCACCCCCAAATATTTTTCATTAGGGTGGCAAGATTGTACCTCTGAATATCTTAGACTGGCACACCAAAACCAAGAGCCATAACTGAATTTCAGGAATACGATTATGCTGTTGTAGTGCATGGGCTAGTAGAAGACTGTCAGTATTTTGAGATAAGAAATCACAACTGATATACTTTGGTTTCTTGTTTTACAGTTAGTATTAGTAATTATCTGAAATGTATGGACTAATCTGGTACATTTTGAGTTGTGTCATGTATCTCCATATACTTATGTTAGGCAATTCATTGTTCTTCAAATAGGCTGGCTGTCTTTTTCCTTTAAAAGACAAACATACAGCTTTAATTGAAAGAGTAAATTGATTGTAAGAAACAAAACATTTCCTGGGAAAAAGCCCTCTAATGTTCAGGGGAGACTTGTGGGCACCCATAGAACCCTGTTTCAGTCAGATATCTTGAGGTGAGAGCTCAAGGCACCCCTTTGAAAATTGCCATGCCATTTGTTCCCTACACATTATATCTCCACTTAAAAAGTTTGGATTGCTCACCACAAATAAAACATCAAGTGATGCCAATAAATAGTGTATACACACAAGCTTACAGGACTAAGTAGGAGCACAGGCCTCTGGCACGCTCTCCAAGGTTGTCTGTGTCAAGTCCATCCACGTTCCAGGAGATCAGCGACAGTTTATTGTCATCTTCTTCTGGGGGTTTGTGTGTGGAGGCTGGACTGTCTCCGGTCAAATCTATACTGGGAATTTTCAGAGACTGTTAATTAATATGGAACCTCACCACACACAGTTCCTTGGACAGCGACAAAGCAGGAGAGACTGCAGACTTACCACTCTCCTGGAGGTTTTTCTTCAATCTTATGCCTCTTCTTTTCGGGGCTGGCCTCACTGTCTGGAAAGTCTTCATCAAATGCCTTCTCTAAATCAGCCTCAAAGAATGAGTTTAAAGCTCTCTGAAAGACAAGTGATGGGAAAAGTTCATAAGGGCTAACTGCCTGAAAATGTTGATACCATTCATAACAGAATTAAACATTTATTAGCACTTTTTTATCCTCGGAAGCTGAACTATTCATCCCTATAAGATGCAGTAGTGTTGAACTGGACTATTAACTTGTCCTATTGGCTACCAGCTGTAGTATTATGTATCTAGCTGAAACAGTAACCTAGCTAAATGAGGGCTCATTTGTAGCTACTGTAAGTTACCTCCATCTCCCAGTCATTCTCAGCCAGGTAGCACTGAGCCACAGCGCTATCAGTTCCTGTTATCACAGCAAACTCATCGCAGAGGCGACTTCTGTCTTCTTCTACATTAGAAACAGGCCGTGTGTCCGCGTCAGATGTAGACGCCATCTTATCTAGCCGGTAGTTTAATTCCCAAAGTTACACAGGACATCAGATTTCGGTGCAAACATTTTTTTCTGAGCAAGTTATCGCGGGTGTACCAGTGAAAGACTTCCGGTTGAATCTGTTAACTACAACCGATCTCAACGCAGCAAACTGCACTTTGTTTGATTAAAAGTCAGCAACTCTAGTTTATATGTGCAGTTACTAATGAATATAGCCACATATTATTTTTATTTTGTGGCGCTGTTTAATTTCTTAACAGACTTTGCAACACATCTAACCGTGACGATGTTTAGCTAGCAGATTAGCTTCAAGTTTCACCCGGACGATTTATCGAACGCAACAATTTCCGGTACGACGTAAACAGAAGTTTGACATTGGCCACATTCATTAGCGTTAAATATGGCTTCAGTGTCTTTAAATACGGTGAAACAAATAATGAGAGCAATGGCGAAAACTCGAGGTTTCGACAGAGTCACAAGTAAGGTAAAGATACACCCTCTGCAACATTACGCAATCGTTTTATTCGTTTTTCTTTGTGAGTACACTTTGTACGTCACTTTTGAGCACAACGCGCTACCTCGAATTCCTGCACCGTCACAGCTGCTGCATGTGTTTCCCTCAGGTGGAGGTTTTGTCTGCCAGTCCGGGTAAGGTGGTGTGTGAGATGCGGGTGGACGAGGAGCACACCAACCGGGGAGGAACGCTTCACGGCGGGATGACAGCCACCCTGATCGATGACATCTCCACCTTGGCTATCATGTACAGTGAGAGGGGAGCTCCAGGAGTCAGTGTGGATATGAACATAACGTGAGTCTGTGAAAAGCTCAGAGGGGCTCCACTGGTGCTCACAAATCGTGGCATCACCTGTAGAATTTAAATGGACACTTGTGATGTCACAGGGTAGGACAATGAATGGGAGACTGATTTTGTGGACCCAATACCCAAATAAGCTTTTTGCTGTTGTAGTGTCCTCAGTTCTGAAATAGAAAACGTACCCATATACTGAGAACATTCCCCTGGGTGCTCTCGGTGTCATCGCTAACATCTTTCCCTGTTCACTGTGTATGGAGCAACATCAGACTTTGTACCCTGTGACATCAGAAATTTAAGTTTTAGCCCTCTAGCTTTCGGATTTGTTCATGTTTACTAATACGTTAGGACCGTTTTAGATAATAGGAATAACATGCATGATTTTTCAAAATGGGTGCAGCTTCTTAACGTGTAATAACATTTGATATCAGGCATGGCTGTAGCTAGAATTGTAGAAATACATCACCAAAAAGCTCTCTAAAATAGTTTAATTCTTCAGTTAACCGTCATATTTTTGTTGGCCTAAAGTGATAAAATGTATACATACTGAGTCTTAAAATACTTTAGCACATAAAGCACCATAAACATAAAGCAGTTAGCACATAAAATACCATAATGTGTACGTTTTTTGTGGCAGAATATGAACCAAATGTTTCTAAAATCCCTAAATGCTTCATAAGAATACAGAAGACATGATCTCTGTGTCTGATTTCAGGCCTTGACCTTCAGTGTTAACCAGATTGAAGATTAACTTCATAAACTGCAAATGACCGGCAACAAATGTCAATGTCTTACAGATACATGAATGCTGCCAAGATAGGAGAGGACATACTCATCACGGCTCAGGTGCTGAAGGCAGGACGGACGCTGGCGTTCGCCACAGTGGACCTCACCAATAAGGCAACAGGGAAGCTCATTGCACAGGGGAGACACACGAAACACCTTGGCAGCAGCTGAACTGTCTCCCACATGTGCCTGTCTGTATATAACATAAGTATACTGATGTCAGAACAAGGAAATGACTGGTGTTACCAGTCTGTTAGGTATTTGTCGTCATCAGTTAGACACTAACACCTTTAGGGACAAATCAGTCCTGACCTCACTATTGTATAAATTGTATTGTTTCATGCACATGCAATAAAACAAATAGACAAGTTATGCTTTCAGAATTTGCATTGTATTGGGATATGCTCAGCAGTATTGATTTGAGAATCAACAGAAAAAAACCCAGAAGTTACACGCCTTATACCCTTTCAACTGAACACACTGAATCAACAAGGAGCAAAATTATATGTACTATGTACTTCATATTCTTTTGACAAGCAAGCCTGCAAAACCCAATTTTAATTTGATGAGCATGGCAGCAAATTACCCTAATTTTAGTAGGTCAAATTAAACAAAAATCAGTAAGCTTTCAGCAACTTTTGTTAGGTATGTTAAACGTTAAGTAGGTCACCATGTCTCACCAACCCACATCCCAAGTAAAACAAAACATAAAACATCAGATTTCAGTAGCTCAAATGAACGGTGCATGAACGGCTTGAACGGTGACAATGGCCTTCAACATCCAACCAACATGTCTCAACTTTGTGTACAATGCCTTTCAAGTCACTCAAGATTTTAGCAAAGGCCTGCCTAGCATGTTTCAGAGAAAAGCAAATGACACCAAAACATTTTTTAAAAGTCCAGCAAAAAAACTAAGGCGGTTTTTAAGAAGCAATACCTACACCATATGATTTGACAAATATTGTTCATCTTGTTTTCTTTACTTATAAAGGTGTATTAACACCTATTCACACCTGTCCTTGGTCAAAAGATTGTGTAAAGTTGTTCTAGAACCCCCATTGACATTACATAACAAGCTTTAACAATCATTTCATATGACAACAAGGATATAAAACACGTCCGTCTGAGAACCACCGTGAAGACCTGTGTATTGTTTGTTCCTGTTTTGATGCAACATAAAGAGTTCCTTCAATGACCGGTGCTGTTGACAGTGCGGCTCCAAGAGAACAACCAACCACTCAAAATCAATGTTCGTGCAGGTTCAAATGAACAAAAAACGGATGAGTGAGTAGGAGGGAATGAAGAGGGAGTAAAAGAAAAAATGGGGGGGAACCAATCCAAAAATGGCAGAGAGAAGAGGAGGAACATTGGGAGCGTGAAAATAACAAGGATGGGAACTGAATCAGCTTCAGGTCAGGGAGGGGAGAACGAGTAGGTAACAAAAAAAAGGAGAGATCCAAGCACAAGTTCAAATCTTTTAAAAGGAAACGGGTGGAGATGAGTACATCATTTTGCTTTTGAAGGCTTAGGCAGGAGGGAGGGGAAGGGCTTTTCCCTATGTGGCTGGGTGATGCAGGAAGCCCTAATCAGGCATGTATGGGCGGAGGTGATCCTCGATGTCTCCCACACCCCAGCAGGTCAGCTGGTCCTGGGGCAAGTATAGGCAGAGGCTGCACAACTTGAACACTGTGGCCTTGGTTTTAGGAGTCTGCAAGAGAGGTGGACAGAGAACATTAGTGGTGAGGTGTGTGCTGGGACACTGTCTGATGTTTGATTTGATCAGATCAATGACATTATAATTAGTGGACTGACTCACCTGTAAGTGCTGTCTATCCATGAAGAGAAATACAGACTGAGTTGGGTTGTTCATGACCATTCCAGCCTTGTCTTTACGACTCAGAGCATGCAAGCACTGCTTCTCGTAGTCTCCATGATGAAATTCGAACTTGGCCTGTAAGTCAGAGGAAAAACTTGTGAGCCAAGACGCAGAAGTCCCGTTAACTGAATATTTTCCATCCCTGTTTGACAATGATAAAAAAAACCTGAAGGCTGCCTGTCATTTTGACAGATAAGAACACTGAGGGTAATATAAAGTAATTTAAGTAATTCACACCCCTTTCCAGTTTGTTGCATGTGCATATTAATTAGCTATTGTCTTGTCTTGGATTTCGCGTATATGACCTTATTGTCTAGCTGGCTTTAGCCAAAGAGGTTATCCCTTTGCTTTAGCCATTGCATTGGTAGGCTATATAGCTACATACCATTGCAAATCATCACTGCAGCTGAGAATCAAAATGTTCTCACAAACGGTCTCTAGTTTGGAGCTCACAGTCCTGCAGCAGTCTCATGATCAACAGAGCTAGAACAGGGTGAGGATGGGCCAAGAAAATTAATATTCTGCATGCAGCTTTACAATGACACAAGATTTTACTTATTTTAAATCTTAAAAGATTATAGAAGTCACGTTCAGCCATTCCTCCACAGCCAAGCCCCAAAAATTGAAAACAGAGGGCTTGATGTGGTGGAGAATGAAACAAGCAGGTTGCTACTGATAACATTTATCAGCTAAAGGTTAAATGACAGATAATAATAGATTATGACTGTCGATAGTAGATAGTTTAACACAACCTTTGCCATGAAGTACATTTTGTTACATCCAGACAAGGGCAGGATGATAACCCAATCACAATTAATTGCTAAATTAATATTTTTGATACTGGACAATGGGAAATGTCTACATTGTGAAAACTGAATTATTGCAGTATGCACAAAAAGATTATTTTCATTAAACAAAAACTGACAGTCATGTCTAAATATGATGATAAGTGTATTTTTTAGACATAACGATGAATGCCTTGCCAGAGAGCAGCTCTTTTGTTATTCTTCCTAGACTATTTTATACATGTAGACCTAAAACTTCTGGTTTTACTCTTGCTGAATTTTGCAGGGGGAGACAAACAAATCAATACTACTTCAAAATCGTCACCAAGCTTGAAAAAAAGTATAAGTTGTTGTAAACTGAGTATGAGTTTTATTTGTTTGGTTGAAATAGAACATTTGAATTAGTTTAATTGGACTGGCATTGGCCAAGCTCTGACCTGAACAGGCCTAAAGGGTTCATCATCGGCCCCCTTCCATCTGGAGAACAGCAGACAGACAATCTTCTCAATATCGTTGCGTGGCCAAAGCATGAAGTCCATCTCCTGTGTGCAGCCTATCACATCCTGTGAGAAGAGAGAACAGTGTGAAACACAACTGGATTTTCTTCTCCTCAAGCTATCCCTTCCCCCAAGATGGTTCACTCACTTACCCTTCGCATTGACTGGTATCGGGGGGCGTGTAGTTGCACAACATCTTTTTGCAGGAGTTCTATCGAACTCTCGAGAGAGTAGCTGGAATCTCGCACACCTCGTAAGATGTTTTCTTCATAGTTGTTGGTCATCACTGGCACCACTTCAGCTACCTCAAAAAGTGCAGACTTCTTCTTCTGTAATGACAAATCACAGATACAAAACACACGTTTTAAGTCATCATTTTGCTTTGATCGTATGAAAAAGAACAAATCTGGATCAGACAGTTAAACCTGTAATGAATACGCACTTAAGAAAATTACTTTAAAGTGTGAGAGATGAGTGTGATTTAAGATTGCGTCATAGATTACTGTATTCTTCCATTTCACTGACAAACCTTTTCTTTGAAAACGAAGGCTATATAAATCTTGAAGTCAAACTGATCAGCCAAAGACTCCCTTTTCTTCCGAAGTTGAGCTCGAAGTCGATTTCTTGTTTGATTTCTTCGTGAAGTTGGGTCCCCCATGGTTAGATTTTGATGGTAGTGTCTTCTTCTCTTGTGCAGAATATTTTGGCTACACTCTCTACTTTTGTATTTGTATGCTGGATAACGGATGGAGCTTGATACCCTTTGCAGAATTAACGCATCGAACAACTCTAGGCTAGATCTGTAAAATACCCACTAACTACCGACTGAGGAGGTCAACAAATCAGAAACAAAACTAAGTCATTTTTAATTTTTGTAAAAGGGCAGTGTTGAGGAGGGGAATGGTCGACAAGCTAAGACTACATCTCCGTATTACTTGTTCAGAAATCCATGTTTTAAGACATGACTTTTAAGCCAAATGATCTTTTTTTTCAACCTGCCATCGACAAGGGATTACAACAGAGATTTAAATGAAAGAGCAACTCAAATTTGACTAACTTTTCCTCTGAAAATGTTACTTAACTCAACAGAAATAGCTGCTACTGTAAAAACCCATACCGGCAATATATTTTTGCTAGTGAAATTGAGGACTACAGAGACTAGCAAGCAGACAAATATTCTATTATTGGGGTCATTTCAAAGTCCCTCATCCATGGCTATCCTTTTGTGTGTGTTTCTCTGTAGAGACTGCGTTATGTGCGTGTTACAGGCGGATTGGGGATACAGACGAACATGGCAGGTAAATACAGATGCCAGGAGATGTTGGCACCGGGTAACATCGAAGACTACTGCGAAAGTACCTTGACATTTCCTTGACTTTTACTGCCACTCATTTGGCCCACGGCCTGCGGCGCTGCCACTGCTGATAGTCATGATGTGGGCGTATTTTTAGCACACTAGCTAAGGTGAGCTAGCAAGCTAATCTAGGCTTTCACTTCCAACACTAACTAGTAGTGAACCAACGATATAGCTACATCTTATCTTCTGACTGATTGGCTTAATTGAGGCCTATGTGTGGTTGGCTAACTAGCGTACAGTCATCTTTCCACGCGTTTACATTTTCTCGCCAGGTTCAGTGCGACTGCCAGTGCTGTGAGAGTCAAGAGACCTGCAGGGTTGACCGACTAACTGGTTTTGCTTGTGCTCAGCATTTTAGCTAGGTATAATTTGCCTCAGTCGTGTCTTGTCAAGAACGTCGCGGACAAAAACCAGCTAGGGAATCGACAGCCAACCAACGACAAACGCTGAATGGCGAACGTTAGCTAGACAAAATCAGCCCTTTTCCGCGTCTGAAGTTTCGAGGTGTTTGCTGCGCTTGTTTTCTTTCTCTTCTTTTCTTCAGTCGTCACAACCCCCGACTCGCCCTGCTGCATGCCATGTCAAGATAAATCGACAATCCAGCTGAAATCCTCCGTTCTTTCAGTCGACATGTGGCGTGTTCTGTCTCCCGGCGGGCCCATATTTCACGGCGTGTCGTCCAACGTTTGTCCGTTTGGTTTCTTTGTGTGTTTTTGGGGGCAGCTGGTAATGGCACACGCAAGCTCGGCGATCCACAGCCTCCCCAAAATGGCTGCGCAGGCAACTACAAAGATGTGACGTAGGTTGACACGTGACCGCACGAGGCGAAAAACAACAGCGGCACATTCTCCGGAATAATAAGGCTGTTTAAAATTCAAAATAAAAATTACATTTTTATCGATCATGGTTTGACAATGTATTTTTTGGTGGGTCAGTTGCTAAACAAAAATGGTATGTTGCTGTCATATTCAGAATTTCCTCAGAAATAATAATATGCTATTATTATTTTTGATGTTGTCACTCTCTCTTTTCTTCAGTTTTTAAGAATTGTGATCCTATGGAAATGAACATCATAAGCTCTAAGCATATTTGATGTTTTTAAAAGCAAACCCAAGACCTACCTTGTTAGCCTGGCTTTTAATTCAACTTTATGTCTTTTTTTTAAAAAAAGAAAAAAAGTATTCATTATTATTGTGTATTTATATATTTAGCTATTTATTTATTATTTTAATATTATATATATATAATACATATTCTATTTTTTATTTTTTTTATTTTAACTCATTTATTTATTTATTTATTTATTTATTTATTTATTTATGTATTTAACAGGGACAGTGCAGTTACTTAGCTGCACCAGAGCTGGCTATTAGCTAATTTTCATCTGTAGTCCCTGGGCAGGAAACAGAGAATAATTTCCCAACTAAAAGACACTAATGTATAAAAAACACATTTGCAAAAGAGAACATATACATGACACAACGACCTCAGCATTAACAACATCAAGACAACACAACAACAAATCACTGCAACAATAAAACTATAACACAAGACGCCACAACAGCAACAACAACAACAACAACAACAACAACAATTAGTCTACAAGATTAAGACTTAACAAGATTTCAAGATTGCCTTTGGACTGTGTTACACCTCCTGCAACCAATGTCTTCTCTCTTCTATAGGTGATTTACAGTGGGAAAAAGCTTGTTGTATATCAATAATAAAGTGACATAAGTATCCGGCAAAATATTAGAAACAATTTACCCAGCTAAAGAAGTGTTGGAGAGATTTAAGATAAATATAGATTATAGCCTACATGTGCTTTTTGTAATTCAGATAGGCAAACTTTATTTCATATCTGGATTCATTATGATCATTCAAGTTTGCTTTGAACAGATATGAAAAAATTTATACATAGTAAAATGGGCATTAATATACAGTTTAATATCTTCAATGAGCTGTGACATTTTGTGTCCTGTGGGGTGGATAGCAATATTGCCTATATTAATTAGCTTCTGAACATTACTAGTAAATTCCGTATCCACAAATCTAAATGGTCTGACTTCAAACCCTGCTTTAACCGGTTTATTGATGAACCCAAGCAGTAGGCTGACAAAGGCTTCCAGTATTTTAAGGGACATATATTTTCTTAACTTAATATTAATGGGCTTTTAATACCTTTTAGCATGATGTTTCTTCCCTTGTATGACAAGTGTTGTATACCTCTTTGTTATAAATAAAGTATTTTGGAAAAAAAAGAAAAGAAGAAGAAACAGCAACTTCCTCGCGAGTAGCGCCGTATTTGTCACGTGACCGAGTAGGCGTATTTAAGCCCCTGGCGCGGGATCCAGCAGAGAAAAGAAAAGGCACTCCTACGCTGTAGTCCTTCGCACCAACGGTAAGGAGATTTAATCTTTTAATACTTTAATATTGTGTTATTTATCTCTCTTTACATCTACTGCCGTTTAAGTTTAGCTAACAGTAGCTACTCCTGTGTTAGCTTCAGTAACGTTAGTGGTGGCTAAAATTATCGTGTTTCCTAACTTAACGTTCGTTTCCGAAACAGGAGGTGGCGTCATGTTTAACGATAAACATCTTTTTACAAGCTAACCAATTAACTTAGCATTACAGGTAACAGCACGTCTAGCAATTAACGTCGCATTTTAAGTATAAACTTACTAAGGTGCTAACTCAACGGTACCTTTATACGTTTTTCAACAAGCTAGCTGATTTGGGTAGTTTTCCCTCAAACGCGTTTAACAGTTAACCGTCTGTAGTGACGTCTTGTTATTTCCCCAACAGGTCTCTTGAAAGAAAATGAGTTTCAGTGGAAAACTAAAACACAGCCACCAGAAGTCTAATGAGAATATAAAGGTGAGTGTGACTTAGTCCTGTTTTTAAATGTGTTCCTTCAAGTTAATGTGCCTGAAATGTACCGTTGTTGTAAAGTTCACGGCTGTGGGTTCATGATATCTTCCCATTGTTGGTGTGGATAATCTCATCACACGTGCTCATTTAACACATGATTAACAGCTGGTAGATATCAGTATTTGTAACTGGGCCACAGACCAGAAGGATCTACCCCCTAATGGTTTGTAAATTGTGGCCATGACTTGATGTTACTCATAAGACCCCTTTTTTCCAAAGACAAGGCTCTATAGATGGCAGAAATTAAAATATTAACATGTGCATAGACTGGAGATTTTGAAAGCAAACACGAGAAATACTTTGCTTTCTTAGCTCCTGAAACCTAACAAATAACTGTTGTTTTATATATGGCTGTACCTAAGATTTCACTTTATTATTATATAAAAAAAAAAATCTGGCATCCCAGGACAGAAACGGTTTCACAAATACAAAAATACTGAACACATACAAACCTTTTGACAAACAAGAACCCTACCACAGATCCTATCAGACAATATGAAAAGTGGGTGCAGTGCAAGAAATGAATAGGTACTTCCCGTTACATTGAGTGTTTGACCCAGGTACAATGAAGTTGTTTGGAGGCCATACTTTGCTTTAGACTGTGGGCAATATGGTTCCTCAGCCTGTGGGACTCTAACCTCAAGTAGTTGCAGAAATTTCCTCCTCACAGCCCAAAATCAACAAAAGATCACCTTTTTATTGGCGTGAAATACACCAGCAGTGGTGGGAATCTGTGGCCAAACATTAACAAAGTGAGCATGTTGGCTCCTCCGTAATGAGTCTTGAGGAGAAACTTTCCCACGGCTGTTAAGACTTTGGGCCCTGCCCCTATTCCTACACCTGTGGGCCTGTTACACATGGCAGCAGTGTTGTTGGCCTCCTCACTTATGCCCTCTCCCATGGTGACAGTGTAACTAAAGTAAACCGTGCAAAGTGATGCTAAGCCCTGCTGAATAGAGGCTTTGAAAATGAGAACACAGGTCATGTTAGTTTCCCATGTGACTCAATGTTGAGTTTCTCAAGACTCATCCGGGAAGGGTTATAATCTTTCTTTTTGTTAACCATTCTCATTGATTTGATTTGTGATCTACTCAGCTGTAAGCTAAACTTGTTTTTGTCTTGCAGAGTTTTTTCACATCTCAAAAGGCAATGGGACCCCCCAGGCAAACCCTGCAGGTCCTCCAGCCCTCAGCCGTCAAAGATTTGGGAAGGTCAGCTCAGGTACGCTGTGGCTAGTACAGTATAGTTCAGAACCAGTGATCTGTAGCAGTAGCCACCTTGTGTGTGTTCAACATTTTTAAAAGGTTTCTAAACAAGCTTTGTTTCTCTCTTTAGGTGGGAAAGGTTGTCCCCAAACGGAAACAGTGGAGTGCAGAACAGAGAGGTCCAAAGAGGGTGAAGGTAGAAGTCAAATCCACACAAACAGAAGAAACTCAGTGTTTGACAGATGGCATGTCCAATGAAGCCTATGAACTAATGGTTGTAGGTAAGGATTCCTAATCCATGCACTTCACACTACAGAGTCATGGAACCTACCCCCAAAATTATTCTATCTTGAGCTGAAACTTCTATCACTGTTGTAGAAACGCCTCCTTCCACCTACTGGAAAGAGATAGCTGAGGAGCGTCGGAAAGCCTTGTACAATGTTCTACAGGAGAACGAGAAGGTGAGTTAATCACTAAGAGATGGCTAATGTTTACCTGTCACTTGAGTTGTTCCCACGCTCCCACTGACTTACTCAACCTTTGTTGGCTCCAGTCCAGCTGGCACTGGATTTTGGATTAACTTTGCACATAAATGTACTCTTTAAAATCAGTTTATTTAACTTTGAAAGCAATTGTACTGAGGTGTCAGTACTGTGAAGATAAAACTGTACTCAGTTTAGGTTTTTTTTTTTTTTTTTTTTTAAGAAATCTGTGGGTTAGGCCAGTTATGGTGTCCCATATGGTGCCCAAGTTTTGCTGGAGAATATAGCAACACACTGAATATAACATTTGTTAAAGCCTTGGCTTTATTCGTGTTGGTCACACGCACACACCCCTTACTCACTCATTCAAGTACTCACTGACACATGCAGCCCCCCAATCACACTCAGACGCACAGAGTTGAAAATGGAGCGTAAATGCACAAATCAAGTACAGAGGTATATTAATTTTGATTGCAGTAAGTAGGGTCAGCAGGTGTAAGGAACCCCTGACCACAGTGAATGAGTCTAACCTAGCCAGTCACAGGAACTTAAAGTGTGATATTTATGAAGGCCAAGTAATAAATATCAAAAGAATTAATTATACTCTTGAGTCTTAGAGTCATACTTATTCAACATTTGGCATTGGCAAACTTTTGCTTAAGTAACCAGGGAGGTCAGGACCTGCTCTGCTCTGTCACATGGTTATTGGTTATCACAATGTTGCTTTTAACCCTAACTTCGGGTAGCTCCCCTCCCCACATCATACTTGTTTGCGTTTCTGCATTTTGCTGTGGCTCTGCTTGTGTGTTTGCCTTTTCAAGCTTGGTGTCCATGTTTAAAGTGTCTTTCCTTTTTTACCAGTTGCACAAAGACATCGAGGCCAAAGATGAACAGATAACACAGCTCAAGTGCGAAAATGAAGAGCTGCAGGAGCTGGCACAGCATGTACAGTATATGGCTGATATGATTGAGGTAGGCACACTGGTATTTACTCTAATGTCCTGGTGACTTTTTGTGACCACAATAACTTTATTTTAATCATAGGCTTTTCTTACACTGGTAGATGACCTGGTTTAAGTCAAAGTCAGGCTACATGCATTTGCATGCTGAATGTTTTCTTAAGCTAAAGTCCTTAACTCTACTCCAGTGATTTATATTGTCATGCATTGAGATAAAACCGTCACAAGAACCAGGATAATTGAGTAAACTAAAACTAGACAACACTGAGGAACCTGCTTGTATGTAGATTAATGTACTGTATCATGTCTTTTTAGAGGCTGACTGGGAAGAGCCCAGACAATCTGGAACAACTACGGGAGATTGCTCTTGATGTGGACGACGATGAGGAAGATGAGCATAATGTGGATGTGGAGGAGGAGTGTGACAGTGAAGTGGCAGGTCAGAGTGAGGAAGAAGACTCTAATTGCAGCCTGAGTGATCCAGAGGAAGAAGAGACCTCAGACCATGAACAAGCTGGACCCTCAGGAGAGCAGGATTGACTTGCACAACTCTTCTAAGTCATGGGACTCTGACCTGCTTACAGCAGACTCTAGCTGAAGTGTACTTTGGCAGCAGCAAGTGGCCATCTGTTTGACTGAATTGGCTTTTCAAAGTAATCGTTTATGTACTTCAAACTGCAACAGTTTTGAAATGCCTGCAATTTTATATTTAAGCTTCAAACAGATTGGGCTGCTTTTATTTTTGATTTTAGCTTTGCTGAACTTCAGTTCAAGTAAAGTGGCGTTCAGTACTAGCCAGTATAGACCTTTTTCACAGCAGATATTTTGACAAGTCACAATCAAAAAGCACTGGTGCAGTTTAGAAAATTAGTGATGGCTGTATTCCATTTTGTTGCTTCAGTTTCAGCATGTTGGCTCACTGTCCTGGCTCACTGGGACACTTGAGTAGACCGAGCCTTTGATGTTAAGTCACAGCATTGAGGATAAAATTTGATGCATCTGTTGGTTGCTAATACCAAAGAAAGCATGCAAGTCTTAGCTGAACTCCTGTGGGGTCCTCCATCTTGATGGCCAGTGACAGCCATGTGACTAACTCCTGTGCTTTTCTTCCTATGGCAAGTCTAAATGGGTGCTGTGAAAAACGCCTATTGAGATGGGGCCCTAGAGCATGGCCTAGAGGTGTTGGTTTACACTGTAAAATGTGCAATGTTATGGCGCAGTTGTGTACATAAAGCCTATGTAAAATAAACACTTTTTTTTTTTTAAAGAACTTTGTTTTTTTTTTTTTTGCATTTGAAGTAAGGGGTTGTGGAAATTTACTATGAAATGTCAACTGGCTGTGCCCATCAGGCACTTGCAGAGCAGTTGGTGCATAATTTCTAGGGATCCCACAGTCATGAATTCCAGGACGTTATTAAATTAGAAAATATTTAAAGTTTAGAAAAGGGGTAAAATGTTTGGGAATGTCAAAAACCCTTATATCAAGCTCTGCGATGACTGTGCCCAGGCATGCTGACCCCTGGTGGACTAAACAGTATTTACCCAATTAATTTCCCGGTGACACTCAGCTTCACCACCCATTCTTATGGACTGATTAAATTTTTGAAAAAATCCTTAGTAAAAGCTCTTACATGCATTATAAGTAATTTAACATCTCATGCTCACTTAAAAGGTTTAAATACAATTTATGTACTTAGACAATATGATTTATAGACTGGAATGCGCCTTGCACATCTTCCATGCCACAGACTGCCATGCTTTTTTTTTTTAAAAAAGGAGGCGTAGCTGTAATGCAGATCGCTTGAGATGATGTTGAACACTGAGTGGTTTACAGAAATCCCATCAAATAAGTCTGTACATTTGGGTGGAGTCAGGTGACAGTAGTCCTAGATCTGGACATCGTAGAAGAGTTTGCTGGAAGGGACGAGATATCTGAATGGCTTTTTAGTGGACTGTGAGGAGTTTAATTCATATCATTGACCAAAACTAGCAATTCCCATCTAGTTTGAATTAGAACATAACATTACATATTCAGTGATAAATTCTCCCACCCATAGCCTCTATACCTTAATGCCCATTAAAATTGCTGAATTTTTTTTTTTTATGGCAGATGTAATTTTAAAACTATGATCTGGAAAATAAAGGACTGAATAAAAACTTACCCATGAAGTTGTCCGTGGATATCTGTAAAATCCAAAAAAGCACAACTATACATGTAATCCACTTACAGTATGTAACATGTTTGTCCCCTGAGTATTTGAAGTTTAAAGCCAAAACACAAAGTTTTAACAAAAATGACAAACATCCATCCTGACAGGCACTTTAGACTCAGTTTTAAAAGAAAATCCACAAATTTGTAGTTTAAATTATGCAAAAATAAACTTTATTGCAACTTTTGATGAGCAGAGGAAATACTGCTAACCACAATGGAGAAGTGTAGTATGCAACTAAATGGATCAGTACGGAAGCTTTTGACCACAGAGATGGATAAAGATCAATTTCAGCCAAGTGTACAAAGTTATTCTCAAAACCAGTCTCTAAATAATTAAAGATGTGCACAGTTTGACAGCTTGTACTTTGTGGTGAGTTGCAACTGAACAGCCAATGAATCAAACTGACTTAACACTGGTGAACTGCAAGTTTGTAAAAAGAAAGTAGCTCTCTCTCAAAAAAAATTAAACACTGAATGAGTGGATGAATTAGATACTGTAATGCTATTCACATCATGGAAGAAACAAAAGTTACTTAAAATATGGACCATGTTTTGCAAAAGGCTGTATGGAAAAAAAAACAAACTTAAAACCATTTTCAGCTTTTAGTAACAACTTCACACATTTACAGATTATAATACAAAAGAAAAAATACATTTCATAAAAATATTACCACATGTAATCAATATGGCTTTTGGACTGTGCCGTTAGAACCAAATAAGATTCATATATTACGGGTTTGTTTTATTTTTAAGTTGTGCTTTTAAAGATAAGTCTGAGTATTCTGGCCAAAATGCAAACGTCGTATTGAAAATACATTCTTCTTTATGAATTATGAGCTCTTAAATTTTAAAATTCTTCCTTTGGTTACAGTAAATCTAAGTAATAAAGTAACATTTCTAATATATAATGTCCCAACATGTTTGAGACCTTTTTAGGGAAAAGTATAATATTATTAGATTATTAGCAAAACTTAAACTTCTCCCAAATAATAATTCATCTAATATAATTCCTTCAAAATAAACTCCAGTTAAAGTTAAGCATGAGATCATTTGCAACAACATGGAAGCCTTTTCAAACAATAAATTTCAAATACTAGACCTGATCCAAAATATAACATAAATATACATTTCATTTACATAACAATGTCAACTGCACTATCACAGTATAACTCCAAAGAATATTAGAATTACAAGTAAATAATAAATAAGATGTGTGAACAAATGTGAGTTTTGTCGTCGTGCACGAGCACAAGACTCAGTAGTACAGTTACAATGAGAAAAATTGGAATTAGGCGCTTAATCTCAGGTCAGTTTTCCCCCGTTACATTTCGGATGGACCCAAAACAAAACACTTCATTCTGCAGCTTCTCAGAAGAAAAGCTTAATTTCTGATCCTGCCATTAGCTCACATACTGTATGAATGTGCAGTTAGCTTAGGCCTTTACTCAGCCCAGTATCCTTGTCTCTGTACAGTTATTGAGAAAGTGCACGATCACGATCCTAAACCAAATTTATTGCCCTGGACTTGCTCCGTACCTCGTAGGAAAAACACACTGACAAAAGAAGTGTATTTGTGGAAACATGCCTGCTCGACCACGTCAAGGCTCAAATGGTCAAAGCTGACTTTTATCAAATGTCTTCTGATGCCAGCTCGGTGCAAAAGAGTCATGTATGTACAGAGAAATTGCACTTGTTCAACTGCAAGTATGACAAAGCTGACCTGTCTCACCTCTACGCTTTTTACTTTTCCTCCACTGATAGACAGCCGAGGTCAAAATCTGTTCAAGATGGTAAACTGCTGTTAAAGTAGGGCTTTCATACCACGACATCACTTCCTCTCAGAAAGGCATTCTCAACTTATTAACTGTCCTGCCTGCCACAAGACGCGCGTCTTTCAATCGTACAAGAATCCCTGAAACTCAAAATGGAACGTACTAGAAAACAGAACTTAAAAATATACTTTGAATACAAACACATATGTTACACCAGCTGTGTAAAATATGCCTTATTTACATGCCTTACAACAGTGCAAATCTTCCCTAAGCCCCAGAAAACATTTCTAACGATGGACAGTGATTATACAAAGATCATAGTTAATATACTGTGTGACACAACTGACTCTGTAACAATCAAGGTGAGTAACCAGTGAGTAAGTGATACAAGTGTGCAGTGGCTTGTTGACGGAGCTTCTGTGAAAGGTGGAGATGCTCCAACTCTAGTTTCCGCAGTCTTTGGAGCAGCTTCCAGCGGCTGTGTGTCCAGTAAAATGCTCTCCAGTTAAACTCAACGTGACCGATCTGCCTGGCTCAGAAAGCAGGGCGAGGAAAGGGGGAGTGTCTGAAAGTGGAGGTGACGGAGGAACGAGGAGTGTGTGTGTGTGTGTGCAGGAGGGTTATAGGTTGTGTGTTGTTTGTGGTTAAGACAGTTTGTTTGGTGTTAGGCAGTATCAGTAAGAACAGTGATCTAATGTGGCAGTGTCGAGATCCTTAAGTCTGTGCCCAAAAAGAAACAGATCAACAAAGTGATCAGTCATTAACAGCCCTGTGAGGTGTGCAGTGTGGGGTCAAGCTGAGGGAGGGGGCAGTGCTGTCCTCGGAGGTTGGGCTTAAATGTCGTTTGTGATGTTTTTGGTGGCACAGTGGCTCAGAAGGCAGTGGTGACAGCGTTTCCTCGCCGTGTGCCCAGGCGAATTATTTCCCCCGGCACCGTGTCCAGCTGCTCGTACGCCAGCCGTCCCTCCTCACCTGCCACACACACACAAAGGTTGCCCATAAACACCTGTACCCCCACAGTAGTGTTCAGGCTGTGACTTGTTACTTCTCAGATTGCGATGGTATCACTGCAGTCAGAATAGTTCAGCTGTAGGCCACAATAAAGGACACACTAACTGATGGAGGCAGTGGTAGACCAGTAGCTCCTGTGTTTTGCAGAGTAAAATGACTGTTTTTGTCAATGGAGTCTGGTAGCTTTGAGATAATCGCTTCAGTTCTCCAACAGAAAAGGCTGTCAGCAAGGTGAAGTGGTGAAAATATTATGAATATGTGCACTTAAACTAATGCTGAGCCTTTTTAGGTGGCTAAAAACAAACCAACTGAGGCAGCATTTGCACAGCGCTGTTTCATTTCATTTACATGACGTGGGGGTTTTCTTCCAAGAAGATATCATAAACAAACATTGTAATTTGTTCTATTAAACCAGAGGAAGAAAATAAATCTGTCTTGGGTTTATACTGTGCAGACTACATTTATATACATCTCTGACGTGATTTATAGAGTTGGAGCAAAACATGTAGCCGAGCAACATTTGATTTGTGATACTCACCAAATGTGAGCAGGGTTTCTATGGCGACATGGCGAAGCTCTTCATCAGCTGAATCACACAGTGCTACCACGGCTTTGATGCTTTCGACTGCCTACAGACAGAAAGACAGAAAAGCTCTGTTAAGAGGGCACTTGTCAAAGTACAACGAAGATAGATGGAAGAGCGACGCTTTTAATCCTGTTAACATCACACAACTCTTTAGCCAACGTAACCCCTTAACTAGAAACAGATTATTTTTGTACCATACCCCGGCCACTATCTGAATAGAGCGTGTGCCACATTAAAGATTAATGGTTTGCTGTAATCATTATACATAGTCTTGTGTGCAAAAATGCATTTCCAATTTCAGCTGGACCTAATGTGAAGCAGTCTCATTAGCCAAATTAAGTTGTTATCTTCACCCTGGCATGTGTGTGCAGATTTATTGCTGCTGTTGCTACAAAACCTACATGCAGCTACCAGGAAGTATCCCTCCACTGTGGCTCAGCAAGCAAACACACAGGGAAAACACCATACTTTTAGGAGACACAATCTGCAGGAAAGGGGGACTGTGTGTTTTGACCACCGTCTGTTACACTGGAGTCATGCTAGGAAGTGATCTCTTCATGGCCAGTGAATAGAGGCGGAATGATTACAGTGGCCAATATACATATGATAGACTTGGTGAAAAAACTGAGTCGATCTTTGAAAAAGTATCTCTCAGAAAGAAACGTAGCTACCATGAACACAAACTAAAACTGAACCAGCTCCAACTCTTCATAGTACCACAGCTGTAGATGATGTAAGAGGCCACCGACCTGCAGACAGCTGAGCGCTGAACAGGCCGCCCTCTGGCTCTGAACTCCAGCCTCTGACAGCGCGTGGGTGTAGCACTCCACTGCCTGTAAACACACACATAAACAATTAAATTAAAACATGGCTTGTGGCGTCTGTCAGAACATTTGAAATGTTTTTTTCCCCCACACACATCTCTCAAACACACTCTCTCGTGTTATAAGTACTCACTCTGGTCCTGAAGTGGCTGTGTGATGCAGAGGAGAGGTAGTCGGCTGCTGCCTTGTTGACCTGAGGGTCCTCTGCAGTGAGCAGAGAGGCCAGGGCCCTCAGGGTGCTGTTTCGGGGCCACAGGGTTGACACAGACACCTCCTGTAGTTCTGCTAGACACCGAGAATAGTCCCCACTGCACAGAGCCTCTGCAAACACCTCTGCATACGACACAAACACACAGACACATGTCAGAGGTTTAAACATTAAATTTCATGTAGAGCGTAAATGATAGGTGTCATTTCTGTGCTCCTGACATGAACTTAAATCTTTTCAGTGTGGATTTTAAAAAACCAGGAATGTATCAGTGTTTAACATGGTTTTTAAAGTGGCGTTTAAGTCGTATTTGACTTGAAAGTCATAGTATAGTATGTCATAAAAAAAGGTAATAAAAAAAAAAATCATAAATAAAGGTCATAATATAGTATGACACAAAAAAGGTTATTAAAAAAGTCATAGTGTGCAACCCTCAATCTGATGCTGGCTCCCTAAAAAAATCACTCAATCGTCAAAACTTAGAGAACCCCATGATTTATCCACTCCGTAGACGAGGACCTGCTCCATATGTAGATATAAACGGCTCATTCTAAGGTAATTTTCAGGTGATTATACACTTAGGAAAACATAGTAATGAATATTAAATACAATTTCTGCCAAAAAATGTCCTACACACTGGACCTTTAAGTTTCTAAAAAAAAATCTAATAATGTTAGTTCTGTCAGTCCTGTTTCTGTTTTTAGCACTGGTTACGGAGAGAGCAGTGTTAGCTACTAACCACCGGGTCAGCCACCTCTATCTATCTATCTATCTATTTATCTATCTTATCTAACTGATTTTTTTAGGTAAAAATCAGTACAAAATGAATGCTTATTGTAGAGGGATGACTCATGACTCAGTGGCAGACAGGTGTAGATCCATGTTGTGAATGTCACCCCCTTTGCTCACCCTCTCTGGCCAGTTGCAGCAGGTGTGACTCCATGTCCTGCACTTCATGTTGTAAGATGTAGCTGTGGAACTGAAACACCGTCAAGACATCCTGTGAGAGCTCAGCAGCAGTAGAACTGTGTGCCGCCACCAGATCGCTCCTGTCCACCATCTCGCCCACGACGACACCAATCACTGGAGAGAAGAGACTGAAGTCAGTTCCAGCTGACTTGAAACAATTTTCTCTAGTTTCACATTGTAAAGATCTCTTTAATATTGAAATGTTTTCATCAGCATTATATTCTTAGCAGCTTAAATGATCTAATCTTCCCTCAGGGACAGATTTAAAACCAAATTAGTGACTCAGAAACAGAAATTAAAAACACAGAAGCAAGAAGTTGGCTTGTTTGCAGCAATAAAACAGGGATGATCTAACCTGTGTCAGCGCTGTGTGGGTGTCTCTCCTGCAGCACTGCTGTGTAGCGCTGGTTCATATGTTTGAACACTCTGTCCAGTGTGGTGTGGAAAAGTCCTGCAGACCCGCTGCACTCCGACCACAGAGTCATCAGCTGCGGGCGCTCTGCGAGGCCCGGGAGAACTGAGCGAAGGACAAGAGAAGGTCAGACGCTACAAGAGTCCCTAAAGCAAACTGGTTTTCACTTGTTGGTACCTACCATCATCGGCAGAGGTAATTGTTTCCAGTCTATCCACACTGAGCTCTGCCAGCTCCTCTATCAGCTGAGTCTGTCCGGACAGTTTGAGGAGAAGACTGCGACGCTGCCACACACTCACCCCGCCGGTCAACAACTGTCATTACAGGAAGAAACAAAATGCATGTTGCAGTAAACTGAAATAATGACAACCTTAACTATTAAACTATTAATCTATTTATACTCCAAAGCATGATGTTAGATGTCATCAGGAGCTCTACCTTTATGAGGTGATTACAGTACTGCAGGTGAATGACGATAGCCACGTCCAGGTTCTCGTTTCCAGTGGTGAGCGGCAGAGGGCTTCCAGCCACGCTGTTGCCCACCCCGGTGTCCTCTGTCAGGGCTTCACTCAGGTGTCCTCTGGCTTCTGGATGCTGGCCACTGAGAGGAACATACCCAGAGTGACCACCAGGTGGCAGCAGCATCACACAAAACAGTAATCTAATGTACTTAATGATAAAATGGTTTTCAATTGATGCTGCTATGATGCAACATAGTTCAGATTGTCTGTCCAGTGCTTTCATGAATGAATAGCTGAGCATTAAGTGGCTTAAAACCAAACAGTAAGAAGACGCCTTCTTATTCTTTAGTTAAATGTCATGATAAAATAAACTGCACTTGGTGTCAGTGTCAGCCAACACAAGGTGCCTCCACACAGCCATCTCCCACTCACCCGATCCTTTCTCCATCTGTATCAAAAAGTGGAGACCTCTGTGGGGGGGTGGAGAGGACGGCATTATCGTCTCCGGTGTCCTCGTCGTCGAAGTCAGAGGTGTTGAGAAAGTCAAAACTCTCCAGAGCACTCTCCACTGTCAGACTAAGGCTGGATGACCGGCTCCGGTGACCTGGGAGACGACACTGGGGGGAAGAAGAGACGAAAATATTGGTTAATAATCCTTTACTCTTATAAATAATAATGGAGAAGTTAACCTGCAATGGTTCATTTCATGTTGCTCAAATTATTTCTGATTCTGTTGCTTGATGTTTTGAATCAGGTCAAACTCACAGTCAGTATTTTTATGTGATTCTCCATATGTTGGCATTTATGTTGGTAAACCCAGAGATTAAAAATACAGGTAATGAGTAATTAAAAGCGATAGTTGGGATTTTTTGAGTATTACAAACAGTAGACGTCTGTTTGTACGCCCCCAATTTGGGGAAGGAGGCTGGAGTGCGACACGGGAAAGTAAGCAATGTACTGCTATGGAGGGGTCAGCAGCAAAACATATTTTAGCCACCTAAAAAAAAAAAAAAAATCAATATCAGTTTAAGTGTATGATATATTTAGAATATTTTCACTGCTGTACCTTGCCGTCAGACAGCGGTTACTTACGCGGAACTGAAGCTGTTATATTGCCCTCTTCAAAGCCAGACTTCATTGAGAAAAACAGGGATTTAAATATTCCCTAAATATACTGACTATCAAAAGACCTGACTCCAGATGTGCACAGAGGATAGCCTATATGTAAAAAGCCATGTGTACAGTGAAAGGTCTGTTGATGCCAGTAACAAAATGTTGCATTTGGTTTTCTTAAAATTACACAACCAAATTTTAAACTTGAATATGTGCTGATAATAGAACTCACTTTTTCCGAATGTCAACTTTTTCCTGTTTGATCGATGAGGAACTGAAAGTACTCTGAGTAAGTACTATGTAATGAGAAGGCTTTAAATATTACCTAATGTAATTAGTTACTATTTTGGACAGAGAACCATGTAAAATGAATAAATGTAATAAAACATTTGTTTGAAAGTAACTTGAAAAAGCACTTTTTTCTTTTTAGGTTCTTTCCCATATAAGGTGTTGTACTCATTTAAACGAGAAAGGGAGACAGAGAAGAGTCCAGTCACCTTTAGCAGGTCCTCCAGACGCATCACTTCCTGCTCCAGGTCCTGCAGCTCTCGGCAGCGGTGAGTCAGAGACTCCAGTCTCATCAGCAGGCTGTGGATGGCCTCCTCCAGGCTGCTCTCCAGGAAAGCCCTGCTCCCCTCTCCTGCCCAGCTCAGACTTCCTCCTCCCTCTGTCGAGCTCCCACTTGGCGGCACAATTTCAGAAGAAGTAAGCCTCTTCACAAGCTGCCTGGTCAGGCTGCCCGCCTCCTCCGTGTCCAGTTCCACAGGTTTCAGTTCATCATTGTGGTCTAGGAAAACATCCTCTGGAGCCACTGTAGACAGGTGGCCGTCAGAGCAGAGGGACGGGGCAGCTGAACCACAGTTGGAGCCAGAATTTCGCTGTGACTCTGTGCGCTCCCATTCAGAGTCCTCTGCCACCTCGGCTTCATCACTGGCCAGGCTGGCACTGGTTCCCCTGCTTCCTCTACTACCCGTCTCCCCATCCTCTTCATACTCCTCCTCCTCCTCCTCTTCCTCCACAAAATGCTCCTCAGGGATGGAGTCCTCCCTTGTTGGGAGGATTTGTGTAGGTGATGGGTCAGTTTCTGGAGGGGTGACTGTGATCTCAGGGTTGGACTGGCCGGGGGAGTGGGAGCTTGGGGCGGGACTTGGCGTGGAACCAGAGGTGTCTGAGAAGGTGAAGGAGAGACGCTTGCACTCGGCCACACCACAGCCACCATTCTCGAAGACATCATCAGGTAAAGTGGACTGAAAGGAGACACAGGAGTAAACGTGTGGCAGAAAAAGAAATCAGAGCATCTAAGGTGAAAAAGCACAAGCTCTCAAGTGGAAAAAGAGATGGCAAACACACTGAGAACATCCACTCAAACTCCACTTTTCTTTATAAATTCTTATGATACCATCTGTTCAACCAAGACAGAATCACAGAAAGGTAGATCTGAATAGAAAAACCATAAGAGCACATGCAAATAAGCATGCAAACAGTTACACATGGCATTCTGCAACCCACAGAAAGGGACTGGACGAGCCCAAGTGTGTCCACACCAGCAGAGGAGTACATCCCCTTCATGTACGTGAGGAAGGGGGCACATAAAAGTCAGGTTAGGAGGGTCGAGGGGCCACAACACACTCACATAGACCTCCAGACTGGATTTGGGCCTTGGCCGAAGTGAGGCCAGGTCACCAAACGAGCGACTGCGCCTTAGCTTCTCAAGCAGGGTGTCTCGGAGCATGTGCAGGAAGGAGAGGCGCTGGCGCTCCACGGGATATGGCCGCCACTTCTTTACACAATTCACGTAGGCAAATAGGACGAGGTGTTGGGTATTTGAGTGGGGGCAGGTGGGTGAGATGCAGTAGGGATGGATACACGTGTGAAGTGGGACAGAGTGTGGGTAAGGGGGTTTTTGATGTGAAAATGCAAAGGAGAAGAGGATAGCAGGAAAATGGGTGAGGGTTAGTTTAGGGGTAGCACTAGCATTGCTAACATAAGCATGATGCATCAGCAGAAAAAATGTGTGGTGAGGCCATGATACAGTATTCACAAAATAGGGTGCAGACTCAGGTTGGTGAGCAGGCATGTGTCATCTCTTTCACCCAGTTATGAGCCGAAAACACATTAAATTCGAGCCTACATGGTAACTGTTCACTGTTCTACAAAAATGATTGTTTCTCATCACACTAATGAAGCTAAACAAGGTTCATGTGTTGGACTCACAAAGAAGGAGGTGTCCTGGAAAGTGGGGGTCTCCGGCGTGCCCTGGCTGTAGACTGACACTCGTCTCTGAAGTGCTGTGGCTTTGCTCACGTTGCCAGATGACAGAGTGAGGTCCTCAACATCGAAGGGGCTGAAGTGGGAATGAAAACAAGACATTTATTGTGATTTATTTATGCCTACCTACATGAACTGTACGTGTGCTTCCATTCATTTGGCTTGGTCACAGAGGATTTATTTACTCAGTGAACGTGCATCACTTGTAATGACCACATGTCTCCACCAGATGGCAGAAGAACAGAAGTAATGTGGACTGAATTTAAAGCTACGACACTGAAAACAGTTACTGTAGGAAGATACTGACTGTGCAAGAATCCAAATACCTCAGCTAGAGCATAGACTGGGCGTGAAATTAAATCATATATACCTCTAGCACATTTTAGCCTCCTTGTGATGTGTCTAGCTCATTATCTATACTATATTGTTATATTTAGTGACAGTGAAGTGGGGCATTTTATAGTTGCTATTATTATTATATGTAGTAATGAAAACTACTTTTAATGTATATGATACCCTTGTTGTGTTATGGTTAATGTGCGTGTATTTTTGTATCAGGGTTCCTGTGCATCCTTAAAAAGTCTTGAAAGGCAATGACCTCAATAATGTAACATGGGAAGTGGGATTTTATGACTTGTTTTTTCAGATGTTGTATTGAAAAATATCAAAATAATTGGTGACATCTTTTCAAAAAAAAAAAAAAAAAGATAAATAAATATATGAGGCGCTGTGTATTTAATGCAAAAAGTGTTTTAAACTCTGCACAAAGGGAATTGAGGCAGTGGAATCCCACACACAGAGAGAGACAGCCAAGAAAACCTGTCAACAAAACGCTAAATATTTCCCAAAAAAATATTGTTTTGTCAAAATAAACATTTAGGTAAAATTGTCCCTTACCCTTAATAATTAATGCTGGTTCGTATTTTTCAAATTAACTTTTGGTTATTGTAAGTTGGTCTTCAATTTCATTCTGAGTGGCATTAAAAAAAAGTCTTAAATCTAACTTGTGTTAAACTGTAATAACCAACTAATTAAATGACTACATGACACTCTACAATATAGCAAGTCATGAGGAGTACCATAAAAAGTGACTGCTTGCTAGACATTTAAGAGTCTACTTACTACCACGTGACCTCCAGGTTGAGTTTGATGGTCCCCAGGTCGTTGACATCTACAGCCACCACCTGAGGCATGGCAGTGAACAGCTCCTTGGTCTCACAGATCACACTGCCCACCAGCATGTGAGTGGCCAGGCCCTTCAGCTCAGTCACCTGATTGAGGCCAAACACAACATTTATCTACTGCTCAGGTCGAGGAAACGACTCTGCAGATTCTTCTGACGAAAGTCAGGTGATTGTTGATGAATTGTTTTCTTACACCAGCTGTTATTAAATACGACCTATCACTGCAGTGCGAAACAAACTTGCACACAAGCAGAACGTCTGGTTTCTACATTTTTCTTTTCTTTCCCCTGTTAATTTACTGAGGTTAGTTTATCTGGACTTGGACAGTACCTTGATGTTGATGAGGTCAGTGATGAGAGGCATGAAGACCATCTCGTCTCCATCCCAACTCTGTCTGGAGTTCACTTCAATCCTTCCCTTCAACTTCCATCGCTGGCGACCGTAACGCATGAAGATCTAAAGGCAGGAAGCAGAGAAGGGACAACACTTAAATAATAACCTTATGGTTTATACTCTATAGCAACATTTTTAAAGTAAGACAAAATGGACCTTATGTCATCATTTCATTCTCTGTTTCAAACTCTGTTTTTCACTCTAACTTATTCCACTGAAAAGTGTATTTTTCTTCTATACCGACTTGTATCAGCGCAAAGTTTTTGAGAAGAGAGGCAGACGTTTTAAAATGAACTTTTGTTGGACATCCTGTTTCTATGTATTTCCGTCACTTGCATTGAAAGTGCCACAGTGGGTGAGGGATGGTTGATTGGTGAAGTTGAAATGAAGTGTTATCGACATGGTAATTCCTTATTTTACTGCAAAACTTTCGACAAGGTGGCAACAAGTTTCATTATATGACCATTGCTAATAACAACTGACTTGTCATCAGCAAATATTAAAATATAAAATGTGCGGTTTCTGTTTAAAAATTACAAACGTAGAAAGATAGCAAGTATTTGTCCATCTTTTAAGTGGTTACGTTTCCAGTTGTGCATACAGCTGATAGGCACATGGTTTGTTTACACGACATAATCTAAGTGAATAATTAACGCACTCAGTGTGGACAGAAAGTGATGCTCACTTACTGTTAGGTGTAAAATTCATATGAGGCACACATTTCCTATGGACAGATTTTAAAAAATGTGTACACTTGCAGTGCACAGATGATGCACAGCCAGGACAGTCAGGATTTTTTTTTTTTTTTTTTGCTTGGAATATGGGACAAATTAGGGCAGCAAGACGGTGGAATATGTTGTAAAAATAGCTCCACATTAACAAGCCAAAAAATAACAAAGAAATAAAAAATGCTAACTACACTTAGCATTCTAATTCGCCTGCTAGTCGCCGATTTCGGTGCGTGACAGACTCCTCATCTGAGTCTGACTGAGGCTCAGACAAGGCTGAATCTTACTAATGCTAGCCATCTTGATGTATGCTGGAGCAGCTCTGTGCCAGCAACTGAGAAAGCGGAAAGTGAAACCTAGCACAAGCTACAGTGGTTAAAGCAAGGTTACACCCACAATTTCTCAATGAAGGATAAAGAGTAAATCTGCTTCCAGCCTCTTTTCAGAGTTCTTTTTTAAATTATGTGGGGAAAACCATGTTAATAGCAACGTTACATACTTTAAAACATGCCTGGTGGGGGACATAAAATTGTAAATTGCCCTGTCCTAACTCACTTATCTAAATGGTTTTGCAATATTTCACACATGGATTTCAATAAGAAATGAAAGTTGTTCTTGACAACCTGGTGTTACATAAAAAAAAGAAGAACTTGCCTCATACTGGTCTCCAGGACAGAGCCTCGCAAAGCCTGCCAAACCTGTCGGAGAGAGGAAATTAATTTTTAAAAAACACTTGACAGGATATGGAGGGGGAAAAGCCGAGTCAAGTAACCTGTTTTGTGTTTAGGTGACTTTAGTTCAGTTTGTTCAGTGTGGCATGTTCATGTGATGAACTTGAAAAGTGTGGACATGCTCCATACAGTAGGTGGGTGGTGTTACTTGTCAGCTCATCACCAAAAACATTCTTGTAAACATCAGTTGATCAATGCCTCTTATTTAAGATATAGGTATGTGAGTTTTACTTATGATTTAAAAGACTTGTTCTCACCTTTCATTTTGATATGAAACTCCCCGAGCAGGTTCTCCAGTTCACTCTCGAATGTGCTCATGTTCTGGAGAAGTGAGAGAGATAACACTGCTCACATTAACAGCTCTTTGTTACACAAGAAGAGAACAACAATAGTAATTGAGTTATCTCCAAAGACTTAAACAAACACAGTCACTGAGCTGCAGGACGACGAGACAGTTAGTGTAAGTCTCAGCCCTGATGATGACAGGTGTGTGTGTGTGTGTTATCAGGATTTAAAGGTCATTCTGTAGGTATGTAACAACACAAATCAGTGTTTACAAATGACAGTGTGAGCAGTAATCTGTGTTAGATATTCAAATTTACTGTGGGTGTTGTCAGCTGTAAAACAATGTGTAATCCATGTTGGTATCTATATGTGACATCATGCCTCATTTATTCCTCTCTCCTCAAACGTTAACTTGTCTTCCACTCTGTCAGATTATTGCCCACAGACTTCATTATTCAGATAGCTTTATTCTATGTGACTTTTACAAGGTAAATAAAAGCATTGTCCAGGGCTGAAAAATGAAGCCAATAACTGCAGTTCCTTTAATGGCCACTTGAGGCTGGCTTCAGAAGTAAGTCAATCCCTATAGACCCCCATGTTGAAATGGCAACCTTTACAGCAGAAATGATCATGTTTACAGCCTGGTACAAAAATGGTTTTGGTCTTTATAGCTAATTTCAAAGTTCATGAGAACAGTATGGAGGGTGAATTTCTATATAACTCCCCCTTTACATTTTATAAAGGCTTAAAGTTACACATGATTAAAGGCAGGCTGCTTTGAGTGACAGGCTGTCTGCCAGTTGTGTCCTCGGCTTCTCCTCAGCAGAACTTGAGGCTTCAGAACGGGAGTCCACAAACCAATGAGTGATGTCACGGTAGCTACGTCCATTATTTTGATAGTCTATGGTGGTGATAAACGACTTACAGCCCAGGGGCCAAATCTGGCCTGTGACAGGGTGCTAGGTAGCCCAGCGACCATCTTGTAAGTAACAATGAAAATAAATTGATTCAAATTGGGATTTTTTTAACGTACTTTAAATGTAAATAAAGTGCCAGAGTGCATAAAAACATCAAAATAGAACTTGATTTTTAAAAAAAAGTGCCAGGGAAGGATCAAGCTCCAAGTCCGCAGTTGGAGAAACATCCCTTGCGTACACCTGACCCACGCAGGGCTGCTGTGACTGGATTTGACTCTTGGCAAAGATAAGTAAGGGCAGCAAATGTGGAAAGGTTGAAAACAGGCAATTCATTTATTATATATATTGATAAATATTATTAATGTTTGTTTACTGACTGGCGAACCCTGGCAAAGCAAGTTGAGTATCCCTGGCCTCTATCACTTTGCTAATTCTTGCTTCCTCAGTGAAACAGATGCTCTATGCCAGTGGTTCTCAACCTTCTTTACATCGGGGATACCTAAATGGATACATATTAGGTCACGGACTCCCATTTGATATGAAGTTTGTCTCAGGGACCTCCGACTGAAAAGATTTTGGTTGTTTTTTTTTCTGTAGTTGTCAACTAGAGCTTAAACAAGTACTTGATCAATCGATGAGTCCATCAACACAAAATCAATTGGCAACTATTCTGTTAATCAAGTCATTGTTTTAGTATTTTTTTAAGCAAATAAGCCAAACATTTGATGGTTTCATGCTTTTTGCATGTGAAAATTTGATGCTTTCTTTGTCTTACATGATGATAAACTGAATTGGTCTGGATTATTTTGGCCTGTTTTTTGGATAAAACATACCATTTGAAGACGTCACTTTAGCTTTGGAAAATTACACAGGGCATGTTTCACTATTTCTTGCCTCTTTTTTTTTAAAGATTATTTTTTCAGGCTTTTGTCTTTAATTGACAGGAGAGAGTGAAATGGGGGAGTGAGAGAGAGAGTGAGGGGATGACATGCAGCAAATGGTTGCAAGCTGGAGGCAAACGCACGACCGCTGCAGCGAGGAATCACCTCTGTATATGGGGCGTTGGCACTATCCACTACGCTACCGACGCCCCGCTATTTCTTGACTTTTGATTGACAGAATGATGAATGGAGAAAATCAAGGGCTGATTGATCAATAGTGAAAATAATCATTAGTTTCAGCCCTATTGTAAATAATTGAGGTAACCCTGGAGAAAGTAAAACTTATTATCAGAATAGCGACTCTTATAACTTCTACTCACACTGGGCTCACTTCTATACTGAATTCAATCGTGACAAACTATTCCCTCAAGGACCCCTGTTAGGAGCCTCTGCTTTATGCCAGTACCTCAGTGTACTCCTTGTAGCGGCGGTTGACCTCTGCAATGCTCTCCTTGGTGCCTTTAGTGGAGGGAGAGGAGGAGAAGGCCTGCTTCATCCGACTGGCACCATCCCTCAGACGGCTCTGGATGCAGAAGGCCTCGTACAGCTCGTCCACCTGAAATCACACAGAGTCCCTCCATCTTTAATAAATGTTCCACAAGGACAAGCACATACATATACACATGCAAACTTTCACATATATTAGTGCGCACACACACACACACTAAAGAGAAACTTCTGCACTAATGAAATGAAGCGAGTCTTTGAAGTTTGAAACCCTCCATACGTTATACATCAAAACATCCCTGGGCAGGAGGCAAACTCCCCCAAAAAACTTCAAACTGTCATCTAAATTATTCTGGATGTGTTCACATCTCACTGGGATTCATTCAAGGATGCCCAACACAGCTTTAGGCCTGAGCAGTAGTCGGTAACTTTTATCAACACGTCTTCAACAAGAGCCAAAATACATATTATTAGAATAAAACACTGATGAAATGTATTTCAGAAAATGGTTTTAAATGAAATGTGACTATGAAGAATTAGAACAATGTTCAGAGACAATAAAATGATAGGAAAAAAAATTAAAGAGTAAGTCAGATAAGGAGGGACGGATAGTCTTTAAGAGAGGTAAGACAGAGACAACTGGATGAATGAGGAGAAAAGCGTCTTGAACAGAGCAGATACAGCTGGTATGTCTCAGCGTAACTGTATTCTCCAGTGGCAGACGTCTATGCTGTCCCAGTCTGCGACCCCAGCGGGACACTCCCAAAGCGAGGGAACAACAGACGGCGTTTAGAGCTCATTTGGAGATGTCTGCCTGACTTCAGTTTGCAGCACCAGCCTAATCTAACCCAAACCCACAGGGAGAGAGACTCCACAAAATCCGGCTGCCTTACTGTGAGCTGAAATGTAGGAATTTTAACTGGGATGACATAATCAAGATGAGATGAGCAGTAGTAGATCTGCTGCACACAGTGGTGAGAAATTTACTTATTTGGAAAAGTGATGGAGCTTATGGGATCTGAACTCTGCTGGCTTTTTAAATTACTTTAATTTACATTCCCTTTCTTTAATTTTCTGTATGTTTTCTCGTCATCTCATCTCATCATTCAAAGATTTTCCTCATAAAATTGTAACAAGGTGGTACGCTAGATATGTCATTCAAACCAGATGCTAAGATCATGCTGGTAGGGCTCTTCATGGGTCTACAGAAACCCTCAATCCCAGGACCTGTACACGTACACATCAAGGTTTATTACAGACAATCTAGGTCCAGGATGAGTCAAATTCTATTAGCAGGTGTCTTGCCCGAAACGTCCGTGTGGCAATATTAAAAACTCAAATTGGAGTGTGATATTTACTTCAATAGAATAAAATCATCTGAAACGTTATCAAACATTATATAGAGTAAGATGGATAAGCAATTAGCAATTTTAATTACTGGGTTTGTTGTCCATAACAGGGTTGGAAATTTGATGCAGCCACTTGGTAAAAATGCAATGCACTCAGACATGAACAAGATCAGGTCTGTAACATTTTGGGCAAAAATGGGTCAGGTAAGTAAATTCTTTTAAAATTAATGGACCTTTGAACAAATTTCCCAGGTTGACTAGGGTTAGGGTCCTTAATTTTAGACCTGCAAAGACCTCTATATGGTGGTGCTAGAGAAAAAAATCAGACCACTAAAATCAACAGGATTCATCCTCTGGGGACCATGAATGTCTGTGCAAAATATCATCGCAATCCATTATACAGTTGCTGAGGAATTTCAGTCTGGACCAAAGCAGTGGACCAACCGGCCCACAGAGCCACACTGCTAGCATGGCTAAAATAAGCATATATACAAACTATATTTAGATTCAGTTGTGATCTACCATATCAAACTTACAGTCCGTCAATTCTCCTCAAACAACAGAAACAAAATATGTACTTTTGCTGAGTCACTCCAAGTCATTTCTCCCAGAAACACAATTTACCAGCAGTCCCAATCTTCAGCATCCTGACTGTCTAATTTCCTGGCTTCCCGATTCACATTTGATCGGAGTGGCAGCCGGGCAAAACAAAACACCTCTGGTGAGCCTCATCAAAGGAAGTATTGCAGCCTGGCTGACGAGAGCGCTGAAATATTGATGCCTCGTGCTCTTTATGGCACTCATTAGGGAGAAGCAGGAGAAAATGGGCCATTCTGGCTCCTGCCGTCCTAACAGCATCTCTGAGTGTTTGTTTGTGTATCCTAGTGTCTGAACCGCACACTGGCAGCATGTTTGGGTGAGCAGACTCTGTGACTGTGCATGTGGACATGTGTACATGTGTATGGAGAGCATGTTATTGTTGTGGTGGGCGGGCACAGGAGGGTTTATGGTAAAAAGTGAAAGTGGAATGTTTAGGCTTTGAAAGACGGGTAAAGTAGCCTGATGGTGTTATAATAACTTATGTTGGCACAATTCATACAGAAAGCGACCACCCATATCCCACCAGCTCCACTTCAAACCAACCAGCCCCTCTCAGCACCCCCCACCCCCGACTGGGACCCAGCCCCGTCTGTCTGTCTGTGGTATTTGGTGTATGTGGCGGGGCTGCAGCAGCTGAGCTGAGCCAGCTATAAAATATCCTCCAACCACAACTGTTATTCTCAGCTCTCATATTCACATTGAGCCCAATCAGAGCCAACAATCGACAGCTTTAAAACACGTCTGTTTACAACAAAACAAGAGAAAACATGAGCAGTGGACTCTACTTTAGAGCTGAAGTCAAAAGAAACACACGTTTATCCAATTGGACTTTTGCAATGATTAAATCGAGAAATACTAAATTATTGTTCTGTCATAAATGAGTAGACAACTACAATGAGTTATTCATGTGGAGAAAATTATGTGTAACAAAATCAGGCATTCACAAACTGGGGCTGATGAATAGCCGTCGTTCTTCTCAGGCAATCAGTAATCATATCATTATCAGCTAATTAAGCTCATTTTTGTCCCAAATTACAATAGCCCCTCGCTGCCTTCAAGGAAATGTCCTTGTGAGGGTCAGCCAAGCCCCACTCCAGAGGACAGCCATCAGCATATTGCTGCGCCTTGGGCGTGTTTCACCCCAGAAAAAAAGAGACGTAAAGGCAAAACACAAACAAAGACAAGGCAGACAGCTCGACACAGGCAGATGAATAAACTGTGTCATAAAACATAAGGACATGGAAATATATATGTGGCACACACCACCTAACAAGATGAGTTTTTGTTTGTGTGAGGAAACTGGATCTACAAAGTCACGCTTGGAATGATGACTTTTAGATTAATTAAAAAAATTAATCAGCGCCAATCTGAATAACCAGTTAATAGTTTCAGTCAGGTTATAAACAGAAATGTCCAAAAAAATCACTGGTTCCGGGTTTTTAAATGTCATTATTTTCTTATTTGGACACACAAGCATGTCTCCTTGAGTTTTTCAGATGTGTGATGGACATTTCTTGCCATATTCTGACATTTTATTGACCAAATGATTACATACGCTAATCAAGAATATAATAAGCAGAGTAACTGACATGAAAATAATTGTTACTCTAATTACTGCCTAATGGCTGTATGCTTCTGCAAACCAGTGAAGTTACAGTTTATATCCATGTCTGCCCAGACTCATATGTAGCCATGACAGCTGACATGCTTCATGCATTGATGTTTCTGCAAAACGGCTACAAATTCTAAAACATGGATGCTTCACACACATCCTTGCAAAACATTATGATGTCACAGTGAAGCTGACCTCTGACCTTTTGGATATACAATGTCTTGACCTCATAATTTTATTCCATTAGACATTTGTATAAAATTTTGTAATAATTAGCGCATGAATTTTTGACTTATGGCCAAAAATGTGACCTTTGACCTTTACACACCAAAATCTAATCAGTTCATTCTTGAGTCTCAGTGGATTTCAGTGCCAAATTTTGAGTAATATCCTCAAGGTGCTGTTGAGATCTTGGGCTCATGAGAATGGGACAGATAGACAACCCGAAAACACAGTGCCTTCTGCCATGGCTGTTGCCGGCGGAGACAGATAATTGAGTTTTTGGTCACATTTTTCCTGAATCAATAGCAATAATTTCCATAAACATATACAAATACAAACTGTGACACCAGTGTGCTCATATAAAGGTCTACTTCAATACAGAAATCGAACCTGCTTTAAAATCCATCCCATAACAAAAATGTCTGAACCTTCTTAATGAACAGATATTAAATGTAAATGTATTCTACACTGAGTCCTCTATCGGAGACAGAGTCCCTGTATTAATTACAGCTCAGTGAGACGACAAAACCTGAATGGCTCCGAGACCAAGTGAGGGATTATGGGAAAATCTTTATTGGGAAATCAATTACGCCCAGGGTGAGGATAATGTGTTCACGTTTATAAAGGGTGAAATATCCATTTTAACTTCTTATTTTAAGTCCCTCTGTAGCTAATCCTTGTGAAATTTACAAATAATAATGCTTGTTTGGTGGTTTAACTGAGCAGTCAGAGGTAAGTGTGCTGGTTTTTATGAAGTATCACTGAGAGATTTAAAGGATTGTCTCTGTATCTACTGTATATCTGACTTTAAACTCAGGGATTTCAAATACGAGCAGAGAATCTTTAGGATACGGCAGGAATCCTCTTAAGATATAGCCATTATCCTGGATTGTAGGATGAGGTGCACACACACATACACACACTTTCTGCCAGAGGGTGAGTGATTATAAGCAGATTAAAACAGGCGGGCCACATCAAACAGCATCAAACACACAAGCCCCTCCCTAGGGAGCTGTGTGTGAGTGTGTGTGTGTGTGTGTGTGTGTGTGTGTGTGTGTGTGTGTGTGTTGGTGGCAAGATTAGCATTCAAGGGAAGAGGGGAAAGCAAAAAGGCCCTATATTAAAAAATAATCACATGCAAAGTATTTACACTCATTCTGGATTGAATTTGGCACATGATTAACACACACGTTCTCTCTCCCTCTTGGAGGAAGGGGAGGCGCCTGGCAGCTGCTCTTCTCACCTTCAATCTCTGTCACTCTCCTCTTTAATGATGCCCTGCTGAAACTAGCGGCCAACACGCACACACACAATAGACCACAACCCGTGCAGGACATCATAGGGGTTGTACCGGGCCACCTGCCTCCTCCATGTGTGCCAATTACTGCTCGGACATCTGCAGGCAGCCAGCAGCACGAGCAGGAACAAAAGACCAGGCTGATGTGAGTCACAAATGCACACTAACAACTTGCTGATGGATGATTGTTAAGTCATCGCTCACGGCAGCTGTCCTGCACAAAGACAGACGCCTGCGCCCGAACACTGACAAACACGTCGACACTTACTGTAGCTCACAGCTGCTGAATATGTAACTGTCAAGAGCTTTTTTTAATGTCATGTTCGGAGATGAGGTAAAGTACACGTGCTGCTTTTTATCGGACTCCAATTTTATTCATACTGTGTGTTTCTGACAATGCGTCACTGAAATACACTCAGTTTATCACGAAATACTTACTGACTGATCATCTAACGCTCATTTACGCACATTTATTTTTATATCAGGCACTCCAGGTGTTGCCCATTTCCTGCATATTGCTCTATGGAGGCAAATTTCTGTCTCTGAAGTACTCATCACTCTGTTTGATAAAAATGGGAAATATAAAAAGTGAAAAACATGTTTTTATGTTTCCATTTTGCAGACACGGCTTGACCATGGAAAAAGCTTCATAATGCTCAACACCGGCCAGTGTAGAGCATTTACATGGACATGACTAACCCGTTCATGATGTGAGGTTTAGATATTTGAGCATGTAAACACCTGGGCTTTTAGAAAACCGCGTAAGCCCTGTAGGTGATGTAACAGTCGAATATATGAAATGTGCCTTTAACATGATGTATACTGTGTCGCTTAACAGCAACGTCATCAAGCAGCGCTTGTTTTTAGATTTCTGCCTGTTGAGAGCGCACCCAAACGCTGGTCAGACTACACCTATGTGTTCCCGCTTTCCTATATGTCTCTCAACACAACAGTAATGGTTGTAAGTACGTGTGGCAACTATTGTGTTCATGTGTGGAATTGTAGTAGCCGTACAACCGGGCTTGGTAAGGTTGGAGTGTTTTAAGTGGACGTAAAAATTAAACGACGAGCATTTGTGAAGTCCCACACGTGTGTGAAAGTGAGTTTCTGCCTGTCCTCTAACTCCAAAGAGCTACACGGACCCAAACCATTACAGTGACACAGCATCAGTTTACAACGAGAGCCACTCTTTATATAAAGACGAGGCCAGCTCTTTGTGTGTGTGTTTGTGTGTGTGTGTGTGTGTGTTTAATTCCCTGACCTCAATGCTTTTGTGATTGGTCAACTCTCTTTGCTGGACATTCAGCAATTGATCTCACTCAATAGCTATCTGCTGATGCTGAGGTTTAGAAAATGGACCTGTCCTGTGAGTGTGAGTGTGAGTGTGTGTGTGTGTGTGTGTGTGAGTGTGTGAGTGTGTGTGTGTGTGTGTGTGTGTGAATGTGTGTGTGTGTGTGTGTGACTGTGACTGTGAGTGTGTGTGTGTAAAGCCAACAGCTGCTTACAGGGCAGGCAGCGGGCATCAAGGGCTGCCAGTTGACTTGGCACAGACATCGTGAATCCAGTGAGCATCCTCTTCCCAACTTTTCTTTATATCCTTTATTAAACCAGACAGGTCCCACAGAGTGCTGCAGGAGTGAGTCCTAAAATCCACACAAGTTAATATGTTTGTCAAAGTCAGTGGTTTTTTTTTAATGTATGATCAGTTAGATGCCTGAATAAGGTCTGTTATTAACACTAGGTTAAGAGATTTTCAACTTTTGTTTCCCTACATGAAATACATCAGTAAATACCCCACATGTGGCCTAAATTTTGGAGCCTTTAGGTGTCTTAAAAAGGTGGCTGTTAATTACCTCCGCCAAGGAGGTTATGTTTTCGCCGGCGTTTGTCTGTTTGTTTGTCTGCAAAATAACTCAAAAACTTCTCAATGTATTTTGATCAAATTTTCAGGAAAGGTTGATAATGGGAGAAGGAACAGATGATACAATTTTGGTGGTGATCGGTTGAAGCGAAGTGGATAAAATAATAAAATGGCGGGAAACCCGAGCTGCTTGGCGGAGGTCTGCGCTCTCCGAGTGCTTTTCTAGTTGGTTAAATGAAATTACAGGATGTCATCACACGAACAATGGCTGGGACCATGAGGAGAAATCTTTTCATGATCAGGGTTATAACTACTGGAGTGATTGTTAAGATCCTGGATGTGTACTGCAGTAATTCACCAAGTGAAGCTCTTGCTATGAAAATCAACATATGGATTACTAACTTTATTCTTAAAGGTCCAGTGTGTAGGATTTAGCAGATACTATATTGGCAGAAATATAATATAATAAGTATGTTTTCTTGAGAATATGATCACCTGAAAATATGAATTGTTATGTTTTTGTTACCTTAAAATGAGCTGTGTGTATCTACATAGGGGGCAGGCCCTTGTCCACAGAGTCCTCCTAGTTGTTCTACAGTAGTTTGTTCTGAGCCACTGTAGAACAACAAAATCAAACACCTGCTCTAGATAGGACAATTTGCATTTTCATGTTGGCCACCATAGTAAGCAGCCCCTCTGTGACAGGCAGTGTTAAAGAAAAACACAGATTTCTTTTTTTCTTTTTTTTTTTTTTTTAGCATAAAACAGCTTAAATCAGTGTTTTTACTGTTTAAATCACCAGGTTTATTTGTTTTGGAGAGGAGGAGACCTCTGTGGATAATTTGGCTCCCAGTAAAAACGTCTTGAACAACTGCATCTTAAGTTATCAGAAAAAAAAAGTTGAGCACACATTGCAGGTGCTGGGCTAATGCCCCATATACAAAGTGCCGAAAAGCCTCAGAGAAACACTGATTTGCAATGTGAAACTGCTTTATTCTTTGTTTTATTAGTTTTAATCACCTAGTCTGTTTGTTTTGGAGAGGAAGAGACCTCTGTGGATAATTCAGCTGCCAGAAAAAAACACAGAGCACCGAGGTTTCAGCTGGTTGCAATCTGCAGTCCTCACTGCTGGGTGTCATTAAATCCTACACACTGTTACTTTAAATTACAATTATCTTCAAATGACTACTAAAAGTAACAAAGAAGACCTAATTGAAACATTTTTACATGTCCAATGAAACTGATGTTGCACAAGGACATTTCAGGTTGACATTAAAAAAAGGTGCATCCAACAGTGTCAGAGCATCTGTTGGAGAAAACCTTGTGCTACACTACAACTCCACTTCTTACAGTGAAATAATAGTAAATCATAGCGTTTGTTACAGAAACGCCAGGGGAGAAACTAGACACTGATGTGTTAAAAAATTTGTGAAGAGAATTTAAACTATTTAATATCCAGCCAATACCCTGTACAGACAGGCAATAAAAAGACAAGGGTTTAACAAAAAGAGCACTGGTACATATTTAGAATGAAAGAGCACAGGAGTGCTGGATTTAACTTTCTTTTTAGTTACGCTTTGACTTTTGAGGCTTTTTACCTGCCTGACAAGATAAATCAGTCACTCCTTCAAATATTTACAAGTGCATTCAAATCTATTTTTGCACAGAGCCTGAAAGAACAGAGGAGCTTCAGAGTTGTGTTGGATGCAAAGTGAAAAGGCTCTGAGTCTGCGTGTTTGTTTTAACTGCATCCTGTGACAACCTCACAAGACAGAAGACAGAACAGGCACCGATTCTGCTTCTGCTTTTTCTTTGTTTATCAAGGTCAAAAGTGGAGTACGCAGGCAGGAACATTTCCTGAGTTTCTACGACAACATCACCTGTTTTAAAATGACGCTCATCAGACCTTATTTCTATGTTCCCTCCTTTTATTACTCTTCTTTAAAGGACCCTGCCAGTTGCTCCACACTGTAGCCTAAAACTGCCCTGACCCAGATTCACAACTGTCTTCAACCCTTCAGACACACTTCACATCTGTCTAAGGTGTCTCTGGGTCTTGTGTCATTTAGTTGTGTGCATGTGTTTTCGGGACATCTGAAGGTGAGGTTTTATAGTCTGTCAGGATGTATGTGAACACAAAGGGTTAAGGTCACCCAATAGCTGCCTCCTCAGGACTTCAAAGGCTCCGTCTTCAGGTAACCATGGTTACCTTCGGAGCAGCGCAGTTGTTTGGATGTGTGTATTCTGATTGCCTGCTGTCACGTCTGATTTGACGCACAGCGAGGGAGGCTATTACAGGACTACAAAGAGAGGATGTGGAAGAAAAGTCACAGAGCGGCGAGACCTTGCAGGGGATTAATGTCCCCAACTAAATTAATGGAGGAGACTACAAAGGAGGATATAGGAAAAATGTCCGCCTACCTGGCAAACTGTTGCCTTGACCATTAAAGTCAGATAGCAACAAAAGTACTTCCTGAGCTTGACAAAGTCAGTGGAGCGAGGAGTCACTCTCTGTCACTCTGCAGCCACGATGTTGTCATTTTTACACTAATTTTTGTACAGATTGAATAAACAAGATAACTGTATCCCCCTGTCTCCAGTCTGCCTAAGTCATACATAGTTAGCCTAACCAGCGGCTTGCTGTAGCTTCATACATAAATATAAAAGTTTTCTTCTTATCAAACTCTTGATAGGCATCGGTTGTAGCGTGTTACAAGTCATGCACAAGTAAAAAATTATTTTTTTCAGTTTTTTGTTTCTTTTTAAATTGTACTTCTGCTCCTTTCTCTGGTATAATTTTAACCTCTCTCCGAGGAGCACCTCCACTGCAGATCCCAAGTTGCCAGACGCCTGAAAGACACAGAAGCACCACCTGTCTTTCAACCGCAACGTGATGATGACCGAGTAAAAGCATGGACGTATAAAGAGATCTGTATACAGCATTGGAAGTGGGGCCCCGTTCATTCCTTGAAAGGTTTTCACTGGCACGAGACCAAACAAAAGCTTGATTTTCACGGTATGAATGTACCGGGATCTTCCACATCATTGGGCCCACAGAGCAGGTGCAGTAAAGACTTACAGTGGCCAAGTAGCTAACTTTCGGTTTAGCATTCCGCTAACCTGATTGGGGATAAAAATGATTTAATTCCAGACTTTAAAAGTGTTCAAAATAGTGAAAGGAGTCATTTGTGACGCTCAAAAAAATTTATCCGCTCATGTACAGACAGCTCTTTCACAATGTAAGTCTATGAAAATGTCTTTTTGGTCCTCATGGCATCCCATGACGGACCTAAAAGTTGTAATTCCACATTAGGCCACTATGTCAAATGTGCTTTTTTTTTACTGGTACTTGAGTAGGTTTCTTAAATGGTAATTTTCACTTTTATTTGATCCATTTTTTCAAAGTCTGTCACGTGACGCCATTGGGCCCTAAAAGACTTATTTCCACTGACTTACATTGTGATAGAGACGTCTGTAAATCAGTGGATCATTTTTTTTTTTAGCATCACAACCTCCGGAAAATGACTCGGCATTTGATCCATTCTGTCCAATAACATTTTGAAAGTCTACACAAGCTCCACTTATGAAGGGCCGGTGGAAGTTAGTTGCTCGCCTGCTGTAAGTCTATAATGTGCTTGCTCTATGGGCCTCACACTACCAACTATGTGGGTAATTTCTACTGCAGTACTCAAGCGTTGTTGGCTTCATTAGCTACTGAGCAACTTAAATACGAATGAACAGCACCCTGTCTCCAACTTTGCTATCCAGTTCTCTTTATACATCCATGTACTTTACCCAACTTACCCAACTTCCAGCAACAGTTTTAAGAGAGGCGGGCATATGCACCAGCATCGTGCTTTCTGAGTGACTGTGTGGGTTTCAGAGATGTGGAGAGGCGTGAGGTGAAAGGAGGTATTGTGATGTGAAAAATTAATCAGCACTTGACGGATGCTTTCCAAATATAGTGCATAAATGCAAAAAAACTAAAGACTCAAGTCCTGTGATGGATGTATTTAAAGCATCGGCTGATATCAATCTATCACTTCTTACCTTGCTCATGTGAAACTCCAGACGTCTCATGTACCTCTCGATGGTTTTCATTTGCTGCAGAAAGACAGAACGCGCAGGAACTTAGTAGTGCCAATAAGAGCGCAGCTACATCTGTTTAAAGCTGTGAACATAATAATTCATGTGTCCATACTACAGAACATAATGAGGCACACTTTGCAAGCCTGTCAAAAAAGTGGCTCATGAGATCACTGATGATCATTAAATGTATGTCACAAGTTGAGAAAAAAATGTTTAACTAAATGGTATCTGCTGTTTCTATATGCAAATATCTCACAGCTAATTCCTCCCAAGCTGTCTCTCCTGTCCCATCATACACTTTCTTTCTCTTTTATCCTCTTTCCTGCATTATTCTTCAATCCCGTCAGCCCTTCACTTCTCCGCTATGTCCCTCCTCCCTCTTTTCTGCTGCCTTTAGCTGTCTTTTCTTTCTTTCTTTTTTTTTTTTTACATCAAAGATGTCCTGCAACACACGCCAAACTTGGAGTGGTTGTTACAGCAGACCCTCCCCTCCATCAACTCACCTTGTCAAGATCGTACAGCACTCCCTAGAGAGAGAAAACACACACACAGACACAAAAACACACACACAATCACACAGTTAGTACAGAGGGACGGCACAGCTGAGGCTGCGTAAGAAATGCAAAGAAGAAATCCTATTAAACACCCTTACAGCGGCAGCCTTGACTTGTGTGTGTGTGACTGTGTGTATTATAACAAATCTGTGATGCTTAAGTCTATGTATTATTATTGTATGTGATGCATTATCATAAAAAAACATGAGCTGAGATCTAAAATGATCCCAGCTGCCAGAACTTATGTTCATGCTGCTTTCGTACAGATATTTGTAAGATATAAGCAACAGTAGATTTATATACATGATGGAACCGACTGTGAGTTTGGCCTTTAAATTGTTTGACAATTTGGGAAATACACTTATTTGCTTTCTTGCTGAGACAAAGATGCACTCTCAGGCACATACACTAAATACCAGATTGACTCTGTTCAAAAATGAAAAAATCTGCCATTCAGCATCTCTTAAGCTCCAAAGCTTCATTCAAACAAACAAGATAATACTTGTCACTCAGTGAGGTTCGAGGCCCAGACACACTAAACCGACCTCAGAGAGCTTAAGGCGCTGAAAGCCCCCCCACTGCCTCACGTCACCTGTGTCACAGCCAAAAAGTTGCACACGAACACACTGCCAAGACTTCAACTAATGGTAAGTCACCACATATGTTCTGCGCCTGCGTGAGAGGAAATAACTCCACACCAGCAGATGACTGTAGTCCGTAATTGTCATTCAAAAAGGGAAACCGAGAGACCGTCGTGACGCTAGTTAGCTCTTATAAACACAATCCAATACTGAAAGAACAAAGCATATTTACCGCACACCACTGTAAAATAACACAAATCATCAAGAAACGTTTCTGCTACAGAACTCACTCCCTCTTGACTTAAGCTCTTTGTTTACTTTCCTCACTTCCATTTCTCGTCTCATGCTTTAAACTGAACTGCCAACCAGAGTCAGTTCATTCAACAGGCTCTGCATTTGCCAGCACCGATTCAGCATGTTGAATCATGTGGGAAATCAGTGGGCGAAACCAACTAGTGTTGACAAGGGCCAACGGTGCAGGACCCACCACAGAGACGAGGGCCACAGATGCTCACAAACAGCCAAACCCTGACCGACAGCTGACCTTCGGCTTGGTGAGTCAGGGCTGTTACAGGGGCTGGTGGGCAGATTTTGTTGCCTTCAGACAGAGGAAAGCTGAGCTGTCTCCTGGCTGTATCCTAACATTTACAGTACAGTAATAAGAGTCACATTGATCTTTTCATTTAAAGATATACTACATTGCCTAATAAACAATGTATAGACTTTTACAGAAGTAATCCCTCTCAGTTATCACTTATGACCTTCTCTCAGTGTGTGGCGGTGTATTTATCCACAGAGACTCTGCCCTCTGCCTGTATTTTCTTATTTTCTGTGCTCAGGACATTTATGGGTGTGTTCCCCCACAGGTGTCAGATGTAAGCAGCAGGTATCCAAGAGACACGGTGCAGAAAAACAAATATAACAAGGTGAAATGCCAAATGAAAGTTAATCTGGGGTTGGCTTTTACTTTCACATGCTTACAAACAGTAATTGAATGTGGTATATCTTTAACTCTCGTTGAGTACGTGAAAAAGTCTATTTCCCAAAATGTCAAACTATTCCTTTAAGATGTGACTAAACTGTTACTTGTATGTACGTTAGTTTCTCACCAGACGAGAGTTCCTCTTCATGTCCTTCATCAGAGACGTGAGTTTGTCCAGCTCCGTTTGATGAACTTCAAGATACTCACTATGGGACAAAAAAGGAAAAGATTCAATGTAAATAACAGGTAGGCTATATAATGACAGCAATATAAACACATTGGCATACAAACGTTTGTGCCGTTATGTAAATATATGCAGCAGGAAATTTCAACAGGCTCAAACAGGCTGTAAACGTACACATTAAAGAAACTGATTACAAACATTTATGAGCTGAATCTGTAGCCAAACTTAAAGGAAATGAGTCCTCAGAAACATGTGAGTAGTTTATGCAGTGAAGAGGAAGTGATTTTGTATTGGCTGACTGAGTGAAGTGTGTGTATGCAGCATAAGTGTCCATTAGTTTCTGGGTTACTCACTCCAGGCCTTGTTTGAGTGCATTGTAAACCTCCTCCAGTCTTTTGGGCTGCGGCTCTCTGGAGCTGCTGCCTCCCTTGTGTCCTGACAGGTGGGGCTTCTTTGGCTTGGACTGAGGCTTCTTCTGCACCGCCGAGTTCCCCATGAAAGAGTTACACCTACACACACAAACACACACACAATAGTGAGCACAATAGAGGGTCCCCTGTGTGCAGGAATTTTCTTAATCTTCTATGCAATGATGAAAAAACACACACACAAAAAAGCTTCATAGCAAAGCAAATGCAGGAAACAGGAAGATAATCTCTCCAACTATCCTCCTACTGACAACTAAAAGTTGCAGTTCAGAGCAGGTCGCAGAGGAAGAGATGTGCGGCATGAGCTGCAATTTATATCAAAATGTGTACTAGTCAAGTCAAATCTGAACTCACAAACGTGACACACATAATATAATAATAATAATACAATGATGAAAACTGTAGTTCCAAAAGTTTTGTCTGAGGGGCGACCACGGTGTCAGACTTTGAAAGCCCCTGGTTCAGAGCGACTCACACAGACACAACATTACATCTCATATTAAATATTAAACAAGGGATTTCCACAGTGTTTCAGATAACCAGGCCTGCAGCTGCCTGTAATAATAATGCAACGTTGGATGAGATTTTTTTTTTCCAGCATGCTGAACATGCCCTTGGGCCAGTCTCAGCATAAATTCATCTCATCTGTCTGATGGAGAGGGCTCATCGAGTCTGTTCAAACTAAGATTACGCAGTCACACAGGACTGACACATTAGCCTACATATCATTCTGGAAACACTTTCAAACATGCAGAAACTCGCAGCATAACCTCAGAGGTGAACGTTTTCATCAGTCACAGGGCTGTGCTAAATCGCATGTCTGTGGACACATGCAAACATGTGCTCTCCACCCCTCACTCTCTGTGTTTGACCTGTGCAAGGCTGCCATTTATCTTCCGCTGGAGTGAACTTACAAACACACTGAGGCACCATCACACTCCCGGCAATCAATGACATTCAAGCGTTCTTCACTCTTTTCCCTAAAGACCAGCATCAGTGTAACTGACTCGGGGGAAAACCAACGAATGTGGAGTTAGAGATCTTTATTGGGGGTGCAATATGGCCAAATTGTTGTATCACTGTTAATGTCATTTTGTGTCAGGGTAAAAGTAAAATTCTTTTAAAATGGAAGCTTTAGAGTTCTGATAACAGTAATCTCAAGTGTTAAAGATTTCTGATTTTACAACTTCACTCTCCTCCATGTCTGACCAAATCACGTAACCTTGCGACAAAGTTGGATTTATGCAAGAATCAAGCCCTGAACTTTACATAGCCCTGAAGAACTCCCGCGGTAAAAACAGTACTGCTAAATCTGTATTGGTGGATTTCTACCGTCTACGGTATGTACCATCATATTGCCCAACCCTCATTCACTAGTTGATAATATGGTTGTGTTATACTGGTATTGAGGATACCCCCAAAAAGAGACAAAATGCCCAGTAAACAAAGTTAAAGATGAATTTGACTGGTAGCATTATTATTACTATTTTTACCTTCTTTTTTTTTTTGCGATATTATTGTTATCGCTAACTCTTAATTGTGAAGTGAAAATCTGATATTGTGCCGGCCTAGTAGATATATTTATATAAACAGCAGCAACAGGCTGCTTTCAATATTATCATATGTGTACACAAATTTAGTGCTGTAACTAATCATCATTTTTGATTCATCTGTTTTAGATTAAAGATACAGTTGGTGACTTTTCTGAAAATAATTTTGTGTCATATTTACTAAAATGTCAGTATATTATGAAAGAAGTACATGAGACAGAGTCTGCAAAAAAAAAAAAAAAAGAGTCAAGCGTGTCCATCGTCCATGTAAACTGCAGTCAAACTGTAGAACTAGGCAGCGCTGATCAAATATGAATCAAGATTCTGTTACTGCATTGTTGCCTCAAATATTTCAGAAATATATTTTAGTGTACTATTTAGCTGTAAAAAGACAAAGTGAGTCTGGCCGGTGGGCGATGCTTAGAGCTGTCCACTTGTGAGCGGATCTCTCAAGATGCATGCTAATACCAGGTGTAAACAGGGCCTTAAAGTTGTGCAGACAACTGTAGACAAAGAACCAAAGCACTCCATCTTCAGAAATGGTTGTCTGAACCATTTTAAGACTTCCTGGATAAATTACATTTTTTTGTATAGCTCATATTGTCTGACCCTCTGACTGCAAAAACCCCAAACTCTTTGATTCATAATCATGTAAAGCAGAGAAAAGCGGCCCATCGTCACATTTAAGAAGCTAAAATCAGCAAATGTTTGGCATTTTCGCTTGATAAACTAAAATGATTCATAGATGATCAAAAGTCCATTAATTGTTTCAGCATTATGTCCAAGTTTGTTTCTCTGTTCAAATAAAGAAAAAAAAAGCCCAATTTTCTCCACCTCACATCAGTCCTCCCACTCCTTACATCAGCCCATTTTAGGTCACACTCATCTCATCCACTATTGCACATATCAGCTTTTAAAACCACTGCAGATTTAGCTGACAAATGACATTTCCTCAGACTTAATGAAACGATCCCAGAGTCATCTCAGGGACAACGCGACAACCAATTCCAGCGCTCGACAAGTTGGAACGTGCCACGTCTTGCCGTGTGCCAGAATGCAGCACAAGTTAAGCTAAGCTGCCACGAATGTAGGGCACTGCTTAATGAGAGCGCTGCGTAGCCTTGGGATCACGCAAGCTGCAGTGTAGAAGAGACACACACACATACACAGAAACACACATATGCATAGATGCTAACACAATTCCATACTGACTTATAACTGTGACACAGAGTCTGCAGCATGCATGCATGTGGAAATGCACACAAAACATACACATGGGTACACACATGGTAAGCCCTTGCTCAGTAAGACTAACACACTCCAGTGGCCTCAGAAGCCACATCTCTGCAGCTTTCCACCTCGCTCATTATCAGAATGGTAACTTGTCAGTCGCTGTCAGTCGCCCACACACCCGGGTCATTCCAACCAATTACCCCGTTCACTGCCTGAGCAGGGAGGAAAGAGACGGAGCAGCGTCTTCAAATAGGTTCTCTCAGCAGGACCAGGGGCTGCTGAAGAGGACCAGGCGTCGACAGCCAAAACTTTGATATTGTAACAGATATTTCTGAGTGTGAGCTCACTGTCTTGTGATGGAGTGACAGCCATCACAGAGGAGTCAAAGAGGAAGGAATGCAGATAAAATCTAACACCAACTTCAGCGATCTCCAACTTCTTTAAACCAACTTGTGGCTACAAATGAAACAATCATCATGAAACTGAGTTTGCTGTGTGGTTATGCAACAGAGTGCGGATCATCCCTCAAGAATCCAGTTCCTTGACGGGATCCTGAGACTTGCTGTGGCTCGCTAAACATCAGGAAGGTTGGAACCAGATTACTGAGTTAGTAAATTTCTTCTATGTGTGTGAGTGATGTTTGGATCTTGGTCTGGTTACAGTGATGGATTTCTGAAAGGGATATTTCACAACCAAACACAGAGCTAAAGGTTTTGCAAGACTTTTTTTTTTTTTTTTTTTTTATAACCAAAATTGTGTTGAAGCCAACATTGTTTGTTCTACAGGGGTATACAGGGCAGAGACCAGAGTCCTGCACGGGTCTAATTTTCAAGACCTACTCCCAAACCTAAATCATGATGTGCAAGTTCCTCCCACAGATCACGTTTCTTATGGGTTGCCCGCCAGGTACCTGACCTGATGCAGGACTCGGTCAGAGGCTCAACAGATTTGATTTTAAAGGCAAAATATTCAGCAAAGTGCTTTTTAAGAATAGTTTCTAAGCAGTGAGTTGATGTCCTTTTCTTAAAACCCTGTCTTTGGAATTGAACATGATTCTTTCTCATGTGTAGTCTTTTCTTTTTCCATCAATATTATGAACACCAGTTAATGACTGCCAGTGAGGTCACTATGGTTACTGCTTTGGAATCTGAAGATTTCACACGTCACAACTTCTGTTAAAGTTATGCAAGATTTACTTAAAGAAAGAGAACTTTGTCTCGTTGTCCTTTTCCCCATGGATCAGCTGATTACATGAAAGGAACAGCTGACGTCCATACTTGACACAATATAAACAAAACAGCAAATAATTTTCTGCTGTAACGACTCCTGAGATAAACCATGTGGTGACTGCATCACTGAATAATAAAAGGAGGGAGCGAATAAATTCCAACTAATTTTAACTAACTGATAAAGTTGCACTAGACACTGATTAAAAAGGAAGTAAGTTAACATCAAACAGATCCTGATGCAGATTAGTTGCTGTCTTACACATGACGGTAACTTGTCACGTGACGAGGTTTTAACTGGTTCCTGTAAACGTGAGCATATTTTCCCACACTCGCCTCCCTCCGCTGGCTCCCTGTCAGTTTTTAGACACTTCTCAGATTGGTTCCCTTTTACTTATCTGACCTTTAAATTCCGCATACCCCACTCAGGTCACTCAGGTCCTCTGACTAGTCACTTCTGGCTGTCCCTCAGGCTCCGCCTGAAGCTCAGGGGCAAACACACCTTTTCAGTCACCCCAGTCTGTGGAACAAACTGCTCCATCATATCAGATCCGCCTCCTCTACTGCGTTGCTCAAAGCACAGCTCGAGGCCCACCTTTCTTTTTTTGGCTTTTGAGTGTACTTAAATCACAAACACTAACTGGCCCTGTTATAATGGTTGTTTACTAGTTGCTGCATTACTCATCTTTCATCTCGGTCTCTGCCTGGTTTATGCATGATTGTTCTGTGTGCTCTATTGACCTGATTTTATGCAGCCCATGTTTACAAAGCACATTGGACAGCTCATGTTGTTTTAGATGTGCTATAGAAATAAACTGACTTGATATTTAAACATCATAATAAATATATAGCAGTCTGGGCCCAGATGTTTGTCTCTAGACCAAAAGAAGAGCAGTGCTGAGTGTGAAGTTGTTCATGTGAGTGGTTCTTGAGAAAGCTGCAAACAACAACACCACAAGACGAGAAATCCACCCCTTCCGAACAGGCATGTTTTCATCACACACTGCACTAGTGGAAAAAAAAAAAAAATCAGGAATCACAATCAAAACAGTAAAATCTGGGTACCAAGTTTTTATTGCTTAATGTTTAATCTTTATTCCAAAGAAATATCGATTATTGACTGATATATCCTCCTGAGAAGTAAGTACTCGTTTGAAGACACTGGGACTTAATTATCGTTGACAGTGTTTCGTTTTTTATACATATCAGGTCCTACTGATCCCAAATAGCGAGGAGAAATTAAAAATGCATACTAAACAAAAGTTCGGGTCTCAGGAGGATAGACCAAGTTATAATAACAATTATACAGCACAGAGAACAAAACAGTTATAAATGCATAAAAGGCAACTTAATTTCCTTCACGTATAATATATAAAAAAATTAATAATCATTTAATTTAAAATAAAACATTGATACAATAACACAAGATAAACGTAAGATTAATTACTGTGATGTTAAAAAAAATGTTGTGGGTCAAAGACAAACTACAATATATATATATACAGTTTATATAACATAATATATACATAAACATATGCTCTGTGCTCTGTAATGATTAAAATGTTCACTTCTATCCTTCAAAACGTTTTTCTCAGTATTCTTACTTTCTATTACTAGTAATATCCCCCTCTTTCTGTGTTCAAGTTGAAATGTTTTATTTACATGAATGTCACACCTCCATTGTGCTCAAATCAGGTATATAACACACTGTATTAAAGACAGTTAGTAAAGGAACATATGCATATTAACTGTATGTCTGAGACTAAAGCATCACAGCGACAACAACAACACAGAGCACCACCAGCAGAATACTGAGCACTGAGCATCTCACTGTGTAGAAGGTGGAGTAAATCCCAAAGGGCTCTCTGTACATTAGAATAATTTTGATTGGTGATAAACACTGTTCGTCCACAACTGCACACCAGTACTCTCCTGCGTCTTTCACTGAGACATTAGAGATATGCAAGGTCCCGTCAGGGGACCAGCTCACTCTGCTCATGTTCAGATCAGAGGTTACACTACTGGTCCTGCCTTCTGTTCGGTCCGACTTGATGAACCAAACGAATGCCACACCCTTATCCCAATCTTTGCACATGAGAGTGACTTCTTCTCCTTCTGAGAAGAGCTCCACAGCAGGTGGGCCAAATTCGGGGCAAACCACCAGTGTATATACTTGCAGGCCTTTAGAGGTTTCACACTCGTACGTACCTGAGTGATTTAATGTTAGCAATGAAAACACCAGAGAGTAGTTTTGGTCCATTGTCTGGTTTTGTTGCTGTAGGGGAAAGGACTCCCAACTTGGGGGCTGACCATCAGTGAAATTATTGATAGTACACGGCAACACAGCCGTCTCTTCCACTGAACGGTAGATTATGTCTTCAGCCAGGGGAATCTCTACAGGTTGGCTGCTGAAACACTGCTGTTGGTACATCCTCAGACAGGTGAACAATCGATCCGTTGTTGTGACCTTGGATGCATGAAGAGTTGATGTGTTTGTTGCCTTCACTGATGTTATTCTGTCCCCCAAGTCTTTGGTCCATATTTCTTGTTCATATTTAAAGTCCCTCTTGAGCCAAAGGATATCCAGACCATCAAATTTTGCCTCACAAGCCACGTCCAATGTTTGTCCTAATTTCAATGAAACAGACATTGGCTCAAAAGTTATATGACAAATAATAATACTGATGTTTTTCTTATACGTAACTTCGCTGTTGGTCCAACTCCTCTTGGTATGAGCCAGAGTCTGAATCCGTCAGGGAGCTGATCCTGTAGGAAGTAATATTCTCCCTGCTGACAACTGAGAGTCGTTGTTTCAAGTCTTCAGGTACATAGGGGTTCTCGGACCAGAGGTCAGAGGTGTTCCACAGGACAAGCTTCTCCTCACCAACAAATCTGGAGATCAGGCAGGAGCTGGACTCTTTGGGTAGGTTGAAGGTGTAATCGTCCCAGCTCTTCCTGATGTCAATGAGTTCTTCTGTATGAATGTTGCTGATGAGAGCAAACAGCAGGAGGGAGAGCTCTGCGACTGCAGCCATTCTGCTCTGAGGTCTCTTTGCAAGTGTTGTGCAGACACTGACACCACTCACCTCATTAGCTCTATGTCAACCCTCATCAGCAGGAAGAATGTGCCTTTTTTTTTATCTCATCATCATAGGAAACTCAGAAGCGATAGTCTCTTTATCAAGTAATCTATGCCCTTTGGACGTGTCTAAAACCACTGAGGCTGTCGTGTTTTCAAAGGCTGATTATTGAGATGTGAGTAAACCACCAGTGAAAAGTGTGTGTGAGAGAGACATTGACAAAATTTGCGTATAAGTCTACGTCTGTGATGAGCGAGAGAGATGAGCATAAATAAAAAATAAATAATAACAATTAATATAGAAAGAATGATCTAGAATATCCACTTTGCACTTTCTGCAAACTAGTCAAGTTCTGCTTACAGTTTACATCCATGTCTGTGAAAACATGGATACTTCACACACATCTTCAACACAGAACAGGAGATCTTTAGAATCAGCACAGTTTCACGCCCAAGATTAAAGTCACCAATTCAGTATCTGACCAAATGTCTCCCCTTCTGTTCTTGAGTTTTGACACTGAATAATGGCCAAAAAAGTAGAACTTTATGATGTTACAGTGACAGTGACCTTTGACCTTTTGAATACCTAATGTCATCACTTCATCATTTTATCCTATGAGACATTTATGTGAAATTTTGTAAGAATTAAAGGCTCTGTATGTAAGAATGTGGCCAAAACGGTTGCACACTGCTGCACTCAAATTCAAAATACTGCCGCGAGTCGTGTCCGGGACACTGCTAATGCTGCTTACCGTGCTGCTGTAGCTCAGTCGTAACTTTAACTGATGCTGAGACTCTACTGACTGCGTGACTGGTAGACGGCGGTGGGTGGCGCAACAGGCCAAAACACAAATTCAAAACATAAACATGATTTGCAGACTGCAAAAAAAAATTTTTAGATGCAAATATTCTGGTTGTACTATTGTTGTCGGTGAGATCAGTATGTTATATGAACATTATTCCTTAGTCTCTGTGACATATTGGGAGGATTTTACGACTATTTGCTTTAGATTTCTTACATATAGCTCCTTTAACATAAGAATTCTTGAGTTAAGGCCAAAAACATGTTTGGTGAGGTCAGAGTGACCTTTGGCCACCAAAATCTAGCAAGTTTATTGTCGTGTCCAAGTTAACATTTGTGGCAAATTTGAAAAAATCACCTCAAAATGTTTAGAACACAGCCCTGTGGCTGTGTAAAGCAAACCAGGTCTTGATTAGGAGTAGGCAGCAAGTTGCTGCAGGCGGAGTGGCTGAAGACGTCACATTTCTGCAAGTTTGCGTTCTGCTAGTTTTATGTGTTTGTTAAATTGATCCTTTTGTCTCCCTTTTTGTTGCACTAATGGATAACGAGCATTGTCGTCATTGACCCCAGTAAAATATATCCTTAAATCTGTTGCCTCCGCTGTGTCACGTTTATATCTGATGTGTGACAGGTTGCTAGATCAGTTCATAAGAGGGTAAATGTCCAAAGTTTATCATCATTATCGACATAAATTTTGTTGTGATCTCCTTTCAAAATTGTTTCATCACCAGCCCTGTGTCTTACCTGTTTAAGAACACCATAATGATTAAACTAAACTCTTTGATCTACTGTTAACCATTCATTTAAAGACCCTCATTAAATGTTGACATTTTAGTAAAACAGTGATCATTAATGTATTTTCTAAAGAGCTTCACCTCTAAATCAATACTGCTTCTGAGGATATGATACTTTAATCTTGGCTGGGGAAAATCAATTTGCCACTCTGACCTCAATTGTCATTTTAGAAATGTGTAACATCAGCTGACGACAGATTAACAGTTTTAAAGACGTACCGAGAGCGTCGTTCCTGTAGCGTGCTGAAGCCGGCAAAGGACTGACTCCGGATTATACCATTGGGCCCTCCGGGGGAGTGGGTGCCAGCCGCCATGATCTCTGGGACGCGGGATGACACTCCTGGAGAAAAGACAGACACAGAAATCCATTACAAACAAATCCACTGACAATATTTAGACAGCGTGTGGCGGCTCGAGGATCTGGGTCAGTAATGCATCACGGCTACAACAAAAGCATCCTATGAACTCAATTAACACCCAAACCATGTCAACAGAAAGGTTAATTAGAGTGCAGGGAGAACTGTGCAATGTAGAACAAAGTAGGGACTGTTGGTGAAGCTTGCCATGTGTGACGTGGACGAGCAGCATTCAGAGCCTGCACTAACATGTCTCTACTACACTGGCCTACCTGTCACCACTCAACTGCAAACATACCTCAACTGCTACTGTTTTCCTTCCTCAGGCAGGTGTCACAAAAAAAAGGCTCTTGTCACTTTCCGTCCAGTGTTTGTGCATATTTTCTACCTGAACTAAGAGGTCAACCCAAAAAGGCGTTTCATTAGACTGATAGCTGTTTAAAATGGAGCACGAGCAGAACTCAATGCATGCTGGGGGATTGCACCACAGATCTGCTGTAGCTTTAAAGGCCACGTTTGCCTTGTACAAATCTAATTTATGTGTTTCCAAGAAAAACCAATCCAGGCCGTCCTATGGCCGAGTTATCTAATCAGCCTCTCTTATAGTTAAGACATCTTTTATCACAGTGTCTCTATATTTAGCAGCAGCAGCAGCCTGTCAGATTTTAACCTTTTTTTTTAAGCTGATGTGGAATGCAACACGGCTCACATGGACACTTGGGGAACAAGCTGAAAATAGACAAGAGAAATGTCCACGTACAGCTGTCAGATAATGATGTAGCAGAGATGAAGTGCCCGCAGGGAAGGATCCACTGAGATAACTGAATCACAGTGTCAGCTAGCATGTTGAGATTTTGTCCAGATCAGGGTGCTAGTGGCAGCAGGTTGGCATTTAAAACTTAAAGGGCAGTTCAGTGAATATTTAAACTTGTTTGATGACGTGCAAAGCAGTGAATCCTCAATCTGCTGCTCTTTTGTGGCCCAAACTGACGTTATTAAGCAGATCAGGTATCAGGCAGACATGACCTCAACATTAAAAATGTTTATTTTGTCAATGTCTACGTTTACATGCACACCAATATTCCGAATATGACAGTAATTTCCAATTAAGGCATGTGGGATATGCTGATATTCAGAGTTTTAATAGCATGATATGGGCACGTACACAGCACATTCTGAATATACATCTCAACTGGAGTTTTAACGAAGTGGGTGTTTTAGCAAAAATGCATGTTTGTCAGTACTGAGCGTACGATTTGATAAATGAGACTTGGCTTATACTGCACAAATTTGTTTTGCTGTCAAATGCTGCCCCAATTACTTTAACTCATCAAGAATTTTCTGTTTTTGGATTCTTTACTCAAGATGAAGGCTCGCAAGAAAAACCTGGTGAGTAACCAATACTCAAATGATCATTTCGTGGGTGAAGTATTACCCTAAATAAAATAATTTCAAGCAGTAAGGTATACACCAAATCCAAATATGCATCGGTCAATTTCAGAACGAAATCCTGAATCAAGAGAAACCTTGCTGATGCTGATCTCAGTGTTAACAGTGTGACGACTGTAAACATTGTAGTACTGTATCACTCACAACTGGGCTGAAGGAAAAGTATGGCAAACACACTAACGCCTGGAGGAGAGAGACAGATTTGTCAAATCAAATTAAAGTCCACTGACAAGCAGAGGAATCAGCCTCAGCGTTCAGCTCTCCTGTGTGTGCCTGTCCTCCTCACACAAACAAGATAAACGGTCCCGCAGCGCTACAAGTGGAACAACTTTGAAGAACCGAGTGACAAGCAAAACGCTGCATTTTTGTGCCACTCTGTTTGTGGGGCCTTGTGTTTGTTTGACCTTGTTTTTTTTCCACTGATCCATCAGTCTGTCTTCAGAGGACAGACTACCTCTGTGTGGTGCTCGTTCTGTCATACAAATGCAAACATGTACACACACACACACACACACACCATCTCCGTCCACAGACACCTCAGTGCTACAAGCGATTGAGCAACCTGATATCCCCTCCTTTGGTGTGTGTGTGACGGACAGAGAGTCACACAAAGACCCGGCACGGGGCCCGAGGAAAGATTAGAGCCTTGTTTTGCGGCGGGGGGACAATAGGCCAGTGAGACTGATACTGTTCAGGCTATTAATAGCAGCTAGCTCACTTTAACACTGAGGACCCTGATGGCTGTGACTCAGTAAATGAATCATCAGGTCCAATGACTGGATGGATGTTTTGGCTCGAGACAGCGTGTTCTGCTTTGAATGGCTCTATGTAGCTAAAATTATATCTTGTTTTCCTCTACAGATCGGTTGTTTTTCTGTGAAAAATTATGTAACATTCTTTGGATTTTATAGTGTTAACACACCTCATGCAATGCGATATGATTTAAAACATCACAACAGAATTAAAGCTGCAGCATGCAGTAGGGCGGTTTGCAGCCGAGTGTGAAGCGGTCGGGAAGAGAGTCAGCACCTCCAAATCTGAGGCCATGGTTCTCTGCCGGAAAATGGTGGTAGAATGGACCATGAGATGGATGAGTGGTTTGACGGGCCGGTGCAGCGCCTGCATTACTGCAGAAGCTGCACCGGCCCGTCGTGGTGAAGAGGGAGCTGAGCCAGAAAACGAAGCTTTCGATTTACTGCTCCATCTACGTCCCAACCTTCACCTATGGTCATGAGCTCTTGGTTGTGACTGAACGAATGAGATCGTGGATACAAGCGGCCGTGATGAGTTTCCTCCATGTGGCTGGGCTCAGCCTTAAACATAGAATAAGGAGCTCGGACAGCCGAAGGGAGCTCGGAGTAGAGCCGCTGCACCTTCGAATCAAAAGGGGTCAGTTGAGGTGGTTAGAGCATCTGATCAGGATGTCTCTTGTGCACCTCCCACTGGAGGTGTTCCAGGCACGTCCCACTGGTAGGAGGCCCAGAGACAGACCCAGAACACACTGGAGGGATTATATATCTCATCTGGCCTGGGAACACCTTGGGGGATAAGTGGATGAAAATGGATGGATGGAGCAGAAGCTCGACTCGCTTCGCCTGATTGTCACCACAGTGACTTGCTTGAGACTTAAAGGTTAAGACTTGCATGTGTGACTTCTTCCCAACTCTGAATACAATAATTAATAATAACACTGCATTATCATATTGTCCTGACCTGACCACAGTCGGTGGGAGGCAGAAGAACTTACAGGCGAGCAGCAATTTTCCCAAATGCTCTGAAGCATTTCGGTCCATTTCAGTATCTGGATGCTCAACAGCAGTTTTCTGCCATGCAGTGTTTGTCTCTCTGACTTTCTGACTCACTCTCCTAAAAGAAGAGCAGTGGGCGGCAAATGATACACAGTACATTTTGTTACCTAATACTTTCTGGGTAATGGACACTGTTCCCTGCACTTCAGCCATTTCCCGAAGATTTCTGGTAGATTTTAGACAAAGGACGAGAGAAATGTTGGACACTTGAAAACTAAAAGCTGTACGTAATGATACCAGATGGTGTAAACTGTTTAGTTTCAAGTCCATTCAACATCCTGATGTTCCCAAATGGTACAAGCAGGTAGTTCTGCCCATGATGAGGGCACAAGGGAATAAAAGTATGCCTTGCTGTCAGCAGAGAAAAGATATAAAATAACAGCACTCAGACAGTTCAAACTGGGGAGATGGCTTCATATTTAGAGTTACACGGTGTGCTCACTAAAATCTAATGCTGACTGTGAGGCAGAGACTGTATGAAACAAACTCAGTGTTTGTCCTACATTCATTTATCAAGGACTCGCCCATCCACTGCTGGATGAATGTGACACTTAGACAAAAAAAAAAATCATCTTCTCTCCCTCAGTAACATCCAGTACCTGCTTTTTAACATCAGCTGTTTGTTTCCAGTCAGACAAAACAAGACACCAAAGTTACAGAAAACAGCCTGTTTTAACTCGCCTTATGTGTTTTTGCAGTAGAGATTTTGGCATGGGGCGGCACGGTGGTGTGGTGGTTAGCACTCTCGCCTCACAGCAAGAGGGTTGCCGGTTCGATCCCAGGCGTGGGAGCCCTTCTGTGCGGAGTTTGCATGTTCTCCCCGTGTCAGCGTGGGTTCTCTCCGGCCACAGTCCAAAGACATGCAGATTGGGGACTAGGTTAATTGGTAACTCTAAATTGTCCGTAGGTGTGAATGGTTGTTTGTCTCTATGTGTCAGCCCTGCGATAGTCTGGCGACCTGTCCAGGGTGTACCCTGCCTCTCGCCCGATGTCAGCTGGGATAGGCTCCAGCCCCCCCGCAACCCTCAAGAGGATGAAGCGGTTAGAAGATGAATGAATGAATGAAGATTTTGGCATGAGTGGTATGCTAAACATTCACACTCATGTCCAGGCTTCTGGTTTTTCCCAAAACCTTTCCCAGCCTCAGCAAGCCCCTTCAAAACAAATTCCACATTTAAATCAATGGTCCCCATGTATAAAGACACACACACACACACACACACACACAAACAAAGAGTTGAGTTCAGTCACTGAATCATAAAAACCTTTCCTCTGCACCTCTTAGTGTCACTGCTCATCTCGTCTAAAGAGCCTTTCAGAACGAGAATAACAATGCCAACTCTCGCAGTGTGTTATGGTTTGGTGCCAGGCGCTAACCCGCGTTGAATACAGCCGCCATTCAGTCCATTCACTGGTCTTTTTTTTCTGGCGCTCACATGCTAACAGCCTTAAATGCCCCTCGACGAGGTGTGAGTGTGTGTTTCTTTGTGGAATATGTGAACATCGGTTCGATCAGTATGCTGAGCTGCAGCTTGGCAAAGAGCGGACAAATGATACACGGACACACACACAGGTTAGTGAAGGGGGACAAGCGTGAGAGAGCAGGACACCTGATGCAATCTCAATTTGCTGTTCACTCTCTAAGGTCCTTGTGCATTAATGCATTAGTCCCACCCATGACTGTCAGTGTGTGTGTGTGTGTGTGTGTGTGTGTGTGTGTATATGTGTGTGCGTGCTCTGAGTGCTGGGGTTGAGGGGCAGAATGGATAAGTGCATGAGGGATGAGAGAACGTCTAGGAAGACACAGGAACCTCTTAAATGACCACTACGACCTGCAAGGCGAGGGTCATGTGACTGACGAGGGTTAGCTGAGCTAATCTTATAGTAAGTTTACTGCCACCGTTTGCTGTGAATTAAGGCTGCACGATATGTCTTGTGACAAACAGATATTAAAGTGTACTCAATTCTTGACTGACGGTTATGTACTGTACTTGGCGTCCTCTGTCCTGTCTACAAATTACTCAGTAGACTGACATGCCTTGTTTTTTGTTTTTAGGCACCAGCTCCTATCTAGCAGTCACTTTTCATCTGCACTCATCTTTCTTCAACCATGCAGAGCAGTACAGCAGTACTAGTCTAATAAACCTCACTCAAATGCATGAAGATTCTAACCAATCAGATGATGCCTAACAGCAGGGGCTCGGTCTGATTGGCCGGAGAGTTAACAGCATGGTGCGCATCAGACAAAATAGCCCCTACAAACATGTAATTTAATATATTGTTATTATATTCAATGTGCAGTATCACAGATGTGTTTATTGTGCAGGCTAACACTGCAATGACAAGTAAAAAAATATTGTGCAGTCCTACTATCTGACATTGTGAAGAGAGCTGGAAGAAATCTTTTGGGAAATTTAAGGGTCCCACAAAAACTGAAATAACATGGAAGGGATCCTTAAATGTAGTTAGGACTCTACCCGACTCAGAATTCTGTGTCGAATCTAATTTGGCTTTTCGATACTAATATTCGACTATTTGTTCCTTTTTTTCCCCACACAGAGTTAAAGAGTTTGAACAGATGTTAATGGTTACAATGCGGTTACTAATGTGTGCTAACTACGCTAACAACGAATTGTAAATGTGCAACATTTTTTGCCAACACTATACAGCAAACAACAGCCAGAGACTGTACGTCATAAAGTTGCTGTGAGCTGTAAATTCACCTCGGAGCCTGACCAGTCAAAGCCTCTCTTCCTCCAGACAGCTGCCTCCATCTCACTCAGACTCACCCCAGGTCTGGGTACCGGAGAGCGGTGTGGAAGTGAGGAGCGCTCACTCTACAGCTAAATCTGGGGACTGCAATGTCCACAGAAGTACAATGCACTCTGACTGAAAACAAATAACCACTGCTTGACTTGAGGAATCTCAGTCGACTGAGGGGTCTCTGACTGATAATACAATCTTCATCTTTCAGGAGTCAGGCCTAAATGTAGTCTTCCAAGATCTAAACAGCTAAAAGTCCTGGGTTGGATGAATATTCATTAAGGATGTAATGTCATATTTTGGAGGGAAGTTGGCTCGTTACAATCTTACAAAACTAAATAGTAGTGAAAGAATAAAGACACAACAGGTCGATTAACAAGTTTTACGATTCGCCCTTTGCTGTGTGGAGTTTCACTAATTTTCTAATTATGTTTTGCTCTTCTTTATGGTTTACTTTCGGTGACAGTGCAAGCACACAAGCCAGCAAGGCTCCCAAAAATTTGCACTTTGCAGGTCGTCTTGGGCGGACACTGGACACACAACAGCACCATCACACAACTTTCTTTCTTCAGCACCCAAACAATCACAGATTCAAACATTTGCCAAAGAAACACATAAAATGACTATAATTTTGCCATCTTCCAGATCTTTCTTTCATGTTTGAGAGTTTGTTTTCTGGTGACTCAGAAGTCTGAATTGTTTTTTCCAAACATTTCTCCCACCGAGGTCACCTCCTGTTTTCTCCTCAATGGCAGTATGACTCATTGTCTTCTTCTATTGTTTCTGTTGTTTCTTCTGTCCTCCCCTCCCGCTCTACCTCTCACTCTCATTGTTTTCTTTCATACAATCGTATATTGATTGTAAAACATTTTCTCTTTCCATGAAGCACATTGATGACTTAGGTTCTCATTGATTTCTTTTATCAGCAGCTACTTTTTTCTTTTATGAAGTTTGCAGCAAAGAAAGAGTAGATGGAGACGAGGAGACGCAGGTGAGCTAGAGATACATGCAATAACTCATTATCAGAACTATGTGTGATATACTGTTTATTCAGTGTACACAGACTCTGCTACATCTCTTAATTCTTAGCTCTAACAATCACATCAATCATTTCAGCTTCTTCAAGTGTTGCTGCACAAATCGCACTTTGCTCACTATGCCCACCTCACTCTCCTCCTTTATACAGGAGTCTCAACCAAACTCACAGACACACATACCCTCTGCATGTGTGTGTGTTTGTGCCTATTTAATGAGTGTTCATGAGTGTGTATTTATGTGTTTAAAAAAACAGCGTCAGCTCCTAGTGCATGTTAAGAAAAGGAGCTTAATTCTTAATGCCTGTATAAATTAGCCTCACCATGGCAACAGCAGACAAAATGGGATGAAGTGCGTTACGTAAAACAACGGTTATGAGCCAACTGCCAAGAAGTAGGACACACGCCCTCGTGTTACAGGGCCGAGGCTTTTAAAGCACCAATCCTTCATTTGGAAAAAAGCTGTTTTTATATTCAGATCTTTTACAGATGCTGCTTTAAATGTCATCAAAAGCCTCTTTAAACTGCTTTTCAACGTCCCTTCCTTTCTAATTTTATCTCTTTGTATGTTAACGTGGCGAGAAGTGTGGATAAAAATAGGAAGCAATTAGAGAATAAGGCAGCCAAGAGATGGGGAGAGATGTGACAGGAGAATAAAAAGATGCAGCAGTCTGGGTGCAAGATACAAACAATCAGGCCTCTGTTGAAACAAAACAAAACCAAGGGATTACAGTGATGACATACTGTTTACATATGACTGGAAATGCTAACATGTTCCAACACACCCTGCAGGTTGCAAGCGCGTGCCTGAAAGCTGTGCTGTTATTTCTTGTGATGCGCTGAGTCCATATCTGTGTGAACTGGTTCAGGGAGGAGGGGAAGTGCTGGTGCCGCTCCAAACTGGGCTAAAACTGGCTGCAGGCTGCCATCACTGAGCCAAAACACAATACATTGTTTCATTCTGTCTTTTTGTTTTCCTGTAATCCTGTTCATAACTGAAAACAAGCATGAGGGCATCTGACAGAGCTTCTATTTTCTATTTTTATAGACCTCACAAGTGTCTCAAACTGCATCAAAAAGAAACTAAGGTACCTTCACATTAGTCTACTTAGCATGCTCATATTAAACTACAGAACCACTGCATGTAAATCCAAAGTTTCTCTCAAATATTAAAACAAGTTAAGATTTAAGACCTCCAGCAAGACATCCTGAAACTTCAACTCTTCCCAGATTACAGACTGTCTACATAATTCCATGCATGCATAGAGTGCATAAAATTAATTTTGAGATGAAAGGCAGCATGTTTTAATCCCACTCTGATCTCCTGTCCCACTAACCTGTTGACCATTTTGCAAAGAACGTGTTTTAAATCCAAAGTTCCCTGCAGGTAGAGCGTGTGACACTGACAAATCTGCCTGCAGAGCACACACAGGCGCGTAATCACAAGCACAGTTATGTTTATGAAAGGTGATACCAGAACGGTGCACATGCAAATGTGAATCTACAGTCCTATACAGCAGTAAGATCGTGATATTGCTTCTTAACCGACTTCAGGATTTGGCCATTTATAGCTACTTTTACAAGTTAAAATGACTGGAGGTGAAGAGAGGCTCATTATCCTCGGTGCTCAAGAGAAGTGCAGGTTACTCCTGAGGAGGGAGTGCTTATTCATCCTGACTGAAAGGCTTCTCAAAAACATGTGCTAAAAGGACAAATAAAGGTGGTGGCGATGAAACACTTTTAATAATAAGGATGGTTCACAGAGTAGTCAGCTCACTGCCTGCAACACACTTTGACTGAGAAGGGATCAAACCTGGAGAAATTTTGATGTGTATATTCATGAAGTTAAAGCTGCTGTTATCAATATTTTTACATTAGTAATGGATTAAATGACAATGTATGCCTGTAGTGACAAACCCAGACGCCCAAGTCTGCAGTTCTCCTCAGCTCTACTGAACATTTTACCATCTTTCAGCTCATCGTTTTGACTTTCAGACCCACAACTTTAATGTTTTAGATCCCTCTTATCGGTGTGTGTGTTTTTTGGTTTTTTTTGCCGCAGCAGCAATAACGCTCTACAAATCTACCTGCTCAGTGTGCACACGGACACAGTTAGTGACTGAACAGGTGAGCACAGTGAAGCACTTAGCAGCTAAAGAGCCAAATACTTCCCTCAATAGTTAGCTGCTGCTGCGGTAGTGTGAGCTCCACGGCTGAGACTCTTGTGGGTTCGACTGGCCACACTAACACTGTGAGAGGGCTAACTGTTAGCATCACATGGCTAACGTTACACTGCAGTTATTAACGCAGCTGTTTCAGTGGTGGTGTCGCTGTGAGTTTGTTAGGACTGTTAAATGGCTTGGTGTTGGATGATAGCTGCTGCTGCTGTGTTAGCTCGTGCTTACCAGGCAGAAATTGAACTGACCATTTGGCGGGAGGGGAGCGGCTCCCGAAATGACAGCAAAAGAAAGTTGCTGGAGCAGGGAGTCCAGGATTAGACTGTAGAGCAATAACGATCAAATGCAGGTATGGTTTGACTGGATACGTTCCGAAACTGCTTGTGTTGTTTCGGTTGATGTACCTTAAAGGTATCAAGGAACCAATACCCAGCCCGAATGATAATAAAAGTATAATAATAATAATATGTCCGATGTTGTGTTTGCAGTTTGTTTTTGCTGCTGCCAAGTGGCCCAAAAAAATCTGTTATTGCAGGTTCAAGGGTTTGTTCATTTTTGGTTAAAACATGAAACCCAGAAAACAACCCACCTTCAGTCACCTGAAGGCTGGTTACCAGCATCCAAAACATGCATTCCCAGACAAACAGAAGAGGATGTTGTAAATAACTTGACCAGTTGACAGTTAGGAATTCACCAAAAGCTTTGAACCTGAGAAGAGCGACCCAGTTACGGCTGCAGTCACCTACACTGTGTCACATGTAGGGTGATAAATAACATTTTTACACGCTGACTAAAAATGAAGAGTCACCAGTTGAGGTTTCGGCAATCCCATCACACAGACAAAACACACAAGAGAGACAATGGGCAGTACAGAAATTTCAACACATCCTGTGTGATGCAGGTATGCGGCGATGATCATGATACCTCAGGTACCAAAAGAATCAATAGCTTGGTCAATAGTCATCTCCGCAGATGTGAACAATGCTTCTCTGTGAGTCACTCTGAATGGCCACAATGGGGGAAAATTCCTGAAGGGACACAAGCGTTTGACAAAAACAACAAACTGACATGTAGCAAAGACAAAGAAACAGATGACTCATCTTTACAAGCTAGCTTGCACGACCGACCCCAAACAACTGAATCTGTCAGAAGATCTGACTGCTGCATATCAAGAAACTGGAACCATGTACTAATGAAGACAAAAGCACACTGCTTCATTCGGAAATGTGACAATTTATCAAGAAGTTAGTTAAGCCATAAACAGATAAGAGAACAGTTTGACATATTTGCTTTCTTAACAAAACTTAGATTGCTACGATCGATACCCCTCTCATGTCTGTACAGTTAGCTTAGCTTAGCATAAAGACTGGGAACAGGGGGAAACAGCTAGCCTGGTTGTGACAAAAGGTAACAAAATTCATCTTCCAGCACATTAACATGTTATATCTCAATTGTTTTCACGTCCCTGTGGCTTCATATTTACCACAGAGACGCACAGAGCTGCAACGATTAATCAATTCATTGTCAACTATTAAATTAATCACCAACTAATTTGATAATTGGTTGAAAAAGTAAAGTCAAAATTCTCTGATTTCAGCTTCTTAAATGTGAATATTTTATGTCTTCTTTACTTCTGTAAGAAAGTAAACTGAATATCTTAAGGTTGTGGACAAACAAGACATTTGAGGACATCATCTTAGGCTTTGGGAATCATTGATTTTTACCATTTTCTGATGTCTCATATACCAAACAACTAATTGATTAATCAAAAAAAAAAAAAAAAAATCAACACTGAAAATAATTGTTAGTTGCAGCTCTAGAAACACTAAAGAGTTAACATTTTTCTATCCAAACCTTGGCCAGACTGGAAATGATACATTTCTCCAGATTACAGTTTGAAATTGAAATTTGTTTTTGTTCAAGTATTCACCCTGTGTATCAGGACCTTATCCAAAACTAATCAAGCTGCCTGAAATCCTGACCCACATAATCCAAATCTTCAGATCTCAGACATATTCCCATGGCGAATGATTTACCAAAACACAACCAAAGCTTTATCGGGTCATCATTAAAGTATAAATAACATCAACAAGAGTCAGCTGACGTTCACTTCAGTCATCTGATGTGGTTTATTAGCAGACAGATTGGGAACTAGATCTGTTGCAGAGAGGATGCGACTGTTGTGTGAGTGCCAAAGTCTGGGAATCGAACAGGGTCTGTGCAGTGTGTGTGTGCGAGAGAGAGAGAAAGAGAGAGAGAGCGAGAAAGGAGGCCAGCACCAGCTTCATCACATGAAAGTTGAGACAGGTCAGAGACATTGCCAACGAGCTGCGGAAATACACACACATGCAAACATTAAATCTGAATCTAATTTTCAGATTTGGATTTTAGAGGACAGATAAGCATTTTAGGCCACTGTTGGAATTATATGTAAACTCAATTAGTACACGTTATTAGTATTCTTAATATTTGTCTTTGAAGACCTCATGTTTAACAAGAACCATAGCTTGTTTCTGACCACCTCTGACATTTCCCCCTGCATTTGAAGGCACCGTCTGCTCTTTACAAACCACTGTGTGTATGCAAAGGTACATTCACATTTCCCCACATATCGTTTAGTTGCCATTAAAGTCACTCAGTTATAATTATAGGTCATCAGTGTCCTGGTGGGGCAGTGTATGCAGGACAAATTAAGGCCAGGATATAAAGTGGCATTTAAATGTACAGATGAGCAGATTAACTGAGGCATGTCTTGACTGAAGTTACATTCAGGCAGCTGCTGCTGACATTTCAGCTGCGGAGAGCAGCGTGTAATCACTTGTGAGAACTGTAAACCATACCAGTAAATGCACAATCCAGATTAATGGACTCAAAGATTATTTTTATGACATTTAATACATTATTAGACAGTATAGTAGAAAGCAGCAGCAGCAGCAGCAGCAGCTGAGAGACAAGAGCTTTAGGACACGAGCACATGATGTGTCTGCTGCTGACCTGAGTGTCAACACACTGACAACAAAGTCATTAAATGTTGCAGCCAAATAAAGTAGTGCCATGACAACATCGTCACCAGAAACTCTGATAACGCTGCACATTCACAGCCGTCCCGTCACCAGGATGATCCACTCAATATCAATGCTGCTTTGCAGGGATTATAAACAAACAATAAAGCGACAGCAGTATCAGACACAGCCTGTCAATCAAAAGCACTGATGTCCAGATTTCACTTTATATTTGAAAGCCTGCGGACTAGATTGTTCCTATATAGATTTGTCTAACTGACTCCAGATGGTGACACCATAACACAGCACGCAGCTTCTGAACACAGCATTTTTAACCTGCTGGGAGACGTGAATCTCATTTTTCAAAAGCCTTTGCTGCTGAGCTTATATGACCTTAATAGGCTGGAGGTAGAGCCCATCATGCTTCATCAAGATGTCATGTCAATCTCTATTTGAACAGCAACATAAAGCAACATTATGCATCTTTTTTTAACAGCTCCAACATCATTTAGATGATACACTGACTTGTAATAGGGAGAATGGCGCCTCTTTCATTGCCAGTCTGCGCCCTGAACGCCTGTTCTTGCCCTATGTAACTTTGTTGAGCCAGTACCATCTCCCAGGAGAAGTGCATAATGCTTTGCAACACTATAATACACCAGCAGCTGTAAGAAGGAGCTAGCTGGGTTTTTTCTTTTTTATTGAAACCTTTAGTCCCACACATCATATACTGTTAAAAAGGTATTAGGGAGTACTACTGCATATGTGAAAAAAGGCCTTTGTGGCTCAAAGGGAGCTACATCAAGTCTGGTAAATTTCCTTAAGTGATGTCACATGAGTCAGCATCTGTTGGAGCTGAAAACTACAAGTTTGTAGATGGAAAAAATCTGTTAGTGAGCTCATCAGACTTCTGTAGCCCGCTCCTCATCTCTGCTTGAGGCTTTATAAATCACTACTATTATAACATATCAGAATCTCCAGCTGGGCTCTGAGTTGCATTGTGGGTAATGTAGGCATCAGGTTTGGACAAGGAAGAAAACAGATAGCTCTGATTCTGCTGCATCGATTGTGATTTTTTTTTTACTGTTAATTGTCCATAATATCAGCTTTTACCATCACACAGTAGAGTTAGAGTCTCACAGGCTTGACTGAACAAGTTGAGGAGCTCATTTGTTCCTCAGTCTGTCGACCTATCAATTCAGAGTATAGCCTCTAAGTAGCCTGGGTCAAGCACTGAATGTAATCAGTAATGAGTGATATGTTGCACTGCATCCAATTTTCATAATGTCTGTTGTGATTTGTAGCGTTTGTTGTATGATTTTGTTGCTTGGTTAAATGTTGTTTTGTATTTCTGTGTAGTTATTTAAAACAGTGGATGTCCTGGGACACAGAACGCATAATTCTTTCTGACAATAAAGCAAAATCAAATATAATCAAAATCCAATCATTGAGAGTCCTCCTTTGGCTGCACTGAGAATATTTTTGCAATGTCACATTGTCAGCAGCCGTGTTCCCGGTAAATTGTCAAGCGAATTCAAAATAACTTTTGAAATGCACAAAAAAAACCAACATAAAATGAATGATAAGTATTTCCATCTATTGGTTTGAGCGAATGAACGAAATGCTGCAAAGCATAGTTCCATTATAAGCTGATATTACAGGCTACACTTTATACACAGCTGTAATCCACCAGTAAAAAGGGTAGAAGCAGAGATTGCTAACAGGAAACAAAATAAGTTGCTGTGGCCATCTAACTCATCAATGATGACAAAGGGAGAATGTTCTTTAGGAATCTGGGCAAGTTTTATAGTTCTTTCATGTCCACTAACATTGGCCATGTTTTATACGGTCTGAAGACAAAGACAAATGCATAAAATAATTTTAATGCACGGGAAGAACAGTGGAGACAGCTGATCAGTCATGTGAGTTAAATGCCCACCACCACAGAATTTATTCAGCAAATGCATTTCCATATCCCATTTATCACATCAACTCTTATTCGACAAAGGATAAAAACCACCTCAAGACAAGTTTTATCGAATTTTGCCGATTTTTTCCAGCCTTTCTAACACAACATTTCAAAAAGTGCATAAAAATTATGTTTAGAGAAACATGGCTTATGTAGAAAATGCATTGAACCTCACTAGCTATTCAAGTACTACAAGGTAAACTTTCTTTCAAGGAAGAAACAAGGTCCTCTCATCCCACTCTCTCTTTTTCTGTCTCTTCTCTTCACAGTGTGCCATGTGCAGCATTATGTGGCTGTCCGACTGATATATGAGCATCCACAGCATTGGAGCCAGCATGAGAACCAGTTTCCCACTTGCTGCTCTTCTTTGATTTGTCCATTACATGTGACCCTGATGAAAAGTGACCACCTATGCTGCAGGAATGCAGTTACCGTACAAACAGGATTTCGCCAGTTATTTTAGCTCCATTTGTTATTTTTAGCAGGAAAAGAAGGACAACATTCTTTTCACTGATAGCTGCTACTGTGATAACACAAGCCCAGAGTGTTGTAGAGCTGTGTGTGAATTAGCCGACCATGGGAAAACAGCCAGCTATTGTCACAGTTCATGACGGGAAGGTGAGTTCCTGGGCTTCAGGACACAGCTGACATGGACTACTGCACCACTGACCATCTCTGAATTCAGGATAAAGCAATTAAAGCTGCAACTGTTTATGATTTTTCTGTGACAGCAGCAAAAAAACGTACTATGGCCCACATCCATGATCCACGTGCTTCATGTCTTTTGTTTCTCACGCTTTGTGATTATATCCATTTCATAGTACAGCCTTAAATGCACACAATCCCTCGCCAGCAATGCATTTAACTCTGTAGGTGTGATTTACAAACAGAAGTCACGGAGGATTTCTGTCCCACTCATTCCTCCTGCAGCCCTGACTAAGCCATTACCATAATGTTAACAACAGAATAACAATTTGCTGAGCAGCTGGGAAAAGAGACGGCAGAAGCAGGAAAGGAAAAATGAAAGAAAAAGAAACACTTCCACATGTTCCTGAAATGAGCGCTCTCTGGCAGAGAAATACACTGGAGGGGATAATTGTTTCTCCTCTCCCCGAACTGTATTTTCACAGTTAAATATTTCAACTAACTGTGGAGATTTTCAGGCTGTTTGAGGTAAAGATGCAGCAGGGAGCTGGGCACTGAGGAGATATTAAGCGCATTTTGAAGCTCTGCAAGCACGGCCACTTGTGAAACATTAGACTGGAAATTAAACACATTATACATCGAAGTTGCGCACAGACATGAGCACAGCCGCTACTTAAAAATTCAAGCAATTAGCGTTGATTATTTCGCTCATGGAAGTAGGCGTAGTTCGACAGAGAGTCAGGATGTGAAAAGAGAAACGGCAAAAACAAACAGTGACAGTACACAGGGTCGGAAAAACAACGGCACAAACGAGGATGATTCAGACACTGATGGAGATATCAAGCAAGTCTGTACATCTGTGGACGATGCTACAGATACGCAGTAATACAGACACTGATATGCTGTAGTCCGTTGGCGCCCTTTAAAAAGCAGATCATGATGTGAACTCTTTCACCCGCCTGCTCAGCCACTCTGCACACACACAGCTGTTTACATACAGCACATACACCGGTAGCAAACATCTGGTCCTGCTGAGTTCTCCTGTATGGATTACAGCCATTCTTTAGTCTTGTTCTTTTATGGCCTGTCAGCTTTTTATCCGCAGTGTAAGATCGAGGCTGAGCAGAAAAGATGAATGTGAGAGAGGGGAGGACATGCAGAAAAGGTCAAGAGACACTCGAAAACACACACAGTGTTCCCAGTGAGCTGTAGACAAGTAGGTGTAAGTGCTTAGGTACGTGCAGCTGAGAGCCTAATAAAACACACAAAAAGATAAACTGCTCATCTGCAGGATATCTGGGGCTCAGATGATTCGTGTGCAACATAATCCAAGCGTTCAGTAGCCAAACAAATAATTTTGCGCTCCAAAAGTCTTTTATCTACAGGTGTATTCCCTGTATCTAATAATATGAAAGGTGGAGATGGATCTCCATTTTCCTTTCGGTTTAGAGGCCCTACAAATTCGAAATGGCATTTTTAATATACAACTTTGACCTTTTCTTTATAACACAGGTAAAGAAAGTCATAAAAAAATTCAATCTTCCAGTCTGATCTGACATTTAGGCTTCATTCACACCAAATAAGGTGTTGCGGCGATTAGCTGCAGAGGTGTGCAGCAATGTGGGAGTGTCACTTGTCTCCATTGTGTTCCTCCTGGGGCTAGCATTTAGCATTTAACATCTACTTTAATAACTAGGCCCATCAAAACAGACTGACTATACGTAAAACAAGACGTTACACTTTTGGTCACACAAGCTGCTAATATTTGCGAGCCATGCTGATTGTAGCACAAGTAGAAACACTAAACTAGAGTGCTTCTCAAAGTCAAGGATCCTTCTTTTTGCTGCAGGATGCTGCGCTTTTTTTGTTTGTTTGTTTGTTTGTTTGTTTTGTCAGCATCCCCTGCGGTCCCCATCGCTGCAGCCTAGATGCACTACTCACAGTCAAATGAATGGGACTAATGTTTCAATGCCAAATGCCCATCACAAGTTCACAGAACCAAAGGTCTCGTCAACCATTTCACATTGATTAATGTAACAGCTAAAAAACAGATAGTGGCAGGGAACAGCGCTTAACACCTGCATTTAAGAAGCTGAAACCTAAAAATGTTTTGCATTAAACAACTTAAAGGATTAGTCCATGGATTTAATATTGATCCTAACACTATTTTGGGAACTTCTGAGAGACAGATTAAAAAACAAAGGTCCAAATCGAAGCAGCGTTGGCAAGATATCCTGACGTTTAGTTTGGGTCCAGCTCCAAAAGCCCTAGATCCACAGTTTTCATAATGTAAGTTGATTTGTCATTGCACCCAACTGGCAGTCTCTGTTATCTGACCCACATGTAGTTCTGTGCCCAATTATTAACACTTAGGTTGACAAATTTTCTGGCATTTGATTTACACATGCAGCACGGACCATATCCACTCCAGTCCAACAGTGACATTTTTGGGTTACGATGGTCCCCAAAACATTAACATCACAGTGGACAGCTGCGACCTTTAGGGACATACTTTGTTGCAGCGGGAGAAGTGCAGTTCAAAGAGAGAATGTCATCCTGGCAACGACTGGTCTGACGATGAAGGAGCGGTGTCATTCCCCCTCCCTTTCCTCCTCCTCAATTCATCTGTCATCACACAGCTGTGTGTCACGGCCACTCCAAGGCAGCTGGGTAATGGGAACACCCACTTCCCTGTGCCTCTGAAAACTCAACTTTGTGGCAGAAGAAACCAGTCTGACAGGTGCAAAAAGTTGCAAAGGTGTCGCAGACTAAATGTGATCACAGCCCTGACATTCAGTGCTTTGTATTCTGTGTGAGATAAAGAGTGAAAAACAAAATGTGCACAAACAGAGAGGAGGAGGAACAGCGAGAGGCAACAGAGATAACAACCAAACAAGCAGCGGCAGAGGAGACAGGAGGCTGGGATGAAAAATGCAGCACTGATTGTTGCTGAAAGATCCATCACGATGTTGACAGCACATGTACGGCGTATTACAAGTGACTATGAGGAAAACTGTCAGGACTGCTCATGCTGGATGTGTCACACGGCAAAGTTGTATCTGCGTGTTGCTCTCATGCTGGCAAACAAAGAAATAGACATAAAAACAACACGACACACAGACGTCAACCAATAGTGTCTCTTCCAGCTGCTGGACGCTGCAGAGGGAGCACACCAAATACCAAAACAGACAGATTATCAGCTTAAGACCCTAAAACGCTTACGGCAATCATAACGCGGCCACAGCTCCCAGCTGCCCCGTCCAGAGGTGTGTGTGTGTCTGTGTGTGTGTGCCAGTGTGTCAAATATCATGTATCACACATGACGTCTAGTGTAAAGCATGTGCCATGTAGCGCATATGTGTCCCCTCATAGCATGGTCGCACAGTTGGAGGAGAGGATTAATGGGGAACACCTCCCCACACACACACACACACACACACGAAGAACGCTGATCTGCTCAGAGACAACAGGGGAGGGGGGTGAGGACGGGTTCAAACCCCTTTCCATAAATTCTCCGTCTGTATCCAGGAGAGTAGAGGAAGGAGGGGTGGACAGATGGGAAGGGACTGTAAGAATCAGAGGAGGGTGGAGGAAGGGAGGGAGGGAGGGAGGGAAAGTGATGGAAAAAATAAATTAATAAAAGATGGAAAACCCAAGGATGGACCAGCAACCGCTCACATTGACATACGCCTCACACACACACACACTCTGAGCTGAGCACTCATTAGTCCATTAGCAGCACATAATTGTTCCGGTTATCATTTTTCATACATCACTGCCTCTCACTCACGCGGTCAAAAAGCCCACACTAACACATGTACACACTTAGCACAAACATGCATTTGTAAGCAGCACCGCTTCCGACACCGACCAAAATAAGCTCTGCTGTCTCTCAGGACGGCTCAGTAACTATTCTATAGGCTACTGCAACTTTGCTCGCTGATACACAGCTGAGAGCACTGGTTGTATAAGAAGCAGAGGGCCTGTGAGGACAGCTGAGCGAGATTTATTTTTCTATTCTTTCATTTCATCTCACACCTAAAAAAAACAAGGTAAGATCCCGCAGCCACACTGGCAGCTCTGTGGGGCTGAGGCTTGGAGCTGAAAGCTAAGGTCAGCATTTGGGCTGGGTATTGTTTAAAAAAATAACGCTACCAGTAAAAAAACCCAGCACACTTAAAGTGATACCGCTTCCAATACAATACCAGATACCCTTCATGTGAATGGAAGCAATCAGGTGTGTACTGTAGCCACACTTTTGACTGTTTTGGTGGCATCTCTCAGAAAAACACATATGTAGCTCATATTTGTACAATGCAGTCAGCCGTCATTTTACAAGTTTGTGTTTGTGGTCGCACGCCTTCTGCTACGTAGGCAACATGGCGACCACTGAGGGTGAGAAGTGTCCGATGTTCCACACTCAAACTTTTCGACCGTTTTGAGTTCACCGTCTGGGTACTCAAGGTACACTGCATTTCGTCATACTTCTCAGTGTGACACAGCTAGGCTATGCACTTAAATCAGCAAGTATGCTGTAAATATAGACGTATCTGATTTGGGACACCGCAAAAGTACAGCTGAGGCTGATGGGAATGACGTTAGTTTTGCAGGTTTTGGCGCTTGATGAACAGTCACAGGGGGTCACCAAAGACACCAGTTCTTTCTCTGGGGACGGTGAATGTCTGCACAAAATGTTATGTCCATCCAATAGTTATTTAAGTCTGGACCAACATTCCCATGTCACCAGCATGGCTAAAAAAAATTCTTCTCCTCTCTAGCTTTAATTTCTTAAAGTCCTCTCTTTTCTCTACATCCTCCGTTCCCGTCTCACCCCCCCTCCCCAGCGATACCGCCTCCCACCTCCACTCCTCATTCCTCCACTGTCCCAGTCAACCCTCCACTCCCTGCCTCTGCCCCTCCCTCCACATACCACTTAACCTCAGCGCAACAATCACAACCCACCGATGTGACACCAAAAATTCCCCAACACACATAAAATACCTCCCACCCTCGAGAAGGAAACTGTGATTACAGAGTAGGACTTGTCAGGACAGGCGAGGAAGGCCAGACCCCCATCTTGAGACCAGATAACCTCTGACTCAGAGCAGACGGGACGGCCTCTTTATCAGACTCTGGTGTCACTGAACCACAATCTAAATGGAGGTTTGTCACTGTTAAGTCTGCATGTGATGAATCACTTCGCCCAAACAGACTTGCTCCAAACAAAGAGGTGTGAAAAGTTGAGAACTAAGTCAGTTTCTAAAATAATACCATTTTTTTGCGCACTGTGACAGACATATCAAAACAACTGTCTTCTATATCTGTGAACAGAATGACCCAATTCCCCCAAAGGAACATTAAAGTTACATCAGAGAACCAGAACAAAATCAACTTCTTGCTGGTTATATCAAAGCAGCTTCCCAGACGCAGACTGGGGGTCAAGTTAAATTTGGAAGTCTGGATCATGGAAACTCAGCAGGAGATTTGACTTCATTATTTAGGTAACTTTTATCATTTAACTCTCACAGTGCATCCAGAGCATTGAAAAATCTCCAAGTGAAATAATTTCTCTGTCCTAACGGAGCACTTTAACTTTCTGCAGCCTACACGCCTTATTAAATAACTATCAGCTGTGAAAACTTTAAGGAGGCACTCCTCCTGTAAGAATTCAAGGTCTGTGTTTTCCCCCAAAAAACCACACATATGCTCATAGATGGAAAGACATATTTATGTGCGTGCAACATGTTCTGCACAAAGCCACCCACACACCCACACACACACATACACACACACACACAGAGGGAAGCAATATTCCCAAGAAGTGCAAGTGGGTGTTCCTGAGGAAAGGAAAAGGTCAAGTGTGCTGCGTGTGAGACGTCAATAGACTTTAAAGCACTGAAGTTGTCAGCATGGCCGCTGGCACAATGCACCTACGGGTTATATTTCCGCTCCTTCTTTTAGTTTATATGGCCTTGATAATCTGCTTCTGTGGAATTAGTTGTGTGAGGCGGCTAATGAGGTTACTCTAGAGCGGTGGCGCTATAAAGGAAAGGTGAGAGGATCATCTGGAAACCATGATTGTATCAAATGTCAAATCAATCCATCAGTGCTACCCAAGTTTAATGAAGACAGCCTACTTGGATCTTCATCAGGTCAGGAAAAAATCCAAGTAGGATCAAAATGGAGTGGCATGGAGTAAGTGTGCAGCCAGGCATTACTTTTTTTACCCGATGTGAGCTGTCTATACGTATGTGATGCGGGTTTAATTATTCTCCCTCAAATCAATCCGTCCTGCAGGTGTTGACATATTACTGAATGACTGAAAACTCTGACTTGCTGGTGGTGCAAGAGACAAATTCAGAGGATCGCCAAAGTAGAAGTTCATCCTCTTGTAAACATGGATATCTGCGCAAAATTTCATGGCAATCAATCCAAAACTTCTTGAGATATTTCATTCTGGACCAAAGTGGTGGACCGATGCTACGAGGATAGCTAAAAAGTTTATGAAATATGTTCCCTTCAAACTCTCTAAACTATGAGTCTTAACAAGACAGTAGCCGAGGGATGGGAATCAAGAACGTGTTGCAAACTATCCAATTCATCAAAATTGTATGCCTCCAAGCTTATCAATTCCTTTTATCAATGCTGGCATGTTTTTCTGACAGTTGAGCATCGCAAAACAATGATGTCAAACTCATTCATCTACACTGCTGGAAACATGCAACGAAAAGAAGTCATGACAGAGAGGCAGAAACTGTCCAAAGTACAGCAAGTAAGGTGGAAACAGCTGCAATATGCCACGCAACATGGGCTTAAATCCCAGGAATGCCATGTATTTGACACTCTATGCATGACCACTGCTTCCCAACCGAGCAGCTCGTCACTTACAGAAGGCTAATATAATAACATTAGCGCCATGCCACGAGTTTTTCTTTGACTAAAAGAACCTACATGAAAGCAGATGCTGAGCTGTGTTTAGATTCTCTCATGTCATCTACACTGTGTTCAGACTCAGAGGTTATAAAACTGATGTGCTGACACTGAAACCTGTGCAGGCCTTCACTGAAAACTGATCAGGAATCAATGAGGGAATTGATAAAGACTCGGACCGATAAGAAGAATCGATAATGGCACTCGTTACAATAAAATCTTACCACTTTCCATCCCTATAAGACAGTTTCTGGCCTCAAATTTAATTATAATTGATCACGTTAACTAAATCATACAATATCACCAGGGAAAAGTTTCTGTTTAATTCAAGGTTTAGTCAAATGGCCAACTAAATAATAAGGTCGAGGTCAACATTGTTGCTGTAAATTAAAAACTAAGTGACTGCAATGCCTGTATTGATGATCACCTGCTGGGTGATTTTGCAGCCAGTTTTGACTCCAGTTGGTGGAAATCAGGCTCCAGCATCAAAAATGTGAAGACATCTGAAGACGTCCTCTTGGACTTTTTTTTTTTTTAATGTTTTCTGGCATTTTATTGACAATGAATTAAGAAAACAGTTTGATCAGTAATGAAAATAATCTAAGTTACTCGTCAGGTGATGCTGAGATTCCCTAAAATCACATTCAGTTCACGTCAACATTTGCAGTGTTTTGTTTTAGCAGATTGAGGGAAACACCCAACAAAACAACTAAGCGTCTGAATTTCCTCCAAACCACACAGTCATAATTCCTTTAATGAGGCTTCGAAGAGAAAGAGGAGGAAATGAGTGCATATGTGTGTGTGTGCTTGTCCCTGCATGAGTGAGACAGAGAAAGTGAAAGATGGAGAGAGAGTGAAAAGAAGGAGGGAGAGGAAAAAAGGCAGAGACTGAGGGAGCAGATGCAGGGAATGAAAAGCCGGCTGGGCTAAAGTAGAGAGAAGGTGAGGGGAGTCTGGGAACAGACGCTGGTCTTGCATCCCTGCAGCCCGCCTCGGCTTGGCACAAACATGCTACCCCCTCGTCTCCAGCCCCCTTCAAACAGCTTAGCCATGGCCCAAACAGGCTGGCAGGGAAGCAAAGCACTTCCACTTAACCATATCAAAGTCAGCCTGGCGCTGCACTGAAAGAGCATTTAGCCCTGAAGAAAAATGTCTTTTTTCCCCCTCACAAACAGCATGAGCAGCCGCGGGGAGAAGCCTCGCTGCAAGCTGCATTTGGGCTGAAAATTTTCTGCTGTTTTGTTTTTTAATTCCGAGTGCACTGGAACCGGCTGAGAACTGAGGACTTGTGAGAGCCTGACAAATTGTTGCTTTTGATCAACTTGGAGGGCCTGAGGAGATAACGTCAGCTCAGCTGGCAGGCTTTTAAAAAAGGAGGGGATTTTAAAATATCAAGGAATTCACACTTGTCTCTTGGTAGGTAGGGTGTTTTTAAAGCCCAGGCAGCAGGAGGAAAAAAGTGATTTGCAGACCATCTGGCAGGTAGAAAGCTTCTAACAACTGGAGATGTGTCCTGCATGCAGTCAAGGCTGCTCACTTTGCAATCACACAGTTTTTTTCTGCTGCTGCTGCTGCTGCTGCTGCTCTGGTTCAGCTGACAGATCCACTGTGGGTGGTATCAGCGTACAAAACATGACAAAGGACTGATGCCCTCTGACCTCCGGCCTCAACAAACCTGGAGGAGCATTTTTAAAATCACTGACCTGGTTTTCTCTCTGCACAAGTGTGTGTTTGCACTCTTCAGGAAAGTACACACCCACATGCGCAGATACACACACTGACAACAAGATTTACCCCAATTTAAACTCTTCACGTGCCTCCAGGAAACACAAAGCGACCTCAAGGGCAGAGATTACTCACAACACATCATCTGTCAAAATGAGTGACTCACTAAAGACATATTTAAAGGGCTGTGGATGCTCCAAATCTCTGCTCATCACAGTTTTGCTCTTTTGGAGTTAAATTTCTTCATTTATATTCGCAAATTGAAGTATTAACACAACTATATTTCCAAAAACGCATCCACCAAAACGACATAAATTAATGCTACAGGGAGATCCTGTGCACAGTCCAGAGATTTATGTCAAGAAAACTCGATTTATAAATGAAAATATCGGTAATCTATGTGGGATTATTCTCCAATGAGCTGCATCTCATCGCTGTGATCCACTAACCTACTGCCCCGGAGAACAAGCTTCCCCCCTCGGTGGGGAGAAAGGAGCTGTTTTCTGAATGAACAATCGACCGTCTTAAGCCTGAATGAAGTTTCACCGGACGATGCTTTAAACTCACCTCTGCAAAACTTCACGAGTGGCTCCTCAGTGGCGTCTCTGCGCGTCTACCTGCGCCTCTCCATCCATGCGTAAATAAAAAGAAAAAGTGCGCTTTCAACGCAGATGCTGTGCTGCAGCTCGGGATGTAGATTAAAAGAAAGAATCTCCGGCAGGAAGGAACCAGCCGCCCGAATGAGCGATGGATGGTCTGCGTTTGTTCCCCCAGATGAGACTCGACGCAGCGACCGTCCAGAGCAAACACTGAGCCCCCTCACACACATTCCAGTTTGTGTTTGCTGCGCCCCTCCTGAACAACGGAGAGCCAATCAGAGGCGGAGGATGTCACGGGGAGGGCGGGGCCAGACTGTTTTGTGCCCCAACGCTCCCTTGTGTGCGTGTGATGGGGTTGCACGCGCGTGTGGGTATAGGTGCGCGCGCCCTGGAAGCATGAATCAAGCTGGGAGTATGGTCTGTCTGTTTCTCTTTGTCTGTCTGTCTGCCTCTTAAAATCAAGTCAGAGGAGCTGTATTGGTGTGAATTTTGGCACAGCAACACTGCAAAAGATAGATTACATTATTACAGATAAACAAAGTATGAAAACAGAAGAGAATTAAGAGCTTATCTCTTTCTCTCTTCCTTTGTCTTTGAAAAGCATCGGTTGAGGTTCAGGAGGTCACAACCCCACACCAACCAGTTTGGTAGTGTTATTCAACTGCAAGAGAATTTCACTGGTCTCTGGGTTCACGATCAAGCCTCTGTGTCTGCTGTGTGCACGGTATCTAATGGTAACCAGGGGGCCACAAGGTACAGAATTCACACAGGGCCGGGAGGTGAGCGATGGTTAACAGGGGCTCGGCATCAAATTCTTTGCTCCTGGGTTAATCCGGCAATTTTGAATATTCCTACTTTTTCCTTTCATACATAATTTTATTGTTGTTTTAACTTTAAGTCATAGGCTATGATAATTAGTTGGATAAAGATATGTTTGTGCTGTCACTGTGTTGTGTGCACAGCTAATACAGAACTTAAAGGGACGGCTCACCCCAAAATCAAAAATTCATATTTTTCCTCTTACCTGTAGTGCTGTTTATCAACCTTGGTTGTTTTTGGTGTGAGTTGCTGAGTGTTGGAGATATCGGCCGTAGAGATGTCTGCCTTCTCTTGAATATAATGGAACTAGATGGCACTCAGCTTGTGGTGCTTAAAGTGGCAAAAAAAAAAAAAAAAACCAGTCGAAAAACTCAACAGTAATGTCTCTTTCCAGAAATCATGACTCAGTATAATCCACAGACCCTGTTGTGAGCAGTTTCATGTAGGAGCTGTTCTCCTTGTATCAAACTACACTCACCAGCTGCACTGAAGGAAGTGTGCAAGAGGCTCATAACAGCGCGAGATGCAAACATTAATGGCATCCTCCATCTGAGCTGTAACTTCACCTAGCTCAGAGGTGTGAGGTGAGCTAGCAGTTGATGCAGTGGTGGAGGAAGTATTCAGATCCTTTACTTGAGTAAAAGTACCACATTATAAAAATACTCTGATACTAATAAAAGTTGTGCATTGAAAATATACTAAAGTAAAAGTGCAATCAGATAAATGTATTCGAGTTACACAGCTATCAAAATAGTTGCTAACTAATTTTAGAATTAATCGACTAATTATTTCAGCTGCACTTTGGGTGCAAAAATCTAAATTTATCAAATATTGTTGTGGAGTAAAAAGTACAATATTCCCATATGAAGTGTAGTGGAGTAGAAATAGGAAGTGACATGAGATCAGAATACTCAAGTAAAGTAAAAGTAGCTTAAATTTGTACTTAGGCACAGTACTTGAGTAAATGAACTTAGTTAATTTCCACCAATCAGTAGATGCTTCTGTGGGTGATACAGGTGGTGGGTGTAGTTCAGTAGACAGAAAATGTCCTACATGAAACTGCTCACAACAAGGTCTGTGGATTATCTTGAGTAACCAGGTCATGATTTCTGTAAAGAGACACTGCTGTTGAGTTTTAAAAAAAAAAAAAAAAAATCTTGTCGCTTAGTGCCATCTACTTCCATTATATTGGAGAGAAGGCAGACATCTCTACAGCCAAAATCTCAAACACTCTGCATCTCACACCAAAACAATCTAGGCTGATAACAAGCGCTACAGGTAAGAGGAAAAATGTGTGTTTCGCATTTTGGGGTGAACTGTCCCTTTAAGGGCCCTAGGGACCTTTAAAACTGTGTAATGTGTAACTAATTGACGATTACAGTGTAAACTGCACTTCAGGGACCTAAAAAAATCCCCAAATCCCCACATTTTGAGTCAGAAATATGACTGATATGACCTCTCTGCAACGCTGCATACAAAAACAGTACATTGTCATCTGTGTTGTATTGCTGAAGGCATTAGCTGGTCCTTAACTTTCTCTCTTTGCACACCAGTCCGGCCTGCAGGCGAATCCATGCCTGAGCACCAGATTTAACCAGCTGTCACCTTATGAACTGTCTCAAACATTTCTCTTTGCCCCTGCACTCTGGACAGCAGCAGCACCATTTTTGGGAGAGAAAGCTGATACTTTTGCAGCTTTGTGAGTTTAAATTTAGACCTTTCATGTTCTCTTGGACGTTAAACCCAGCTTCTGCAGAGGATCAGTCCAACCCGCCTCATTCTGCAGCGTTTAACCAGCGCTGAAGAAGTTTTATTTGTCCTCGTAAATGTATTGACAGATTGTGAAAATGATGGTGTGATTATCTGTGATTACACAGCTTAACAACACGGGCTTTTTAAAATTACCTTTCCAATCCGTTCGCCTCAAGTGGATTTAGAGCGATTGCTTTCTCCTCAACAAAATGAATGACATGGAAGGAAACCATATAAAACACAAACAGCTCCATCTTTAGGAGCTACAAGCAGCATGAAACACGCAGGTGCTGCTGTTTGACGGATGAGGGAAAACATATTTCTGTGGGACAACTTGGTTTCATGTAGAGCGGCTCGTCTTGAGGTGCTCCTGCCAGCATAATTGCCCTCCATAAGTGGATATGCTGTTCCGCTGAGTCCATACAAATCCAATTCAGCTCGCCTTTCCAAGAAGCAAAGGGAGCATAAAATGGCTTGTCCCTTTTAATCCATCAGTTTGGTATTAGTAGAGGAAGGGATTTCATAATGACTCGTTCATATGATTCATCTTACAGGGAAGGTTCGGGGATTTTTCACCTCTAGTCTTTCTTCTTAGCGTGAGTACGGATTTGGCGAGAAATTGAAGTTTGTGGTTTCAATTTAAGGGAAATCATCTTAGTTGTAAAACAAACAGCGATGAGAAAGCTTTCCTCAGAGGATTGTTGGTTGGGAATTGATGGGAAAAGACAGCAAAGAAAACAAAAGCTATGTAAACTGGCAGAAATTGCTTTAAAGGGATAGTGCACCCAAAAATGAAAATTCAGCCACTCTTTAGAGTCCTCACATCACTTGCGGAGATCCCAGGGGAGAGTGGGTAGCAACACAACTCCACCTAATGGAGGCTTACAGCGCCCCAGATTCAAACGTCATTGTGCAAGGCCAAGAATGTGTACAGATTAAACAAACAAGACATTAAGTGTTAAGAAGTTAGCTTTAGAGGTGCTGGGAGGTGGACAGATCCAGAATAGCCGTTTCCCCTTGTTTCCAGTCTTAATGCTAAGCTAAGCTAATCAGCTGCTGGCTGTAGCCTTATATATAACAGAAAGACGTGAAAAGTGATATCAACCTGTATCTTCTTAAGGGCGTAAACATGCCAGATTTTTTGCACCCTCAAATCCACTGTTTTCGATGTAGACGTGCGACAGGCGGGCTCAAAAGCCAGAGCGACGTCGTCACAGCATGCAAGCATTCCCAAACACCTATTTTTCAGGGCATGATAGCCGTGCTCTGAGATTAAAAGAGTTCAACTTTTGGAAGGCAGCAGCGCGCACCATGTCATGTGGCAAGGAACGACCAATTACAGCCAGCAGATATCTTTCTCTTCTTCTGTTAATATCAGTCTGTAGTAAATATGGAGGAAAGGTTGATGATTTTAGTGCAGGGCTACCCTGAGTTTTACATCTGCTCCATTACGATGTTTTAGGCCTAACACACACTACAAAACAATGACTGGACGTAGATCAGCTCTGCACTCAGGACTTCTGGTAAGTAGGCTATGATACAGTGCTTGTTATGGTCGCTTAGCAACCTCAGTCGCAACCTCCACACTCTTGAAAGTTGGCACAGAGTAGGCACAAGAGTAACACCCAGGGCCGACCTCATGTTTTCCAGGCGGTTAAAGATGAACAATGTGTACAGGCCCTTATCTTAGCTCTCTGTAAGACAGCTAGTAAACATATTTCCCAAAACATCTATTAAAGGTCCAGACTGTAGGATTTAGTGGCATCTAGCTGTGAGGTTGCAGAACTGAAATTTCTTCCATGTGCGAAGCATGTAAGAGAACTATGGCGGCTGATGCAAAAACCTGAATGTCGCTATCTGGAGCCAGTGCATGATTTCTCCATCCTGTGCTTGAGTAGAACAACACAGTGGACTTCAGCACAGAGGACCCACTCTGTATGTAGATATGAACAGCTCAAGTAGCAGCAGCAGCACTTCCACATCCTCTGCTGTCAGTGAGTTTCCCATCTCACCGCCAAATTTATTCAGTCACACACCTCAACCGAAATGACCTCATATCAGTCCTTTCCTGTCCCAGTTTCTTTCTTCAACTGTGACTCTGATTGGTCCACTGTTAAATGGTCTCTGGGGAGTCAAACTTTCTGAAAAATGTAAAAGTAAAACCATTGAGCTGGCATCCTACTTTCCTCTGTACATGTTATTATGAAATGCTGGGTAGAACACATTCAGGGAACTCTGTAGGGGTTCCAAAAGCCTTTAGCTAGCATTAACACACACACACACACACACACACACACACACACACACACACACATGCGCACACACCCAGACACACCCCTTTCTCTTCCTCCTAGACTCTCAGCTGCTGAACAGCTCAGCCTGTAATTATAGCTGTCATCAACAGCCCCTGACTAGCAGCTATATTTACAGAAGAACCAGCGTGCACAAACACATTCTCCACACACACACTCACACGCACACAAAGAGAAGACCAAACACATTTACACCTGCAACCACACGTGCACACAAATACATAACCAGCTATTTATAGCAGTTGCCAATCAATATCACAGCAACAGGTAATTTAGCATCGAGCTAATCTGCAGCACCAGCTCTAATCCTCTCAAGAATTTTCTCAGGAAGCAGAAATTTCACTCAGGCTCACACAAAGTTTTACAAACAAAGTAACACTGTATTTTCATTAACTCAAGATCATAGCCTTAATATCAGCAACTTTGACTGTCCAGCTTTCTCCCCTGTTTATAGGCCGGAGATATGCTTACAAAAATCACACTGAAAGATAGAGAAAATGACTTTATCGTCTTGTAGAGTAAATATCTTATTGTAATATAACAACAACATGTTTTGCAAAGTCTATATTCTTATTGTTACAGATAATTTTCCCTAAAATGCTGTGGATAAAATGATTCATACTTACCTTAAAATGTGCTTTTTTTTAAAAAAGTTGAAATACACTTATTTTGGTCGAATTGTTCACTTTGTGTCTATTTATGACCCTCAGTAACACCCACTATGATCTGTTTAAAGCTCTCTCACTATATTAATCATAACTGTATCACTGGATACAAAAACTGTATGTACCCAGGTATGCATGCCCATTCATACATAGAAGGTATGAATGAAACCAACCCCCACTGACCTCGCAGCAGAGATGTTCCTTGACTTCCGCACCAGCCACAACTGCTGTTGGTCACCACCATCGATCTCCTGCTCCGCATGTAGCGCCGCATCGAAACAACCTTCTGTCCTTTGCTCTACCACCAACTGCTCTCTGCTTCATTCAGTTAAAAATACATGTCCATAATCTTTATCCTACTCGTTTTCTTTGCCTTTTTTCTCTAAACATTTCCTTCGTGTCTGCCCGACAACGTCTGACTGCTAAACCAGGATGAGTCAGGAAGGCCACATGACTGGAGGGCAGAGAGGTCAAGGCAAAGGGATGTACAGGCACAGCTGACGATGTGTGTGTCAGAGTGAGAGTGTGTGGCACTAAAAATGTCAGAGGAAAATGCTGCCTCGTCTGCGGTTACTTGCCCTGTTGAGGTTGACTCATTGTTGGACTTCCCTCGTTGTAAATGCTGAACTTGAATCTTGATAGAATTCTGACATCATCAACTCGACTTTGGCGTCTATTTACATAAAGAAACACACAGTATACTGTATGTGTGTGTGTGCAGATCTGAATACACAGCTGTGCCTACTGTATTAGTTTCTAAATTAAAAGCTACTATATGACTGTACAAAGTTACACACCATACTGTCTGTACGCTGCCGTGTGGCACAGCTCCATGATGTGGCTCCTTTGGTCTGTAATTACAGGTTGCTCGTTGCAGGTAAAGCCTCTGCCCTGAGGGGCTTGAGACACGTCATAGGTCTGCAGACTGCAGGTGTGTGCCAACAATATCATCTCACCAGCCGCTATGTACAGTGACCTCACAAAGCAAAGACATGTGTGTGACTTTTTCAGTTCTTTCCTTCCTAACAGTTTTTTAAGTTAGTTTCTGACTAGTTATATATTTTAAAGCTAAACGAATTATTATGTTTTTATACCAACACTGGATCAAATTACTATATGTGAAAGGGGTCGCTCATAGTGACAAACCCACAGAGAATTATTAGGCTACTTAGTGGTCCCCCTCAGCTGTGTGAATGATTTTGGGGGATACAGTGGCAGAAATGGAAAAATAATTTCATTAGTTTATAATCACCTGAAAACAAGAATCATTAGAATGAGCCATTTATATCTACATACAGAGTGGGCCCACTTCAACAGAGTCCACCATGTTGTTTCTACAGTAGCCCTGAACGGACAGATAGAACACTTGCTCTAAATAGGGCCATTTGCTTTTTTCATGTCAGCCACAGTAGCTCTCCTACATGCTTGGCACACGGGAAAATTGTCAGTTTTGCAACCTCACCACTAGATGCCACCAAATCCTACACACTAGACCTTAAACTGATTATTTTGGTTATCAGGCGTGCAAGCTCTACTTTGATCAGCTCTGTTTTCAGCAGGCAGCCATATTTAGCAATAAAAGTTAAACGTGTAGCAGCTAAAGAGACTGATATTTTCCTTTGGAGTTGGTGGGGACCAAATCAGAGCTAAAAAGGAGACTGAATATTGGATTTTTATTCATCAAATGGTGGTGATGCATAAACAAGTAAGTCAGCCATTAACAAGTCCAAATGGGATTTCTTTCTTCTTCTTTCATTCATTCATTTTCCATAACCGCTTATCCTGTTGAGGGTCGCGGGGGGCTATCTCAGCTGACATTGGGCGAGAGGTGGGGTACACCCCGGACGGGTGCCAGATGATCATAGGGCTGACACATAGAGACAGACAACCATTCACACTCACATTCACACCTACGGACAATTTCGAGTTACCAATTAACCTGCATGTCTTTGGACTGTGGGAGGAAGCCAGAGTACCTGGAGAAAACCCACGCTGACACGGGGAGAACATGCAAACTCTGCACAGCCACAGTGTTAACCACTTCTTCATCCTCCAAGTGGTAAAAAAAAACTTTGCTCACTTTACATATAAGTAGATGAACTTCTGTTAATAATGATTTGGCATCACTGTATCTCCTAAAACTGAAATAAAGAGCAGAACTTGTCATAAACAGCCTGGTCTCAATCCCAGGGTGTCAAAAAAATGCTGCTTGGACAGTGGCCCCCGGCATCAGATACGAACACAATGCACCCTTTAGTGTCTGTATAAGAAGCTAAGGGCTGTCAACCAACTCCAATATAAACCCATCTGTGTCATTATTAGACGTTCAGAACAACAGACTTGGTATAAAGAGCGATGTATTCCTTGCAGGTAGAAGGGGAGGTGGATGGGCTCAACAAGCACAGGACTTTGATCCAGTGGACTGGTGTTCATGTCCTGTGTGAAACTAAAAGTCAATGTGGAGTTATTTTGTCATGTGGGTTTACTGACAGCCTGATGTCAACCACGATCTTTTCCTAACCCTTACCTCATAGTTGGTGCCTAAGTCTAACTCAGGGCTTCTGCCCGAGCGTCAAAATATGAATAGTGGGATGAAATCATATTAGTATAAGCATCAAGTTTTACACGGGCAACCATCAGTTATGAGGTTTCATAATTTACAAAAGAAACTGTGATACACTTGTGAGCAGCTGCTCAACAAGGGCAAAACTTGATCTCCAAATTTTCACTAGGTTACCCCTCTGTGAAGAGTCATGGGTGGTCCGTTACATTCATGTTTTCAACAGGATTACCTCATTGTGAGACAGGTTCCAAACCACTGAATGTAAACGCTGCACGCCCAGTGCTGGCCGCAGCACAGATTGTCATGGTAACCACATGGGAACTGAAAAAGGAAAGGTTAGCAGTACAGTGAAACTGCCATCTTAGATATAAGCCACATGCAAACATCTGTGACCAAAAAACTGCGACAAGTGTATACTTAGGCTTAGACAAAGAAAGAAAGATTTCTCCTCTTACATCATCCGTCTTACTGAATGTTGCACCATTAAAAATTTACCTTAGGTCTCAAAATGCAAAGAATGTTTTTGTCTCCTTTAGCCGCCCCTTTAATTCTTTCTCTCCTCTCTCAGTAAAAAACAGAAAATAATAATAGTTTGAGTGTTTTGGCAAAAGTAGGTCAGTGAAGCCAACTGTCAGAAGCAGGAAGAGGGAGATGCAGAGCCTTAATATTCCAGCTATAGTAGGTCCCCTCAGGTCAGAGCTATTCCCAACACAGAGCAGACACTGATGCACAAAATACAGTACTGTCACGTTCTTCAGTGTGTTGTATTGCTGTGGACAGAGATGACATCTGTGGCCAGACAGTGGAGGTGTATGTGTGGGTGGACAGTCAGTGTGTGTATGTTGAGGACAGAAGACAATGCTTGTGTGTGTGCGAGGTTATGGAGGAGTGGGTCAGTGCATGTATGTGTGTACGTGTGCGTGTGTGTTTTATAGTAGGGCAAGTAGATCAAGTCAGTTTTAGATCATTCTCCAACCTCCAGCAGTGACCTCTTTGGCTCTAACGTCCCCCCCCCCCCCCCCCCCCCCCCCCCCGTCCTATATGTCCACTGCAGCACAGATATGCACTTCCACTGAATCATATTATCGCCCACACAATTTGACAAAAAAGTTGACAGGCAGCAGTGAACACTGATCGAATTATGTTCTGGTCAGACGCTCCAGGACCAAAACCACTGCTCTGCTGCAGGGAGAGTGTATTAAGTTAGCTATAATCATGGCATGCATTGGAACTGTACTACAATTACACAATTATTTGAACTACTCCAGACCGAATCACTGTGACATCAAAGCGTATTTTAGCCTCGTAAAAAGACTTAAAAAAAAAAAAAATCTGCATCAGTTTTAGTGTACACTGTATTTTGAATATGTACAGTGCTTTACCTCACATACTAACCAATCGAAGCTGCGGTAAACCAGCAACTCCAGTGATCTTTGAAGTCAAATTACTGTTTTTGTCAATGGAGTCTGGTGGCTTTGAGATAACAGCTTCAGTTCTGCATCAGAAATCCCTGTCTGATCATCAGTTAAGCTGTGAAAATAGTCTATATATATATAGCATACACTTAAACCAATACTGAGTTTTATAGATGGGTCTTTTATAGGTGGCTAAAAGCTAACACGTTGAGGCAACATCCGCTCAGTGTCGTTTCATTTCATGTACGTGATGCTGAGGTTTTTCACTTGGAATTTATTGGGACGATCCCTGTGATTCGGTCTACCATATACTGCTTGGTGACCAACCTCTTATTTGAAATACTTTTACATTACAGGGAACTTGAAATTTTCATTTGACAGTTAAGATTAGTGTTAAACCAATTCACTGGCTAACATTAACAGACATACCAAACTGACTTCAAAGAACTAACAGCAATGAAAGCCTACTGTTGCATCGCCTCATGTTGCCTTTGTCTTTGCCAAAGAGTTGCACACATAAACATACTGCAAAGGCTACAGCCAATGGCCAACCAGCACGTATGTTGTGCCCCTACGTGAGAGGAAATAACTCTCCACACCAGCAGATGGCAGTACTCTATATTCACCATTAAAAAAGGGAAACCAGAAGACTGTCTTGAAGCTAGTTAGCACATTATAACACAATCCAATGCTGAAAGAACAAAGCATATTGACCGTGTGCCAGGGAACAATAACACATCACGAAATGTTTCTGCTTCTCAATGGCTAAAGAAAAATAATCTTACCTAACATAACAACTTGTTTCGGTCTCACTCCCTTTTGACTTTAGCTGTTTGTTTACTTTCCTCACTTCCTGTTTCTCTTCTGGAGCTCTGAGCTGAACCGCCAATCAGAGTGATTCCATTCACCAATGGGATCTGCCGTCGTCAATTAAACATGCTGAATCGGCTGAAAAAAGCAGATGATGGGGGCTGAGGAGGGGCAACCGTGGGGGACACACTGCATCGACAAGGGTGACATTGACCGACGGCCAGCCGTGGGCTTGATGTGTCAGGGCCTTAACCGACATTTAACTGACATCTAACTGACACATTTGATCATTTCATTAAGTCGTACGATGGCATGCTCATGCTAAAGAAACTGAAAGTCAGAGGTTTGTACGTTACAGCCACACAATCACATCTGTATTAATGTAATGGAGCCATATTATAATTAAATCACAACTCTGAGCTTTGAGATGTCATCATATTATCATGCTGGTGACATGAAATCTATCTCACTGCTACAGTACAAGCTTTCAACTCTTACCCAGAGGGTGAAACAGGGGATGCACCCACCCCCACTGCACACACACACACACTCACAAGACATTAGCATGATACACAGAGCTCATGGAGAAGGCTGTAAGACTAGAAGCCAGGTCAGATTTCACACATCCATTTCTCTCTCAGTCTGTTGTCTGTACTTGTCTTGCGAGGCAAACCCCAGGAAACTGATCCTCCTCTGAGCCCACACGGTGCCCACCAGAGCTCAGGATCACAGGGAGGTGATTTATCTGCACAGAGAACCATCTGACAGCTTAGTATTTATACAGAGGGATACAAGAAACAACTGGGAAAGCAGTCTGACAAAGAATTAGAGGGAAAAGAGACTTTAATTCACCACCTCTGCATTACTGGGCCCATGGAGCACTAGAGATTTCGACCAGCTGAGTGGACTACTTCTAGTTTAGCCCTCTGCTAACTTGAACGGGGATAAAATAATGAAATCACACAGCTGTTCTAGACTTTCCAAACGTTATCAGACCAAATGGATCAAATCCTGATTGTGAAACAAGTCTTTTGTGGAAGTTTTGACGCTCAAAAAAAATGGATCAACTTCTCTTTCGCCATGTAAGTCTATGGGAAAAAGTCTTTTTGGGGCACATGGCAACACCTTATGATGCACTTCCTTGGTGCCAGTCGTAAACAAAGACCTGGTAATAAAGCTATTAGCAAGAGGTGACAAAACTAACTCTTCAGATAATTAATGTAGGTGGCTCAGTTTTAGCCTACATAGTTTTTTCTTTGTCTCCTTTAGAGTCAGCCTGCGTGTGGTGTCATGCCTTTAACCTACATACTTTGCTCCCTCCTCAAATCTCAGGTGTTGTTTACCTGAGAGCATTAGAGACCCCCCCCCCCCCCCCCCCCCCCCAGGCAAAATCTAAAGCGACGGCTTAAGGAGCACAGGTGGAAACACACCATTCAAGATTCAACCCCATTCAGGTGAAATGTCACCTCACTCCACCCCTCAGAATTTATCTAATTAACTGAGTACTTACAAAACATCTTGGTAGTTGAGAAACTCTCAAAAAACTCTCAACTGTGTAGGGACATTGGCTAAATGAAAATCTCAGTGATTGACATGTCATTGTGCCAGAAGGAGGTTTCAAATAAACAAACTAAAAAAACAAACAAACAATAGCAGCTGAGCACAGCAATTAGTGGTTTGTCATGTAAGTAGTAGTCAGGGGGAGGAATGGAGACGAATCCTATTGCACAAGAACAATATGACACATTCCTGCATCAGAGCGGTGAAACTCTTCACTAAGTCACAACCACATTAAATGTCTTTAGTTTAACACACATGAAACTGCAAAGCACAAACATGCATGTTCAAAAGTGACATGTCAAAGGAAGAGTTATTTCCATTGTGGTTGTTGAGCGTAAATATAATTCAGGGTGCTGCGTGGTCTCGTTACTGACTGAACCATTTCCAGGCTCCTGACTTGTGACTGAAGGCAGCTCTGTCATGCTTTCTGACTTGACCCAGTTAGTCAAACACGGGTTATTTAGACACCAAACAGTAAGGCTTCATTCCAGCCATGGCACCATCAATCTCATACTAAACTGTATTTTTACTGCCATTAAAACCCTAAAACTGCGGCTTCCCTCCGGGACAAACTTCTCTCTTGTACTTTGTTTTCGCTCGCTGTTTGCTGCTGCGCTGCCAACCACATGAGGAGAGTAGCAGAGCAAAATCAGGCCCTTTAAATTACTCATAAGGAGGAAGAAGAAGTTAAAGAGGCCATTGTGTTTATTTTGGTCTCAATGAAGCTGCTGTGCACTTCTACTGATATCGTTCGGCGCAGCCATTTCTTTTCTGAGAAATGTTTCAAGATGTGCATGTGTGGTAGAGTGTGATAACAAGGGAAGAAAGCGGAGTTGTGTTTGTGTTAACGTGTGTGTAAAACCACTTAATGGCTCTGCCTTTAGGTTCTGTGAGATATGAATGGAACCGTTCAGGTCAGGTGGGTGCTGGTGCAAATGTGATTTTGCAGGAGCTTGGGGGTAATCATCGGGGGTGAGCCGAGGCTTTGTTTGTAGTACTATACCGCCGTCAAATAGCATGAAACCCTTCGAGTTGCATGCTACTAATAGCTGTTTGTTTTTCAACAGAACATTATCATTTTAATTAAAGTTGGGACGATTCTATGACCTTTGAGCTTGTGAGGGAAAATGCTGAATACAATAACACTAAAGGTGAGTAATCCAGACACACATCACTCTGCTTACTACTTACTGACTACCTCAGTATACTCATGTATACACATGTATATGTATGCAGGAACCACATTTCTAAACACAAAGAGTACCACCCGGTCAGCATGTGCCGCAAATTTCATGTCTTAACCAACCTGCCAACTCTGAGTCCCTTCTCACGTCTCTGCAAAGTGACTGCCTTTTGCCTCGACTTTAAAAGAGGACGTAGGATGAAGCTAAAAACACATTGTTCCTACTGAGTAAAGCCAACTGAGGCTTTTTGCTAATTCATACGACCTGAACTGGACTCGCTGAGAGTGTGAGTGAGGAGGAGAGGTGGGAAGAGGGAGGGAGAAAGTGCACTTGTGGCTGCGTATCTGCTCTGCTCAGGCACTCTGACATCTCTCCTGCCGGGCTTAAAGTAGCGCTCCTTTCGTCATAATTCAGTTTGCAGCACAGCAGCAAAAGAGCAACGAGCTGGAGTAATGATGCCGTGACACAACCCACTGTCTCTGAATGGGAATGAATAACCTAATCACCAGCATAAATGGTGGCATTGTACCTTTCTGCAAACCACGGATATGCAACATTTGTACATTTCATATGTGGTGGATATGTTGAAACTTTATGTTTCTTTATGTTTCAACAGTGCTGTGATTAACATGTGGTTATAAAAATCACTTGGTTAGGGTTAGAAAAATATTGTGTTTTGGCTTTAAACACCCAGTTTTAGTGCCACAATCACAGCTGAAAATGCTGTTGCTGTCTTCCTAGAAACTAACCGTTTTTTTTGTGTGTGTGTTTGTTGGTCTGCAGCTGTCTCACCCTTGTCTCATCATCCCCTCCACCCCCTGATGACAAAGTCAGCTCAATCAGAATTTAGAGACATTGACATTATGTTTGAAACGTTCAAATGTAACATATTCATGGTTTGCAGAAATGTAATGCAACATTTTCTTACGGCGACTGGGCTGAAATGAATATAAACTGTCTCTTGCCTTTATCTTTTACTTAATGTGACCCCTTATGTGGTTCAGACCCTCAGGCTGGGAACCACCACATGGCCATTGCAAAATCACACATCCCACACTTCAAGCTGAGTTCATTCAACACCAATTTCTAATTTTGTGGGTAGCTCAAACTCAAAGATTTGCAAACCCACTACTAATGATGAGACTAATGATTTAAAAAGAAAATAGGCCAGTGGTCGTAAATTTGCATTCAGCAGCAATAAGAATGAAATGCTTGAATATTCAACACAAAACACAGAGTGTAATTTCCGTCGCTAACCCAAAGAGCTAATTAGAACAGAAAATATAAGCGATCCACATTCTGCATCCTTCAGCTGTGTCTCTGAATAAACACACTGATGCCTGCTAGCCAACCTCCTCATGAATCTGTGCGCTGGGATTGGCTGGTTTGTTGCAGAGAGTCATCTGGCTGTGCACCTCCTGGCTGTGTTGTTCAAAGGGAACGTCACATTACCATCGGTGTATCTCAGTCAGAAGTGGGTCAGTGGAGGCATTAACATACATTACACCAAATGATGCAATATGTGGGAATATCCTCCTGCTCGCTGTCCACTCATCATCAGTGGAGCCACTGCAGAGCCTGTATGGAGCTGAAATAAATGTAATAAAATATATAAATGCGCCAGTGTGCTCTCTGAGCATGTGTGTGGGTCGCAAAATTCATTTAAAATAATGTATTCAACCATTTTGCAACAGGTGAGTATGAGAGAGAGTTGGACGAGAAGATCAGTACCACATGCCTGCTAATTAAATGCTGCAGCCAGCAGCCTGTTAGCTTAGCTTAGCATTATAGGACTGAAAACGGGGGGAAACAGCTGGCCTGGCTCTGTCAACAGATAACAAAATCTGCCCACCAGCACCTTTCAAAGCACAATAAAAACCACATTACATCTTGTTTGTTTAATCTGTACAAAAACTGAAGTATGAAATAACAGTTTATAGTTTTACAGGAGGGTTATGTGCTCCACCATTTTGGCTCTGAAGAAGTTGCTGTAAAAAATCTGGACGTGCCAAGTTAGAGAGAAGTGAGCATACCAGGCCTCCATAGCCCGCTCCTCATTTCTGCTTGACGCTAGCGGCTTGATGCTACATTAGCGGCTACTAGCATAACCCTTCTGAGTAATTGGAAATACGAGTTCCCAACTGGGAAAATTCACACAAACGTTACCTCAAGGTGGAACAACAACTTTTGGTACACGAGCTGAAAGAAACATGGCGGATGAAAGTAGATGTCGGTTGAAGGTAATAAACTTTAATAATTCACATATTATATGTCAATATTTTGTTCACATGTAATTTGTAATGTGATATTAGTTAGAAAAGTTATTGTTGTAGGGGATGCACTGGTGCAGCAACAAGTCCGGGACAAAATCACTTGCAAATCACTTTAATATAAAACATGTAGTTTAAATGCTCTGAGCAATAAAATACAACACATCTTCTCTGTAGCATCCATGTTGTTTGCACATTATGTCTTAAAGCTCATGAACGCAACAAAGTTAGAAGAACGACTTCTAACTGCCTATTGTGAGCCCAACAATGTTATAAAAGTGCAATGCTAAATTGGTGGATCTCTACATTAGTGCATTATACTGTTTTACACACAGAGTGACATGATAAGTGCTGAGCCAATCTGTGAAGCATCATTACCCGTAATGCTTTTGCCACAGCCCTGGTCAGATTATTTTTCTGTTCAATGTTTTCTGCAGAAACATTGAACAGTAGTAATTTATTATACAACCTGACAATGAATATACAACCTCTACCCATGAACAATCATCAGTCAGTCTGCCGTAACTCCACCGCTCATCACTCTTCCAGGACCCAAGTGAACGTAGGTTATGATTACAGCTGGTTTAAAAATGAAAAAAAAAAAAAAAACACTCACAAAGTGCATGCTGAAAAGATTTTCTTGTGGTGCATAATGCTTGCTTAAAAACATCTGCCTGTTACACAAGAACGCCCACACTGCTGAGGGCACGGCTGCTCTCGGCTTTCTAAAAAGGGTAAAAGTTAAAAAAATCAATAAACAAACTCTGCACAGAGCTCCTGCAAAAGGGGAACTATGTACGAGACAGAAAGCATGAAGTTCTCATTAGTCAAGGATTCATTACACTAATTTTTACCATCAATGCAGCTACTGAATATGACTTTGAACAGTAGCATGTAAGTATAAGTCATCTTTTGTTCCTTTTAATAATCAGTATTTGGTGTCAACCTTTTAGTTTGTATCAGAGCCTACTTAACCACGCAGCAAACAACCCCACCCACACAGCTGAAGAGATCCCTCTGGGCCACACTTCAACCACCACTTTTGCCCTCGTCTTAACCCCGATTACAACCACAAGTCCCAAACCAACAAGTCTGACCTCACTGTGATCCTCAAGCAGCCGTTTCAGCCCTGCAGCCCACCTGTAAGCCCACGCCTGCTCTCACACTCTACAGCTGACCCTTGGCAAGCCTTACCGTCCTCGTAGAAGACATCCTCCGCTTCTTCGCGCATCATCTCATCCAGGTCATCCTCCGCAATGTCTGTCATAGCCATCACTATTCTTCTGCTTCTTCTTCTTCTTCTTCTCCTCCTCGTCTCCCTCAGCTGACTAATCGGAGCTTCAGAGAGAGTGACTGGGCTGTAAAATTGAATCAACGCCGGCTCGGCCTCTTCGCTTCAGGCGACAGTCCGATCACCGGCGGGCTTCTCGCTTGAGTAGAGGACTGGGACTGAGCTGAGATGCAGCTCCCTGCACGAGGATGTGTGTGTGAGTGTGTAAGTGCCAGGTGAAGTGTGTGTGTGTGGGAGAGAGAGGACTCCCAGCGACCTTGACTAAGTTTCAGCAACACTGCTGATTTCATAATATCCTGTGCAAAGCTGAAGTGAGAGTGTGCTGTTTGGAGAGCACTTGTATGAGTAAGTGTGCGCATGTGTGTGTGTCTGTGTATGTGTGTGTGTGTGCGTACAGTATGGGAGGGTCAGTGGTGTGTGTATGTGTGTGTGTGCCCATAAGCACAGTATGGCGCTCTACAGTGACTCAGCTTGAGCAGCTGGTGATTAACAGGAATAATTAGATTTTTTATTTTAAGCCAACATGGACATGCAAGAAAGGTGTGAAAGTGTGTGTGCTTGTGTGTACGTGACATGCAGTGTGAGATGTGGCTCTGCTTGTCATTCCTTCACAGCTCACTAGGAATTATGGGACCACACTGATTGCTCTCTATTTTTTCACTTGGCCCACATCGAGGGGGCCTCAGCAGAGCTGATAACGTCTGCTGGCGTCTGTTGCTGCTGAAAGTCTCTATGGCGCCGTGCACAAACACACACCTGCTCTAAATAAGACCGATTCAGACACTGTGGGAGGTCCAGTTTATACCTCTCTAAAAATCATTGTTTTTTAAATTAGAGACTTTTGCATTGATAATTACATTTGAGTCACAGAGCTACAGTCAGCATCTGTGTTTTAAAACGTGAGCCAACTTCAGAACAATTCCACAGGTTGCAAAACGCCACGTGCTGAAGATATTACCAGAATCCTCAAAGACTCGTCTGTCCAGCTGGAATGACAAATATTCCACCTGCTTCACAACAAGTTTCCTCCAAGCCCACAGGAACGGAGCTGGGCTTTGGAGCCGATTTAACAGTGAGGCCAAACCGTGGAATTACAATTCTGGGTCCATCACATGTGCCATGGGGCCCAAAAAAGACAGCTTGCCATAGAGTTACACTGTGAAAAAGACGTCTATAAATCAGCAGATCTTTTTTTTTTTGGTATTTTAACTTCCCAGTACAAACATTTAAGTACCCCATATTTAAATAATTCTGTCCTTAAAGTTATAACATCCACAGTGGCTGAGTCTAGAAATATTATGAACTGTCATTCATGTGAGAGAGTCGGAGGCAGAGCAGTTGGGAGGCAGGGTTAAAGGAAATGGCAGTGCACTGCTTGATCTATGGGCCCATGGATGGGGAAGATCTGGGTTATTTTACATGCATATGTAAAGCTCTGGCTTCACGTGCAACTGAGCAACTTTCAGCAAAACAAAAATAGTACGTGGCATGTGAGCAAGTGTTATTAATGTGAGCTATGTATATTATTTGTGTTTTTGAACAGTTGTTCATTCTTGACCTGGAAAACAGTAGTGGACAAGAAAAACAAGCCTTTCAGAAATCTGGAAATGGATTCAAAATTGTGATAATTCTTGTCAAGCGACCTACAAGATTTCTAAAGATTGGCTTATATTTCATACAGTAATTATTGTGGCTTCCGAATAAGTTAAAAAATATGGCCCACAGCTGCCATGACGGGGGTACGATAAACTCGTCTATGGTTTAATTTTACTCACTGAATGATGATCCGGGTGCTTCGGTTGGTTTAACGGTTCATTGATTTGCAGTCCCCAAAAAAACATTCCCCACATAAACAGGCCTTTACAAAAACAAAGTTCAAATCAATGGGGAATTCAACGACTTCATCAAGCAATAAAAAACTAAGATTAACCAAATAGGCAGTGGTTAAAGACTGTGACCGCGTGGCGTCTGCCATGCTCCCCACTCACTTTAGCACACCTGCGTTTAATTGAAGGTTCCCAAAGTGCCAGGTCAGATAGTGTGTTAAAGTAACTCAAAAACTAGGACTTGCTAGAAATGGCTCTAACAGTAATTATCAATGTTAAAAAATGTAAAAACTGTGAATAATTGAGAAGCAAACTGTTGCTGTGTTGCTCGCTGAGAATTAAGTGGAAACACACAACTTGTCAACTTGACCCCCATCGTGTTTCCAACTGGTATTATTTTTGCCATCACTGTGGCAAACACAACTTCCTCAGAGCTTAGCAACTGCCAACAACACACGACACACTGCCCCGCTGTTCGCCATTGGCGCTACTGGTGAAAGTAACTGCAAGGAACTGACATCTGGGAACAGCTACCGATACCAGGGAAAACAAAAGCTTTGTCCTCTTCCTGTTTTGATCATGCAATGGTTGATGCACTTCCTCTATGCCGTAAATCGAGCCCTCATTTTCCCTGGAGCTCGTTCCCTGGTGGCATCAGCATTTACTTTATAATAATAAGTAAGAAACTTGTCTGTTTCCAATTTCCAAAGCAAGACTAAGGAGTCTACATTCATGCTAGCAGCTCTGTAAAGCTGTACTGAGGCACAGTGTTACATCGAGCTATATGCTAAAATGCTCACAACGACAATGCTAACAAAGTGATGTTTAGCAGGTAAAATATTTACTATGTTCATCCTCAGTGTTGAGTGTGTTAGCATGCTAACATAAACCACATGAATGAAATTTCATGACAATCTATCCAATACTAATATCAGTCTGGACCAAAATGATGGGCCATCTGACACTGCCATCCCTCGAGCCGTGCTGCTAGCTTAGCTAAAAATGCTGTTGTAACAGTGTTGCATATATATTGGACATACAATGACCTCAGCTTCAGCAACTGTAGCTCACTCACTGACACATTTACATGGATACCCAAAGCAAACTGGGTGAACTTAACTAACCCCAAACTCTTGTCACGTGTCAAAACTTTCCAGCAGTGCATGGGCAGGGTGGCTCAACTTTGAAAGAGTTTTCATCCAGCTTTTTAAGAGTTTTGCTCGATCCCCAGGAGGCCCCTTACCAGTGCCTCTCATGCATTTCATGTCCAGTCCCAAATTACTGGTAGCATGCAGTCTTGTCTCTTTCTGACCTTTAATTTATTCTTAGATGAAAAAAGAATAAGTAAAAAAAAAAAACAGCCAGACGCAGAATTTCTTCCTCTGTCTCACACAGTGCCTCCATCTGTCCTCACTCTGCAGTTTCTCTGACTCACAACCCATTTACACAAACCAATTCCCAACCAAAATAGAAACTAGGCCTGAAGTCAATTCATTATCACTTTTCCTTTAGACTTCCTCTCCCCTGCCACCTCCTCCCTTTAAGGCCAAAGCTCAAGGGAGCAAACCTGGAGACAAACTCATTTTCACTGAGGCTGGTCCAGACAATTCAGATACATCACATCTATCAGGAGGTGGGATGGATGTTGGGTCTGAATACATATGAAGAACGTGTACTGTAGACTGAAAGTTATATTGTGTAAGTTGTGTTAACAGTGATGTCTACAAAACAAATGTAGAGAATGAGAGGATTTCTTATTTGTCTGAGCTCATTGAGGTGGAGGATGTGAAAGATACTGTAGACCACAGGTGTTTTATGTGTTTGTACATGTGTGTTCATATTATTCTGCAGCTTCTGCTGTACTTTGATGAGCTTTCAAAGGAATACTTCACCCACAAAATGATCATTTGTATATCAATAACTCACCTCGTGTTACATTGAATTTGTGAAGAAACTTAATTTCATGCCTCCTCAGTGGATGAAGAATCCAAAAACAGAGAATATTCTTAATGAATTTCAGAAGAAGCGGGTCTGCATTTAACAACAGCAAAACTACATCAACACATCTGTTTACAAACTCTCACAGCAGTAAAATCCAAGTCTCATTTATCCCGTCTTGTGCTCAGTACTTCCCAAACGCAAGCATTTTCACTAAAACCTGACTATTTGAAACACTCCCACAGAAAAAGACTCATGCACGGACGAGTAGCACACATGAGCGATCACATGCATTTGAACTCTGCCCAATGGAATACAGGAGATGAGTTGAAACGCACACGCTCGCCTATGCATGTTACTCGCATGTGGAATGTTTTAAATAATAAGGGTTTGGTTAATGTGCATGTGTTTGGGAAGTACTGATCATGTGAGCCACTTGATAGTTTCTGAGACTGTTTATGCAGAAGCATTTACTTCAAATGATCAAACCCTTTTTTATTTTTGGAGTTTTGGATTCTTCGCTCACTGTGGAAGCATGCAAGAAAAACACACAAATTCAAATTCAACATGGCCCACTTTTTACTCCAACTCATAAAGAATCTTCTGTTTTTGGATTCTTTGTTCACAGTGGAGGTGTGCGAGAAAAAGTTTCTTTGTTTTCCGAATTCAACATAACACAGGGTAAGTAATTAATTTACAAATGATCAATTGTATCTCACTTGAACTACGCTACCCTGCTTCCACCATCTCCATTAGTACTGTTTCATTTTGTCCATGTTCGTAAACTTTCAGAAACATGCACAAACACAGATGAAATGAACACAGAGTTCAGACAGAAGGCTGTGATTCAGTCAGTTCATAGACTCAGAGGTAAAGACTTGTGCATGTGCTAGACACCTCTAGTCTGTTCTGTGAGTGGTGCAAGAGTCTCTTGGTATTACAGAAGGAGAAACATGCAAACTAATTCACTAACTCTTTTAATCAATTCCTCCTTTAAGTTATTTATAATGCAAACATGCCCAAAATACACTGGTTCCAGTTTCTCCAGCGTGAGGATTCGCTGCTGGCTGATACCTTGAAATTGTGATGTAGATGTTTCAGTATTTTTCTGACAGTTAACTAAATGATTGAAAAAAATAGTTGTAAGTTGTTTTTAGTTGCAGCCCTAATGAAACCGATTAAGTCTTTCGGACTGGGTGGGACACAACAGTTTGAAAACACCCTGATGACAGTATGGAAAAAACAGCGTTCACAGCTCTGACTGATCCAAAAATGAGAAGTGGCCAAGAGAATACTATCTTAAAATCAGTGGAGGAACCACTTTAAGAAGCTATTGAGGAAACCATGCAGGTACAAACTTCCTGGTCAAAGTGAGGGAGCAACTTTCCCAGCAGCAACAGGAAATTACAGAAAGTGGTGAAATAAACTGCATAAGAGAACAATCTAGAACCTGTGGGATGCAGGAGAACAACATGAACATGAGAACTCAGAATTTAGATTTAAAATAGGGCTGCATGATATGCAAAAAAATATATATTGCAATTATTTTCGACAGATATTACGATTTCTAGATGAGTCACAATTGTAATGGGAGTCTTAATTTTTGCATTTCGGCTTTACAGATAATATCAGCACCTGCAATTTGGATATTGCACTTGGTTGTGCCGTGATTTATATTTTGAATAATTGTGCAGCCCTAAGTTAGACGTTATGACTGTCAAACAACACAGCCAGAGCAGTGTCTGACTGGGTGATGGGGGTGGTGGTTAACAGTTATATTTAATGTTCTCAAACCAATATGGTGTTTCACAGCAGACAGCAGGAACATTTTGACTTTGTGCTCTGATCCGAGACACATGATGCGGGTAATGGAGAATCACTGGTCATGCAGGCAAGTAAACAGAAAGCGCACTCACATACAGAAGCCTCACACATGCAAAGCAAAGCCCACTGTCTTATGCAGATACGTCCCACTCCCATCTGTTCGCTGCCATCGTCGTCACATGTTCTGGTGACTGCATTATCATTTATGCCTAATTTTTTTCTGAGATTAAACCCAGAGTTATTCACAGCAGAAAATGGTGCATGCAGTTATAAAAACTGACAGACATTTCAACAACTTCTTTCCCCCTCTGAGCAGCAGTTTCTAATTATGAGCTACTTTACAGTCAGCGGTGGCAGAAAACGGGGTCACGTTTGGGCTGCGTTTGCCCTGCTGCATTTCAATGACTGGGTACATTGTTGTCACCAGCAGAGAAAACCCCCTGCTTCGGGAAATGCAAACGCATGCTGCTGGGATGCAAACACACAATGCCACAGGCACACACACACACGTCCATATAATAATTCTCAACAATGCCACCAAAACACTGGACAGACAAACACCCAAGAACACACACACACTCACATACACACACACACCGTTGTTACTCCGGCTTTGCAAAGAGTAGCACAATCAGACCCGCTCGGTACAATGGTGTTGTTTGAATGGGGTCAAACAATGGAGCTCTTTGGCATCTGAATCGAGCCAGATGATGAGTATCCCAGGAGGCTGAATAGGCGGCTTCAGCCTCCTACACACTCGCTCCTCTGGCCCTGATAATATGCATCAGTGCGCCGCCTGTTACTGTGGACTAAAATATCTGTTATTAGCATGGAAGCAGCAACTCATTAGCATCCAGGCTAATTTTACGGTGCTAGCTAATTTGTAAGTATGCAGCATTTTGCACAGATGCTACGATGGCCATGAAAATACTAGAAACTAGAGAAAGTAATCAGCATCAGATGACTGTATTCATACAATAATGACCTAAACATTTAGGTGTGACAACATTATTTACTGTTAACACTTCTGGGGTGGCTGAAGACTCCAAAAACCACAACATCCCAACATACAGCAAAGCACAGCAAACATTTGAGTTTTGCAGAAAGAAAAGAGCACTTCAGCTTCTACATATTTTTTAATCCTTCCCTGATTTATACTTGAGGATATATGTTAAATTTGAGGTTTGTATATGAGTTTGTCAGATCGATCGCCTGGTTTAAAAAAGAGTTAGGTTTACTTGCTTGTGTCTAAACTGACTCATGCATGAAAATGATTAATGCTCACAGCGGGTTAATTATGCTATCTGTTGCTCCTCAGGGCTCTGGCTTTCACTGAGGTCACTGAGTTCATGTCCTGGATTTTTTCTGGAAATGTGGGTGTTTTAGCAATGTGGGGAGCTTTTAAATTTAATGTACAATTTAAAAATAACACTTGTTGAATATCCAATAGGCAGATGCCAGCATGTCTCTGTTATTTTATTTTAGCACTCAATCACCAGGATTTCTTTTTTCTAGCAGTTTTTTTTTTTTTAGAAAATGTAGTTAAATTAAATTGAAGATTTTCTTTATTTTAAGTTGGACTCTTTATTTTGTCTGCTGCACTCTTGAGTAAATAGACCAGAAGACCGTTTTTAAAGATTTTCAAAATGTAAATTTAAGACAATGCATGATACTTGCAGATAGAATAATAAAATATTAGATATATATACATATATTAAAATATTAAGGACTGCAGAAAGCAACACATAAACAGGGAACAAAACTACGTAAGAACACAATGAAAGTGTGAATGAAGAGTGGAAAATACACCCATCACACAACAGGATATTGTTGCGACACAAAAAGCCAATTCATAAATCCTGTGGAAACTGGATTTCCGAGTACAGGGAACTTGAGTAAAAGTGTGTTGTAACAGCATGTCGTCCCCGGCCCAGGCTGCTCAGAGATATCAGATGCACTGAGGGGTGAGCGGATGGGGAAGTTTAAGGTGAAGACAGATGGGCAAACTTCTAGGAAAAGTTCTTGATGTCAGCATGACTTCCTCTGCCAAACTATGACAGGTACAGGTCTAAGGTGATGGAAAAAGGACAGAAATATAATGTCTTTTTTGGAGGATGGTGCAGTTCTACTCATCTTTATAAATCCCACAGACTAATGTCAGTGAGAGTCAGAGAGCATGATGGGTGGAAGACGGGTAAAAGAGACCTCTTTGGACATCTCTCCTCTCCTGTCGTTCCCTCCACCCAGGCCTCTTTTTCTCTCCCTCTGAGAAGGATGACAAAATGGGATGACTGTGAAGGGGCGCCTGGTTACCCTGGTTACAATAATGAGGGCATTGCATGGTAAATCCAATTTGCCATGACACTGTCTGACTCATCTGAGGTGCACGTATGTGAGTTAGTGTTTGTGTGCGACGCGCTGCAACTCCATGTGTCTGATGGAGGATGACCATAATGTACCTTACTGTAGCCCACTTTGCAAACAGTCATGCACTACACGTAAAGACACACGGGCTTGGCACATCTCGTCCAAGGTCTGTGCAAACTGTTCCCACATGAAACAACGACAAACTGAAGATCACAGAGTGGATCCGATGAGAAGTCATAGTGCAGAACAGTGGGTCATAATCACAGAAACAACACAAACAGATAAAACCTAAATTATCCAAATTTTAGACCAGAGAATGTGTAAAATGACTAAAACTGCTGCATCAAACATCAATCAGTGTGAAGTGCTGATTGAAATACCAAATGAGTCAGAGGTCTTTACCCAGAAAATTAGTCTGCACAAACAAGAGAACATCAGAAATGAGTTCTGAATTTCAAACTATTTTAGTGCAAACCTCCCAGTTTCTTAGCAGCATCCACACTTACATTATTCAGGCAAACACCACCTGGACAAACACGCAGCCTGTAATTGTTTGAATATATTGCCTGGTTTAGTTTGCAGTAGGAAGAGAGAGAAAGAGATGAAAGAAAACAGCCAAAGTTATGTTAATAAAAGCAGGAGAACAACTGGGAGATATACCTACTGTACGCATACTGATATCTTTTCATCTTTATATGGTCATATGTCCTGACTCTGCGGTACATTATGTTACAGATAAATCCCAGCAGACGCCTCCTTGTCAGTGTGAAGCCTAAAACTCCTTTTGTGCTCTCACCAATTTCTATTTTTGCGCTCTCTCCCTGTCTCTCCCTGTCGCTATTGTATTTTGTCTTTCTCCGTTCCACAATTGGATCCTTTTCTCTTGCTCATTTACTCTTTGCCTGTCTGTCTCCGTCCCAGAGTGCACAGAGGGCATCAGACAATGGCAGCAATACAGCCGATGCTACGCCAGCTGTGCAGACTGGCACCACAGAGATGGCTGTGCCCATGTTGTGCCCTGCTGCTGCCGGCTACACCTGAAGGGAAGAGATAACAGACAGCTGAAGCACTCGACCAAATGAACCAGCCGACCACGGCCTTTTATCTGTTCAATTGTCTCTGACCCTCCATATATATAAAAAACACAAAATGTTGTAGCTGGAAAGTGCCTTTTAATGTTCAGATCAGGTACTGAGGGGATGCATCTGTTTAAAGAGGTGTAACTGGCTGTTCGATGAACGCCACCCATCAATCCAATGCTGAAGCTGTGTGCACGGGCCTGCACAGCAGCAAAAGTGATATTGGCATTTAAAGACATTAGAGGGGGATGTATTTTCTCTTAGCTTTTCAAAACCAAAAACATAACAGCCAAGTGTAAGGAACAACAATGGGTTTTCTGCTCTTAGGTGAGCAGTAATCATTAGCATGTCTGGCTAACTAGCTTATGTCCCTTTCCCATCGGACAAAACACCCACTACCACCCACTAACATCTGGCTGTTGTATTTAATAGTAAAGGTTACAATCAGCATTCAATTGGCTCAAGTTCAATCGGCTCAAGTTCTGATCAACAATGATGGAAATACAACACCCAGGTAGTAGCGCAAATTTTTGGCCATTATCTGGCATGATGCAATAACACGTCACCACAGAATTACAGCACAGCTGCAAACAAGCGCCACTTTTAGGGCCAAGGTTCATTGACTTACTACATTAGTTTGTTACAGGTTATTCATTCATTTTGTGTCACCGCTTATCCTGTTGGGGGTCGCTATCTCAGCTGAAATTGGGCGAGAGGCGGAGTACACCCTGGACAGGTTGCCAGGGCTGACACATAGAGATAGACAACCATTCACGCTCACACTTAGTCATCATCCTAAAACCCTTTCTCTTAATGGTTAAAGTGAAACATTCAAGGTTGAAAAATGCGAATAAGAGGCTAAACAGGGTTATGTTCGAATGAAGATCAGACTTTCCTTCATTCCACTTATTAATATTAGGACTAATGACATCTAACGCTACAGTGCAATAAAATAAAATAAAGGTGTTTCTTTATTTAAATGCCTTATAAATTTATTTGGATGCTGTTTGGACCATGCACCTTTACTCTTTGTCTTTACAATATCATGCAGCCATCAAGTTTATTGCGACACTTTTTACAACATTCTTGTTTTAAAACATGGCAGCTAGAAACTTTTTTTTTTTTTTTTTTAAATCAGTTGGAGACAGTGTTTTTAACTATACGTTAACCAGACTCATAAAACAGCAAGCTACAGCTGATTAAATCTGCTGACAACAGTTAGCCTAGCATATCACGTGGCAAAAATTATGTTTGTCTGCGATGAGAAGCTGCTTGGGATGAAATCAAGGACACATACTAAGCTACTAAGCAACGTGATCTTATCCCTACCTGTCGCTTGGGTAGAAGCCCTGGGTGTTACTAAAATGATGCTGGGGGCAGCCTTTTGTATTGTATCTTGATTCAGAAGGGGTCAGCAGTAAGAAGGGGCTGGCGGCTAGACTTAGACAACAAAACCATTTCATTATGGTTTGGAAAATATAGTAGATGTTGCTAAAAAACACTGAGCTTTAAGTGTTTTTGCTGGTGCAGACTCTCCTGGGTCAAAGTCTGGTGTACATTAGTAATCATAGTGATGCCACGGACACTACCCAAGTGGCGTATTTTGATGTTCTGGGAGTAAGACAATGTTGTCTACTTAGAATTTGAGATGTGAATCTTCCACACTTATCATTTCAAACTGCATGTGCAGCAACTCAGAGTTTATGAAAGTACACTCATGGAAAAACCATCCAATCACTTTGTTGTGACTGAGCAGGTTTCTTACAGTTAATATCTCCCCACAGCCCTGGGCAGTTCATTATATACTGCATAATCTAGTACTATTTTTGACATGTAAACATGTTCCTGTTGGGGAGATCCAGAAGCCAGATAAAGAGGATTTGCAGAAGGGTGGGGCGACAGTGCAGCAAGAACTCTGAAAACCACAGTTTCCTCTCCCACGCCACCCAGCACATCACCGTGTTCTCCAGCATACACAGAGCCAACACCTGCTGACCGCAGAGAGGAGAAGTCAACTTTCAAAACTTTGGGCAACTGGTGCAATGTACTCTTAAAGGGCTGTACCTGACGATATGACCTTCACTGTAATTGTTAGAGCTAAACGCATGGCATGATGCAGGGGAGGCATGTTGCACTATGTGGTCAACAGATATGTGCACACAAACATCTGGATTCAACAGATTCACAGAGTGATCAGGCAGAGGTGGGATGCGCTTATAGATTTAAACAAATTCCTCCATGTGAACAGGAAGGGAGGACATCACAGCACCGCTTCTCAGAAGTAGGGTGGAGACATGGAAGGAAGGTTGGGCAATGGTGTGTAAAACAACATTAAGTGCCTATTGCAGCTGTATTTCTCTGACAGTACAACAGAGCGCACATGTGCCACAGTAGCCACAAAAGGGTGTCACAGTTAGGAAGTGGGTGGAGGATTTATTCAGAGTCGGAGAATGACAGAACTGGTCAGTGAAAGTGTTACACATGTAGCCTTTCTGCCCTGATGGTCAGAGGAACAGGGGCAGAGGGAGCTGGGCTGGAAACTGTAGTGACAGCTCATCATCATGCATGAGGGCATCGAGAGAAAAAAAAAAACTACAGAAGCGCTGTATGTGTGTGGGTGCTTTCCCAACGTCTGGCTTAGTATCAAGTCCCTTCAAAATGATGACATCTGCTGTGACTACACATCTGTCCTCCCTGGAGTAGGAGAATGTACTACTTACTCCAACCTTAAATGACCTACATACATCTACAATTCTGTCAAACAGCAGTTTGTTCATGAGACTACATTTTATTTTTTGTATAAAACACCATGTAAAGCAGCTAATTCAGATATACCAAACAAATGCTTACATAAAGTAATGATGCATCTTGCTCACATAAAAATAAAGAAATATATGTTGCATACTGATGATGGCCTGATGTCATTATGTCACAAGTAAAATTTAACATTTTTCTGAAAATGGTTCAAATGTGATAGCCTATTCCTTAATTTCGATACGGATACCGAAATGATAATTTTTCAAATATCTTACTATATAATGATGAAAACTCTGTCTGTCTGTGTGTCTGTTCCACGTTTTTCTCCTCACTGACTTGGTCAATCCATGTGAAATTTGGCACAGTGGTAGAGGGTCATGGGAGGATGCGAATGAAGCAATATTACATCAATTGGTCAAAGGGGGGGCGCTATAGCAACCGATTGAAATTGCAAGCTTTGAATGAGCATATCTCATGCCCCGTATGTCGTAGAGACATGAAACTTTGCACAGAGACGCCTCTCCTCATGAGGAACAAATCTGCCTCAAGAACCCATAACTTCAGGTTATATAGATTTTCTGCCATTTTGAATTTTTTGAAAAACACTTAAAATCGATCTCTTCCTAGGAAGTTTGACCGATCTGCATGAAACTCGGTGAACATAATCTAGGGACCAATATCTAAAGTTCCTTCTTTGCAAAAGTTGGAAAACTTACTAAAACTGAGCTTCTATAAGGCAATTAATATTGCGGAGGGCGTGGCTCATCACATAAAGGTGTATAACATCTCAAGGGTTTCACCGATCACCACGCAACTTTGTAGGCATATGACCACACATAATCTGAGGGGATCCCTCCATTATTGACCCCATCAAATAAAATGGGGGCGCTAGAGAGCTAATTTCTTATCTAGGCCTAACCGCCATATTGATTTTTACTAAACTTGGTAGATATGTAGAACAGGACGCCTCAAGGTGACTGGAGAAATTTAACTCCAATTGGCAACTGGGTGGTGCTATAACAACAGAAAAATGCTTAAAAATGGCTAAAATGCGACCGATCGCTGTGGCTCCCCCATTTAACTCAATACAACATATAAACACTTTAACTATCTGCCTTTCAACGTGCTACCTCAACTACCAATGTACAGTTTTAGCCCACTAACTATCCCACTATTGGCAATGGTACTACTGTACTTTCAATAAAGCAATCGTACTATCAAATTCACAAAAACTCTGTCTGAATACATTGCTCTTCTTAATGGGTTCAGTTGACTGCATTTAATCTGCAATTTCCTATGACCTGTATCCCAAACACACACCATGTAAAACTGTATGTGGGCAACTGTGCACTCAATGGGTATGGACTAGCACCTCATATTGATGAATATAAGCACATTTTTTATTTAAAGGGGGGGTTCCAGCAATTCTGTATTGTACTTCCATAATTTGAGAAGTTGCAACAGACAGCATAAATGGTCAAACTGACATCCTGACTTTTGGTAAAGCTGGGCATTTAAACATGGTGATCTGTAGGCACTGACTTGCTTTCAGAGACAGCCTCAAGTGGCCATTCAAAGTACTGCAACTCGCTGAGCGGCAGACCGTTCCCGGGATATATAGCAAGAACCCAACTTGATTCAAGCGCAGGGGAATGTTGAGAGATTATAGCCCAGCCCGAACCCGGCAGGTTGGGCCTAATCAGGTTTGGGCAGGGACCAAAGATCTACTCCAAACTCAACCTGAAATAAGCCTTGTGGCATCACAACATCATCAGGGTTGTCAGTTTAAACTTCTCAAATGCATACACAAAGCAGCCATCAAATAACTTAAAGGTCCAGTGTGTAGGATTTAGAAGAATATATCGGCATAAATTAAAGAAAATATTCATAACTACGTTAGTTTATAATATCCTGAAACTAAGAATCTGTGTGGCTTATTTTAGAATGAGCTGTTTAGATCTACATGTGAAGTGGGTCCGCTCCCACTGAGTCCGCCATGTTATTTCAAGTGGCCATGATAGTTCCGCTACATTGTTTGACACATGGGAATAGTTTTGGTTGGTTGTGATCTGCAACCTCACAGAATCCTACACACTAGACCTTTAAGTGACTATAAGTTGGACTCAAATTAACCTATGTCAAATAAATAATAAATAAACAAGACTGATCTAATAAAGCATAAAATGCCAGCGCTCAGTATTTGATGATTTTTGGGACTTGATGCTAAAGACACAGCTTGTTGGCCCTCAGCAAGTACTAAGGTTTCACACCACAGCAAATATATGTACATTCTGTTAAAAGAAATAGATCTCAACTGAGAAAGAAAGACCAAGACTCTCCCACAGCATTGGCGAGCCGAATCAAGTCCGTCTTTCCGGTTCATCAGCATTTGAATGTTTCTTCTCATCGCTAAAGCCAGCATGGGTTTAACTAAGGCCAGCATCTTGCACGCAAGAACACACACACAATTATGTCCGTCTGGCATCCTTGTGAGGGGAATGGACACTCAATAAAGCCACATCCTGGCCACCATGAAAACCCAGGAGTTCTACTGCGCAGCACAAAGAAGAAACTGGCAACCCGGTCCAAACCCAGTGACATGGGAACCATGAGCTCATGAGCTAGTGTTGCCATATACTCAGAGGATGCCAAATCTTCTAGCCTTGGCCGTGAGACGCTTACACTTCTGATCCGTCAGCCTTATGCTATTCAGCAAGAACTTCTCATGTGTGTCCCTATGAACTGAATGAAGCGATGATAGCATTGTGTTTGAAGACCTGACAGAAACTAAGTGACGATCTGGCAAGTGCACAATAACTCCTGAGACAAGAATGAGGACACACACTGAAAGGAAGAGGAGACAGAGCCAAGAGATATCAAGAAAAGAAAGAGGACACTGGATTGAGTTCTTTTATGTGATAAAAACTTTGTAACATGGAACTAATTCATCCTGCTGTGCTTCAGATTAATTTTATGTATTTGCTTTATTTTTATTTTTTATAGCAGTCAGAGTTGAACGACCTGCTGCAGTGGGATATTAAAAGAAACAACTCCATGAAAAAACAACCTTATATGCTCTTTTTATTTATCCAAGCATATTTTTTCAGCATTTTCCTGGTATCAACAGTGTTTTTCTATCATGAAGCCGTTTCAAGATGTGTTTTCTTTCAAACATTGTACATGTGAGTCATCGTGAGCGTGGCTTATGGAGCACAATAGCCAGGAGACAAGGTTAACCTGAACTTGTCTTTAATTATCTCTGGATTGTAACAGTAACAGCAACAGGCTTCTTTGTCGATTTGCTCCTTCTTTTATACAGCGATGTCAGAGGTCAGGCTTGGCTACAGTGCAGCCCTCTGGAGGCTGGCTGCTGTCCTGCTCTATCTTGCTTCAGCAGTGTGGGTGTTGCATGGTAGGAGACTTGATTCTTTCCAACCACCTGTTTTATGCTCATTTTCTTTTTGTGCATTAAAAATCAAGAGAAAAGCAGAGTTGTTTTTTTTCTCCAAAAAGTTGATAAACCAACTATTCTTTTTTTTTTTTGCTTTTATACTTTACTGTTTTGGTTCACTCTCACCACTCTCATCGTGTCACTTTCACCCTCAGCAGGCAGCTGTTGTAAAAAAAACAAAACAAAAAAGCTTTGGTAAACCTTCCTGTCAAGCACCAAATGGTGGACAGACAGTTAGTGACTGACTTATCACAGCATTCAAGAGCCAGATGTTTCCCTCAGGAGTTGGTTTAGACCAAAATTTGCACTGAAAGAGAGTACATATTGAACTTTGATTCATCAGTTCATCACAAACATGACTCCAAATGAATGTTGCTCTGTATCTGCTGGATGTATAATTGAGTTACCTATTTGTTAACATGCTAGCCATATCAATTTGAGGGCTTTGTTCTGCTGCCCCGAAGAGACAAACCAGCAGTTACTGCAGCTTTTAACAGTCAGGGGTGATTAAACAAAGAATGCATTGCAGCCACAGATGGCACCATGAACTGCGCATTACTTGCAACCTCCGAGGCTGAGAAATGAAGCCAACATGGAGGTGCCAATAACTGCAATACAATGAAAGGCCACTTGAGGCTGGCACCAAAACAGAGTCAATCCCCACACATTCTCGGAACTAGGGTTGGGATCCGGATCCGGTTCTTTTTTGGTTTGAGACGGGAGCAGGCGGGGGGAGGTCCGAGGCTTCCAGCGAGGGAGAAATATAACAAAATAAGATAAAATAGGAAAACTTGTCTCCCTCTTTTATTTTATTTTCAGCGTTTAATCAAGGCGGAAGCGGGCGGCGGAAGGTCCGAGTCTTCCAGCGAGGGGAGCCGTAGAAACAAACAGCCAATGTGTGTGTGTGTTCTGTTCAGGTGTTGTCACGTACAGTAAATAACAGTGCCCAAGCATGAATGCATATAAGTATTTTTTATTACATTGCTGTGGTTAATTTGAGGTAATAGTGTATCAGAGAATCACTTTTTGTTGTTCTATATTCTCAGGGAGATGATACAAGCTCTAAATCTGAAATACACACCACACACAAATGTGTATTTTCATCTAATTGTACAACAGTTAGAATAAGGTTTTTGTATTTGTATGATTGCATTTGTGTTTATTATATACTTGTTTAAGTATAGCAAGTATAATGAATATAATGTAGGAATCGGTAAGAGGAATCGGTAAGGAATCGGACCATTAAGAAGTTTAGTTTAGTTTAGTTTAGTTTATTTACTTTATTAATCCCCCTGAGGGGAAATTCAATGTTTTCACTCAATGTCAATTACACACAGGTCCGAAAGACACACACATGCACAAACAGGACCTATACATGCACTAAGTAGCGAGATGTCAGAGTGAGGGGGCTGCCCTTGGTGAGGCGCCCCGAGCGGTTAGGGGGTTCGGTGCCTTGCTCGGGGGCACCTCGGCAGTGCCCAGGAGGTGAACTGGCACCTCTCCAGCCACCAGTCCACGCTCCATATTTTGGTCCGGACGGGGACCTGAGCAGGCGACCCTCTGGTTCCCAACCCAAGTCCCTATGGAGTGAGCCACTGCCGCCCCACCAGGAAGGAACCAGTAAGGAATCAGAATCGTTAAAATCCTAACGAGTCCCAACCCTACTCGGAACCCATCGACTGTATTCGCCGTCTGACTTCCAGCAGACGGCGAATACAGCCTCTGGGGGCAGACCCCCGATTTTTTGGCATTCCGGTTTGATTTGGGCGGAGGAGGCGAATTTCCGTTTCCGACTTCTGTTTATATATAAGTAAATATGCTGAACCAATGCGATGGATTCAGAGTTTGCAGTGACGCCTCGTTAGTTCACCGCACGGACCGTTTAACCTGGCAACAACTGCAGCTGGCTCAAAGGTGATTGGTCAATATCACGCGCACTACAAACAGCCTACAACCGGAAACCAGGGCTCTTCCGCTCTTCTTCCGGAGGCAAGATCTCCAGGGTTTGCCTACAGACTCTACATTCACTGAATGTAGAGTCTGTATGTAGGGAATAATCCACACAAAACCCCACTTTAAAATGTCCAACTTTAATGCACAAATAAACATGTTTACAGCCTGGTTCAAAAAACAATTTTGGTCTCTATAGCTAATTTCCAGGTGTGTTACTGCATTTATCTACATGGCAAAATATAAATGTTAGCTTTGCACCAAGAACACAGCAGGCGGAGCGATGGCAGTTGAGAGAAGAAATCAGATTTTTTTTTTTTAGAAAGCAAGCTACTGGTCAGAGGCATCACTAAAAACTTTGACTTAAACATAATGGTGAGAAACAATATTTGGGATTTAATATCCCAGTCAGTCAGTGTACTTCAGTTTCTGTCAACTCTGAAGATGCTAATAATTTCGCTGATCTTTGCGAATTGGACTGTTTTTGCAATGGAACTCATTTGCATGGAAATAGGCCAATTTTGCATCAAATATTTGCATATTACCTACGTACATACGTGCAACCATTGTGCTTTGAGAACCACATGGTTTCTTTTGTAGCGGCTGCAAAAGCCGCACAATCAGTTTGTTAATTTGCCCGTCAGTTTACAAAAACAATCAATCAATTTTATTTATAAATCCAATTATCACAAATCACAATTTGCCTCACAGGGCTTTACAGCATATGACATCCCTCTGTCCTTTGGACCCTCACAGCGGATAAGGAAAAACTCCCCCAAAAAAAACCTTTAACAGGGGAAAAAACGGTAGAAACCTCAGGAAGAGCAACTGAGGAGGGATCCCTCCTCCAGGACGGACAGACGTGCAATAGATGTCGTACAGAACAGATCAACATAATAAATTAACAGTAATCCGTATGACACAATGAGACAGAAAAAGAGAGAGAGAGAGAGATGCAGGACAGACGGTAATGACAGTAGCTTACAACAACATTAATTAAAGTAATAATATTATAATTATAGTTCTGGCTACTGTGATACAATATGTTGAAAGTATATATTAATATCTGACAGTATACATATGTGACAATAATCATATGTGTATAATAACAGTAGAAGTATGACTAATGATAACAGCAGCAGCAGGAGGCATCTGGCAGGACCACGGCAGCAGCACCAAAACACATTCTCAAAGCTTTAGTTTGTAGTATCTAGCCATGTGGATAGTTTTGGTTTTATTTGGCCATCTGCCTTAGAAATGTCTCAATTTTTATTTGCTGTTTAGAGGCAGAAACATCACAGATCTCAAATCTGAGCAAATAACCCCCCGAAACTATCTGCATGGTTGGATACAAAAGTGTTACATCTGAAAAAATGTTATTAATGTTGTTATTTGATTAAAAAGACAGATTTGATATTTTTTGATAGACTATATTATAATGACAATAGTACATTAAACATGTTTAAGTAAATTAAAAATGAAGGCATTTATAGAAGCCTAGCTGTCAAATGGAAATCAGAGCTACAGCAGAAATAAACACGTACAACACGTGCCCCTCTTTGGGAAATGCAGGAAAGTGTTTTATTTTGTTCTCTCCTCCCTCTGCTGTCTCTCACTCTCCCCTTGTCTTTCTCTTTTTCCATTAGTCTTTCTCTCTGTGTTCACAAGCAGCCCACGCAGCAGCCCTGCTTGTTGACTTTATTGTGTGAAATTACAGAGAGAGGGCCAACATGATTCCACGCTCACATGTGCCCTGAAAGCTCGTGAATTGAATATTTTTTTTAGGGTGCGAGAGGAACTGAGAAACGTGCGGTTAAGCAGGTAAGAAAGTAGAAAGAGGGACAGCAAAGAGAAGTGTGTGAGAGAAATAAAGGAGATGAGAAAAAAGAGGGACAGAGGGAGTCATTTCCAGCTACAGCTGACAACTGGAAAATGAGCCGAGGCAATATGTAATCTCCTCTGATGTAGTTTTACCTCCCAAACGCCGCCTCCTGCATCAGTGGCAGCAGTGGCTACAGTAGTGAGGAGGCGCGTTGCTATGGAGTGGGAAGATTTTCAGAGAGTGAGCACCATTACAAATCTGGTTGGAGAGGAGAGGAGAGGCAGGGGGATAATGAAGATCAGGAGGGAGGGAGGGAGAGAGAGAGAAAGAGAAAGGGAGGTCGCAGGGCACGAGAACATTAAGTGAGAGGAGAGGCTGAAGGAGAGATGAGAAAGAAAGCAATAAAGCAAATGCAACAAGGGCAGAGGTGAGGGACAGAGAGGTGCAGAAAAGAGACAGGGTGACATCAACAGAATAAAGCAGAAGAAAGATGTGCAGCCAGACCATACAATCTGCAAGTAAAGAAATGATGGCCTGACAGACAATTAATGAGACAGTTTCCACCGTGCATGTAGTTTTGCTCATCTCGCCAGAACAAAAGCAAGTATTTCTCCTTTTCAGCCTCTGCATTATTCATAAAATCAGTCGGATGATCCTTTGAGTAGCACTTTGCCCTCAGCGTGGTGCCAGAAACGGGAAGAATAAAACTGCAATCTTCAGAGGAGGAAGAGAGACGTTTTCATCACATTACACACACACACACATGACATTGTTGAGTGGAGAGCAAGTGCAATCTTTTGTGTTTCTTCACTTCCCTCTGAGCTAAGTAGAGGAACATACAGTAATGTGTGTGTGTGTGTGTGGACTGAAATGAAGACAGTATTCAGCGTTCAGTCATTAGATTATTAAACTGTGGAGGCCCCCTTCTGGTGGCTACTGGGAACACTAAGATTTTAGTCAGGATGGAAACACAATGGTGACATTTTTGGAATTTTTAGAGTGAGAAATGTAAAAAAAAATGTATAATGGATTATTTTAGGTAAGGTAAGGTAAAGTAAGGTAAGGTAAAACTACAGATACAGACAGTAGTCATAATTAAAACAAAACACACAGTAGTCATTCGTAACACACAGAATCCAGAATCACACACTGTCAGGGATAAATCATGGACACTGCTGTCACCGCTGGTTAAGAAAAGCATTAGCGTACAGAACAAAGGCAAAACCTCCGCCCTGATTGAAGGATCTGAAACTCAACATGGAGGGGATGTTGAGAGTCTGAGCTTTAGAGGTGACCCTTTCTTCATACAGATGCTGGAGGTTATTTAAAGTAACACCAGTGAGCTTACAGCACAACTTGACCACTTTTTCCAACTACCAAACCAACAGACAATGTTAAAAGAAAGATGCTGTCAGTGTTCACATCAAAATTCAACTTGTCATCTAAGACAGTGCCCAAATATACTTATACTGCTGCACTACTGCTACCGGCCTTGATTACACAAGGAGCAGGAAGGCAGGGCCTCCTTTGAAAATCAGTGAACATCTCCCTGGTTTTAGACCCATTCATGTGGAGGAAAGACTGGTCACACCAGTACAGGGCCATGATCATATCCATGAAGAAGACTTACAATAACAGAGTCATCTGTTTGGCAAGACTAGGAAAATTCATGTGCATCACAAGTCTAGACTGTAACCCAAACAGTACACAAGTCAACTTGCTTCATGCAGGAAAACGCTGGTGTACTTAATATAACTTTAAGGAGACAATCTAATTTTATTCATGATTTACCCGACTACAGTCTTGTAGTGTCACCATATCAGCATTCAAAAGTAGTGTAGGACATAGAGAACACAGACGATGGATGAAAAGCTAACAGAAAACATATTCATGAAGCCATGTACAGTATGTCTCTCATAACAGTTAATCATCATCAGCCATTTGATTCAGGGACAACTGACAGTGCACTGAGCTCTTTTATAGCAGTGCCCTGAAATCACATTCATACGGGCTATAGGATCTGTAATACATGGTAACAGCCTCTATAAACTGATGGAAAACAGCATTACATAACACAAACAGTAAATGACAAAAAAATTCAAAGCAAATCTGTGGGACTTTGGGGTTCACTGTCTTGCTTAAGGATACTTGGACATGTAGGATGGGACTGAACCACAGTCCCTCCAATTAACAGACACTCAAGGCACAGCCACTGAAAACAGTGAAGCTGGATCTTACATTTGGCACATGCTTTGTTTGGGGGCAGTGTCTATTTTCTTTCATACGCACACTTCAGGAGCAATTAGGAGCTCAGTGTCTTGCTCAAGGACACTTTTGACACGTGGAGACAGAAATCAAACCAACAACCCTGCTCCTCTTGCATCATGTTATTGTGTGGTTTGTCTTATAACCACAAAAAACAACATGATGTAAGATTAGGTAATTTTTTAAAATAAACTTATACAAGTCATTTCTCTCTGTTACCACAACAACAGTGAGATTTAAGGCCAGATATACACATATGCTGCATACTGAGTGACATGCATCAAAACAGAGTGGATAACAATACACGCATACACGCAGTCCTGTGGGCAATAACAAAGGACGAGTGGGCCGTCAAAGTGAGTCACCTCACTTGCAGATATGAATAGCTCAGTGAATTTTAGCGAGTGGTTGCCAAGGCTACTGCAACTTATAACGTGTGAGAGAAAATGTATTTATTAATACATACACAGGTCAACAGGATGGTTTAAAATTAGAAACTTCAGATAAACAACTTTGTGTTGTATTTGTTGAAATTATACTTTGAAAGAAGTACATGAGACAGTCTGTGAAAAAAATGTCGTCCCTCCTCTTCGAGACGAGGAGTCTCCAACGCAGCTGTCAGTCATGTCAGTCAATTCATGAACTGCGGTCAAACTGTCAAACTAGGCAGCGCTGATCGAATGTGGTTTAACATTCTGTTACTGTGTTCCTATTTCTCACCTCAAATGTTTTCAGAAACATATTTTAGTGTACTGTTTGGCTGTAAAATGGAAAAAAAAAAAAAGTTTTGCTCAGGCCAGTGGGCGCTGTCTTGTTTTCAACATGGCAACCGCCTAACAAACTCTCATTTTACAGCTAAACAGTACACTAAAATATGTTTCTGCAAACATTTGAAGCAAGAAAAAGGCAGATAACAGAATCTTGATTCATATTTGATCAGCGCTGCCCAGTTTGTTCATGAATTGACTGACAGCTGCGTTAGAGACTCCTCGTCTCTGATTGTTTTCGTTCACATGCGGTAATGCCATTAAAAGCACTACAAGGCAATACAGTAGGCGGAGGAATATGACCTTTTCTGTCTCATTTAGTGCTGCCTGGAAATAGTAATAATGCAGTAATGTTTTTTTTTTAAATAAAAGTTACCAACGAAGGCTTTAAACTCAGAGTGAATACTCAACTCTTTGAACCAGAACTTCCAGAATAAATGATGTGGAAATTGGAAAATAAAAACTTGACTCATTCAAAAGAAAGAGAGTGGGATGACCACCATGAAAGACAAAATAAGTATCGATAAAAATACTCCTGACTACAAATTGTTACTGCAGTTTATCTGCACCAGCACAAAGACAAAGCTTTATAAATGACAGCAAATGTCACCTTCATAATGTGCATTATAACAGAGTACACAACCCAGAGGAGCATTATTGTTTCCTGTTAACTGGTCATAGTACCATTAGTGTTCGTGAAGGGTGCCATTAACAGGGTGACTCTTAACTGTATCATCTGTCAACTTGCTTTTTTAGTTAAGTTATTATTTAGTCTTTTGTTCAGATGTGCTATAAAAAACATTAAAACCAACTGTTATAAGCTCAAGGCCTCTACTCTGTGGTGGCTGCTGGTAAAATCCCACACTCTCTGCTCTTCTTAATAAATCCTGAGATAATCAGCAGTGGACAAAGCCACTCTAAGACTTCTCCTGAGGAAATAATCAATAACCTTCAAACTCGGTGCCTCTTTGAAGCAGTAGCTTCCAAGTAATGTTGTTGCTGACAGTCAAATTAAAAAGGCTGTATGGGAACATGTTTACCAAGATAATCAATGAGATTATTAGACACAAAATTGAGGCAATGTAAAATGATGCTGCATCTTTACGTCTTAACACATTTGTAATAGTGTCTCAAGTAATTTTTGTGAGATGTTTAAGGTTTAGGTAACCTGGTATTTAAAGGGCATGTTTGGTGTTTTTCAACCTGGAACCCTATTTTGTGTTTATATGCAGGTCTCGACAGTGCGAGTGTTTCACTCGCATTTGCGACTAAAAATAGGTGTGTGCGAACTGTAAAAAATATTTAGGGGCACATGTGCGCATAAAAAAAACAGCCGAAGCAGCCTATATTTTTGTCAATAAAAAAATATGATAATCTAACCGCAAATGTTGGAGGAACTCCAGCCGCCTTCCCTCTTCCCTCTTCCCCATGTGACACGGTTATGGGCGGTTTTCCAAGCCACTGTCAGCACAATGAATGTAAGTCCCACTGTCGGCAGCATGGAAATAAGTCAAAGTGTGAAGGAGGGACCGGGAAAAGCGGCGGACCTCCGGGGAAGCCTGCTCCGTTCTCCCCGCAGTTAGGGACCGTTCGCCACGGTACCGCTGCTGGGCAGGGTGGAAATAAGTCCTGCAGAGTTTCAGAGGACCTGGAGAATGTTTTAGGATAGTAATAACATTATATAAGATAATCATATTGCAAAGATAATATATATGATAATAACATTAAAGACAAAATTAAATTGCAATACTTTTTCAAAACTTGATGATTTTACCTTTCTGTATACAAATTCATTAAATAATTTTGCTTGTAAATGTCTATTTGCATCACGTTTATTACGGAAAACACATTATTTGATCAATTTACATTGTGCCCCTAAAGTTCTTTGTGCGCTCCTTACTTTTTCAACTTAGGAGCACATGTGCTCCTTGGGAAAAAAGTTAGCGTCATGCCCTGATATGACTAATGGAGACCACAGTTTTTCAATTTGTCCACTACTGAGAGTAAGACAAGCTGCAACATAACCATTTGGGGCAGTTAAATTTACATCCACTGCAAGTGCCTGTTTTTTTTTTTACATGTTCATATTTGCCGTCAGTGCTCAAAGCTTTGATCCCAGCCACTGAAACTACTTTAACACATCCTGATTGTACTCTTTGTTGTCTTTATCCACAGACTTGTGAGAGCAGAAGGAAAAGCCTGAGGCCACGAGGTGATTTAAAGAGACTGAGGGATTTTACAGGTAACAGCAGCAGAATGTATCAGTCCTATTTGTTGCTTTCCTATTTCTATTCCAACTACAATGTGTTTCCTCATTAGTAAATTGTTGCTTTCCCGCTTCCTGTGTGGCGGCAGTCTGCTGGCAGTCATCACCTCTGAGAGTGTAATGGGTTTCAATGCCTCCAATAAGCAACATTGATCAAATGCCACCCAGACAAATTGAATACTTACACAGAAGGTGCTCTCTTAAAAGCATCAGCACTGCAAGTCTCCTCCCTGTCATGACCACTCAGTCGGTCAACGACTCTCCACACTGTCCTTTCTGCCCCATGCCACCAAACTGAAACAACCCAGCACACAATTATCAAGCCTATCACATACTCGATCTAGATAAACAACCAAACACAAAGCTTTTAGCTGAACACTTACTCTCTCTTACTGTCCTCATCTCTGCTTTGAAAACATCCTCATAAAACAGCGCTGAGAGGATGTGGGATGAGGACAAAACGGCACTTTGCTCAAGACACAACTTGTAGCAACTGAATCCTTTCAGCTCTGTAACATTCAGACACTAGCAGCCAGCGTGCACTCAGTTCCAATCGACCTATAGTCTAATGTGCCATGGTGGTATGCACTTAACACTACACACATTCTTCCTGTGCCTATGATCCGTAGTTCATATTTGTCAGCAAAAATCCTTACAATGTGCAGAATTTGTGACATTACAGTTTGTCACTAACACCGGATCCAAGTATTACACCACTAGACCTACTTGGCAGGACCACATGAGTGCTGTAATCCAGTCTCCCAACAATCTGATCCCACACAATCAACCCAGATACTGTTTCAATTAAACATTCACTGATTAAGTTTGATCGAATAGACTGAAGTGTCAGCTGACCACTATCTTTGCATGCGTTCGAGCCAGGCCTTGCTAATGGTGGGATTTTAGAAAAAAAAGGATCCAAATTAACATCTGAAAATATGTTTTAAAGTGAACTTTGCCGCCAAAATGAGCATCTGTATGTCAGTTACTCACATTGTGTTGCAATAAATTCATGAAGAAAATTTCATTTTTCTGGCATGTCTCCTGTAAACGAAGAATCCAAAAATTCTTGATGAACTTAATCAAAGTTAACCACATTTAACATGCGGTATAATCCAAGTCTCATTGATCTAGTTGTATGCTCAGCTTCCCAAACAGACAACCCTTTCTGACGGGGAACTGAACTGAGAGTGAAACTTACCTATGCTCTCTTTAAAGCCAGACTCCATTTACAAAAACAGTAATTTTACCAGACTGGAAAGAGGAGCTGCTGTTCTACCACTGCCTCCATCTGTAGTTCCTCACTATGTTATTGCGTGAATCTGGTCTAACCCTTTAAAACACCAAAGTCATACGATAACACAAACTAACTAACTGATAAGGCAGCAACAGATCAGCAACTCCAATGTTCAGTGACATAAAATCACTATTTTTGTCAATGGAGTCTGGCCTTGAAGAGGGTATTGATAAGTTTCCCCTCTCCTTTCAGTTCCTGGTAAAACGGGGGTTTCTGTTTGGAAAGTACTAAGCAGACGACTGGACAAATGAGGCTTGAATTATACTGCTCGAGTTGTGTGAGAGTTTGTACACGGATGTTTTGATGTAGTTTTGCTGTTGTTAATTGCGGCCCCCTTTTTACACCAATGCATCAAGAATCTTCTGTTTTTGGATTCTTTGTTCACCATGGAGGCGTGTGAGAAAGAGATTCTTTGTTTTAGGAATTCAGTGTAACATGAAGTGAGTAATTGATATACACATGGTCATTTGGGGGTGAAGTATTCCTTTCGTCATCAAGAGGTGCTTCAGTAATACTTGAATTAAAATTAGACTTTGACTCTGCCTGATAATATTGCCACTAACCTGGAGTGATGTGTGGTTTGTAAAATCAGCATTGGTCTAGGAGTGGGTCCAAAGTTTTATGGTTAATGCAAAAGCTAGTAGACGCAGTTTATGTCATGAAAGTACACATAGCCAAGTGTATAATTTTACACTCAAACGGAGACATTTCCCACACGATATCACACCCAACATCAGTCTTATCTGACACCTAGGCCGTTGTGAGGGATGTAAATGTCACCTGCTAGCTGGAAAAATAGAGTACCAGTTCCTGAGTCACAATATTATTTTAAAATAAAAACCTGGAGGATTATGTGGCATATTGTCATGCTTAAAAACAATATAACAGTGTCTGTTATCCACAGCATGAAGCACAGAAGGATTTCACAGCAGCAGCAGCAGCAGCAACATACAGTCTGTAGGAGTCACTATCAACACTTTATCTGACGAGACTGAGATGACTTGGGGCTTGGGGCTTCTCAGGTTCATGACAGCACTTAGATAATTAACAGCAGACTCTGGAGACATCGTGGAAGGAACACAAATATGAGGACAAAGAAGAGCCACACAAGCACAAGTCAGGACAACAGTCCTCTCATTCAATCCACACACACTTACTGTTGAACTCCCTGCGGCAGACATGAGGCCTCCAGGGTCGGTTTCGTATCCAGTTCAGGCGTCGGGGCAGCTCCATGATGCCAAGCTGGTGCCAGTGTGTAACGACCACTCACCCATCGAAGAGCAGCTCCCCAGTGCTTCTGCCCATACCCAGGACAGATACTCCCTCCAGAGCATGAGTGTCGCAGAGTATCAACCTCAGCAGCCTGGACCTTTAAAAGCTAATAGTTCACTTTGTCTTCAGTCTGTCCTGCAGACGGGGAGAGAACTGTCACAGTAGCTGTTGTGGTGCTCAGCTGCATTTCCCCTTTGCTGCCTTATCTTTTATGCATGAGTCAGTGGAACCCAACTCCCTCCACTCCTGGGGAGGGACAGAGGCAGGCCTCTTCCCAGGAACAAGCGCCTACTGACGGGCAGCATCTGAAGCGAAGAGTGCACACCCTGCTGAAATGTGATGCCTCTGCACTAAGCCCCCGGGGAGGGCAAGGTGGATGGATGGATGGATGGATAGATGGATGGATGGAAGGGAGGTGGGGCTTGGCCAGCTACCTGAGGAGGTTAGAAGGAAGCCGGTCAGTCAAAGACAGCATGACATGGGGACAGTGTGTGCGTGTGTATGTAGGCTACATAAAAAATACACTGCATCAGGTTTTCACATCAGCTTACGTTGGCAGTGTAATGAACCAACTCTTACACCTAAGCTGAGCTTTAATTCAGTGCCGCCCTGAATACTGACGTATGTTGAAAACTACAACACTGAACATTGGTGTTCAAGAAGCAAGATTTTAATCACAAACAAGGAGGTATAAATGTAAAATCTATATGCTGATAGACACCTTGCTTCACCTTGTTGCTGTTGTCCCTGGTTTTATATGAGAAGAGGGAAAGATTGCTGGCTGCTAGGCTAATTTATACAATGTAAAATGCCATAGGCTTGGGCTACTAACATTAGCATGTTGTATTTGTGGGGAAAATGTGTCCAGATAAAGACAAGTGTCTGTCTGTGAATGCTGCGAGTTATAGTGAAGCCAATTTGTGCACTTGCGTTTGAAATTGTCTCTATTAATCATGTTTAATGTGTGTTTTGTGTTTTGAATCAACTAAACTTTACAGCACTTCACAGAAACCTCCGTCGCCAACTAGTGTTTTGGAGGTGTAACTGCAGAGTGACACAGACACTCAATGTCTCAATAGCACTGAGTCCCTCTACTGGTCTTAAACTGCAATAGCACGCAAAAGTTGCTTTTGTGAAACGGGTCAACGAATGGAGAAACAAACACCAACAGAAATAACAAAGAAAAAAAGAAAAAGAAAGAACAGACAAAGCAAAAGCAGATGTTATATGTTAAGGGGTCACCACAAACAGTTCTAGGTCATCAATAATATTCATAAGTTTTCCCCTTTCTCTTTCATAAGCTTCAGTGACTTGTGATACAAAGCTAGCTCTCTCTTAAAAGCTACTAACAAAGGTTGTGTTTTCATACATCTGCATTTGTGAATTAAAAACTTTCCCAGGATAAGTAGTGTTTAATAAAAGTTCTGAATTCCCATCCTCCCTTAAAATTCTGAATGTGATGTCACTTTCGGAGGTCACTTGAGGAATATATGTCATTGAACACTTGCTTTTGGAGGCAAAGGTATTTTAGAAAGTCAATCAATCAATCAATTTTATTTATAAAGCCCAATATCACAAATCACAATTTGCCTCACAGGGCTTTACAGCATACGACATCCCTCCGTCCTTTGGACCCTCACAGCGGATAAGGAAAAACTCCCCCCAAAAAAACCCTTTAACGGGGGGAAAAAAACGGTAGAAACCTCAGGAAGAGCAACTGAGGAGGGATCCCTCTTCCAGGACGGACAGATGTGCAATAGATGTCATACAGAACAGATCAACATAATAAATTAACAGTAATCCATATGACACAATGAGACAGAAAGAGAGAGAGAGAGAGAGAGAGAGATGCAGGACAGACGGTAATGACGATAATGTAGCTTACAACAACATTAATGAAAGTAATAATATTATAATTATAGTTCTGGTTACTGCAGTACAATATGTTGAAAGTATATATTAATATCTGACAGTATACTTGTGTGACAATAGTCATATGTGTATAATAACAGTAGAAGTATGACTAATGACTAATGATGGCAGCAGCAGCAGGAGGCATCTGGCAGGACCACGGCAGCAGCACAACCACACACGTCACGCTGTCCAGGCACCGCTGTGATATGAGTTAATCTGAGAGACAGTGGAGCACAAAGGCTCCGGAGAAGAAGCCAAGTTAGTGACATCCAGAATGGCCGAGTTAGCAAGATGCAGTAATAGGACATGAGAGAGAGAGAGAGAGAGAGAGAGAGAGAGAGAGAAGGAGAGAAGGTGCCCGGTGTATTATAGGGAGTCTTCCGGCAGACTAGGCCTAAGTCAGCCTAACTTGGGGCTGGTACAGGGCAAGCCTGAGCCAGCCCTAACTATAAGCTTTATCTGAGAGGAAAGTCTTAAGTCTAGTCTTAAATGTGGAGACGGTGTCTGCCTCCCGGACCGTAACAGGAAGATGATTCCACAGGAGAGGAGCCTGATAGCTGAAGGCTCTGGCTCCTGATCTGCTTTTGGAGACTTTAGGGACCACGAGTAACCCTGCGTTCTCAGAGTGCAGTGTTCTGGTGGGATAATATGGCACTATGAGCTGTCTAAGATATGACGGAGCTTGACCATTTAGAGCTTTATAAGTTAACACAATTCTGGATTTTACAGGGAGTCAGTGCAGAGAAGCTAAAACAGGAGAAATATGATCTCGTTTCTTAGTTCCTGTTAGTACACGTGCTGCTGCATTCTGAGATTTGAGAGCCTGAATTGTTGCTGAACTGCTGTGTAGGCCTACATAGGGTACATGTGAGGAGGCCATGGATCACTTTATTTGGCAGAGTCCCACTTGAGAAATCCTGTCCCTCGATAATCTGTTAGGGAGGTGAGAATGGGCAACCACATAGGGGAGTGTATTTTTAACCAACTGAAAGAAAGCAGAAGGGATACTTTTAATGACTTTATCATATTGTTTACAGTTGCATTGGAGATTGAATTTGGCACAGAATTCATCAAAGGGTAGAACACTGCTGGTTTCATCACATAGATGAGTTACAGACCATATATTTTTCTCTACCCACTCACTGAAAGACAAGGATCCGTTTTTGGAAAGGATGAATCTACAGTTCCAAATGGGAACATCATGAGGTGTAAAGTTAAGTTTGTCCAGCATCTTCCAATACAGTAATGTCTGTGAGTGAAACAAGGGCAGGTTTTAAGCAGAGAAATCACAGGGCAGTAGACAGTCAGTACCACCAGTCATCGTGAACACATGCCTGGAGACCGAATACCAGGAACAGTTAGGCTCTTCACCATTTGACCTTTAAAGTTCTGTTAATACAGTCAAAGCCGATGGCATGTAGCCCACCATCCTCATAGTCTTTCACCAAAGCTGCTTTCTTTAAATAATGGGATTTCCTTTTCCAGATATAATCAAAATTTAACTTGTTGATAGTTTTAATTACTTTGTTGGATATGGAGAGAGCGTAAACTGGATAAATGCATCTTGAGAGACTTTCCATCTTTATTATGTAAATACAACCCAGGAGAGAATGAGCTCTGTTCAGCCGTCTGTCTAATCTTTATTTGTATTCATCCATCTTGTTCCAGACATTCAAGGATTCACTCAATTGTCTTCTGTAATGTGTGTACCCAGGTATTTGACAGTAAACTTGATGGTAATACCAAATGCCGTGACAAGATGGCATCATGTATGGCTAATATTTCACATTTTTTTCAAATTCAGATTTAGACCAGATGCTCTGGAATAGAGATCAGTAGTCTCAATGGCCTTTGGAGCCTGCACGACCTTTTTTTTTTTTTTTTTTTGTTAGTTGAAATCCATTTGGCTTTGGATCTGATGCAAGCCCCTTTTGCTTTACATGTATAAACCTCATCCGGTTTAGTTTATAGTGTGAGTAATTTCCTTTCATCTGTGTCAGAGATAATGGCTTTGTTGCAACACAAACTTATTTCTCTGGTCAAGATGGTCTCTTCTAGTTGGGAGGATTGTTTTGATTGTTTACTTAATGAGATGGAGAAGTTTCTTATTTCTCCACTTAGTGCATGTAGAGGTCCAGTTTGTGCATGAGTGTGTTCGGACCTGTGTGTAATTGACAAACAGAGTGAAAAATTGAATTTCAAAACTATCCTCCAGCAAGTCTGGCTTTTTGTTTTGTTTCGTTTTGGGTTGTTTTATTTTGTTTTTGTATGTGGGTCAAGTATGTTTGTCAGTGCATTTGTAAATATAATGTTTCTTTAGATGGAAATTAACTATAATAAAAAAGAGCTTTCACAGTACACAGTTAGTAGTATAACTGTAGACTGCAGCTGAGGTGGCTGTGTGACAGTACCGACTTCTGCCACATAGTGGTGCTCTATCTCCATGCTACTAACCCTGCAGTAGTTATCCATACCATTTTATTTAAACACATTCACAGTGGTTGTGTTTGCTTCTTCTTCTTTGAGAATTTCTCAGTGAGTGATTTAAGGTTATTTTGAATGTTTGTTACCCGAGAAAACTGACTGACTCATCTGGTAGATGTTTTCTTTAATAATCAGCTGTAAAATAAATACAACATATAGCCATCTAAAGTTGTATGTCCATCCCCTAAGCCAAAATAAAAAACAGAGGTCCCTCTCCAGTGCTTAAAAGATTATTTGACATGTCTCCACCTTTCAGCACCATGCCCTCCTCTCTTATAAATAACAACTAGTCCCTTATTTGGAATGAAGAATTTGTTTGTGTCTGACCAAACTTTCTCTGCAAAGTAACTTTGCTCTGAGGTTACCTGAGCTATAGGTGCTGTAATGGAGCAACAAGTTTGCACCTTTCTAGTCTTCCAACCATTGAACCCCACCCCCCTCCCCCAGCAAGTTATTTGGTATTTGGCCTTCTGGCTCAGCTCCCTCTTCACTGGCGCATCACTGCAGAAGATGCACCAAACCGCTGATCCATCTCACGTTCCATTCTACCCTCACTAGGAATATTGTCTTTTTTGGCTATGTTGCCTTAAACTCTTTTATAGGCCTGGTTGTTAAATTCTTGGTTTATAATCTTTATCTCAAAAAACAACAACAACAAAAAAACAAAACAGATTTGTCTCCAACTCCGGTGTCCTTGTTGCCTCACTGCTTGGTCTCTAACAAGTACACACCACTTTATTATACCACACTGTACATTGTGTAGCCCACACTTTACAACAATCTGCTCATATGCTGTTGGGTCTGATGTCTGTGGTGACTTTCCTGTTCTGGCACACTGGAAGTGATGCACTTTACATCAACCAGACAGACGTAAAGGGAGGAGAGGGACAAAAGTAATGCACCCTGGCTTTAATCTTGTGCTGCATACCTGTATACAGGGTATGATGTAATCAGATTTTATTTGAAAATCTCACAAATCTCAGAATAGTTCAATAGAGCTCTATCTATCTATCTATCTATCTATCTATCTATCTATCTATCTATCTAAATAAAAGGACGCTTTCTAGAAAATGTTTGATTCAGTTTTTTTCCCCCAAACTCTCTGAAAGCCTAAAGTAAAATATTCAATCCAAGACCAACAGTCCAACACCTGATGATATTGTTTTGGCATGACAATTTTATGTAAACAAAAAAATGGGAATATAGAAACTAATTCTGTTAAACTCAAAATAACTTGACAACTTTAAGTCTATAGCAACCTAATAACACAAAAATGTACCTGGTGCTAAATGAGCAGTGACAGATTGCTTAACTGCAGTTTGACAGGATTTCATCAAGCGTTACGAGACCATGACCTCTAGTGGCTGTGAGCTGCCCACTGCAACCAGAGGCTCATGATATCCATGTTTCCAGTTAAGGTAGAGGACGGTGGGTGCGAACAGTCAAAGTCACTCAAACACACTTTATGTACTTGACTTTATTCAAATAAAACACCTTCCTGTCTCCGTCTGGGCAACCAAGACTTCCTCCACTGAAAGGTAAATCTTAGCATTTGGCTTGTCTGTATCCAGAAAAGAATAAATAAAAACGGTCAACAAAGCAAGCACTTTAGGACACAGTTGTACAAATACACAAAAATACAACTTTATCTAACACAACCAACCAACCAAAAAAAAAAAAAAAAAAAAAATCGGTATTTGGTACCCCGATGACACACATCAAATATAAGTTATACTGCAACATTCAAGTCCTGTGATTTCTGAGTATATACACGTTCATAACATGAAAATATTTGGAAATACATTGAAAATATTATGTATTTACTGCAGATATATAACGCTTTTCTTTTTAACAATACACAAAACTGACTAGTTTGGTTAAAATGACACTGACCCCACAGAAAGCAACATTAAACAGGTATCTGTGTGCTTCTGTTGGCTGGTGTTGTAGAAGTGCTGCTTCAAGACACAATATACGGTCTGATCTAAGGCCTGATTATTCCCAGCTGATGGTTCACTGACCTCCCCTACAACATCTGAAGCTGCTTGACCACCTGATGAACATTTGGCAAACCCTACAGCATCATGTCAATATAACTGTGCTTCAGACACTGAACTATGTTACTATATCAAAAATAGACAGGGCCTTTGCAGACCACACTCACAGAAGGCACATACAGTTCTTAAAGACTACAGTACAAACACGTCTGACTAGTTTCTACCCACAGCTCAAATATACTATAGCTATTAATTTTCTCATCTAGAAAGCTGAGACACTTTGCTACAGGCTCATGCACTCTGTGAGCAGAGAGACGGTCCAACTATCAGCCTGTTTAAGACCTTCGGTTAGTGTACATGGTGAATAAATGGTCCAATTTGGTGATATCTTCACAAGGCAACATTACATTAAATATCTCATCTGTGACACAAACTCTTAAGACAGAAGTGGAAAGATAAAGACCATAAATATCAGCAACAACGTGTGCACATCAGCGTGGTTGGTCCTGAGGTGTGTTTCTACAAAGACTCCATTCAGGTAGCAACTTAGTTATTAAAACTGGTGATCATTTTCTCGATTAATCGATTAGTTGCTGTGTCGATCAGTGTTCCTTAAAAGCCTTAAATGACGTCCTCAAATGTCTTGTTTTGTCCACAACTCAAAGATAATCAGTTTAGTGTCAGAGATGGAAAGAAACCACAAAATATTCATATTTAAGAAGCTGGAATCAGAGATTTTTTTTTTTCTTTTTTTAAAAAAAGACTCAAATTAACTGATTTAATTTAATAGCTGGCAACTAATCGATTAATCGTTACAGCTCTAAATCACACAGTTAAAATTTTTTTCCTTTTTTGATATCTATAACACTAAATATTCCTCTCACTGGTTTGTATTGGTTTGAAAAGAGAGAACAAGATGACAGTATAACAACATAAAATCTTACAGCTTGTCCCTGGAGGTAAATATAAATCACCACTAGGAGGCACCAGAAATCAAATATAGCCCTGAAGATGCATTTAAAGGATTTAGTGGAAAGAATAAAACATTTCACATGCATGGACTGAGTTGGATCAAAAGCAGGCTGCATGTTTGAACAGATTTATGATCGTATCTGTAGTGAGCTGACGCATCACGAGCTTGTTCAAACTGCAATAAATAACAGCACATAATCTCTTCTTCCCTCGACATTAGCTAATCATTACAAACCATTTTCATCTGTCCATTTTGGTCCTTCAGTTTAGAAACAGATCAGAGTAAAGCTTTTCTATAAACAAGCTAGTTGTACAACAAAACACAAAATGCAAAGATGTGCAAATTTGCTATAGTTCTCAGAGGTCTGTCGTCTGGCTGCCATAACCATACAGTTGCTGCTTAAACGCTTATTCTAAAAAAACACTACAATAGAACTGTAACACATTTACAAGTACCAAATAATGGAAAATTACCTGTTTGATATTGATGCAAACCAATAAAAACCTTCACACACAAGCAGGGGGATGGCCTTGAGGTCTGTAACTTTCAGTATTTAAACCAGTGGTCAGGACCCACACCATTGGGTTGCAAGATAAATCTGAGGGGTCTTGTGTAATGAGACTTTAAATTTTTAATCACTGAGTCATCTTCTAATCTTAAGGCCCCTAACAATGTTCAAGTAAGATAGAAAAAATACAGTTTCCAACCTCTGATTAGGAGTTACAGGCATAATTTTAAAAAGGGTCACAAGCATTAAACCACCCAGGCGACCTTTCACACATTCACATAATCTAAGTAACTTAGTTAAAATGAGAGACGTGACCCAACACATGTAAGGCATGAACGCTTCTAAATCCATGGTGTATTTTCCGTACCAACCTCCTGCTTGTGTATAAATCACCTCAGGCATTTCGCTGAGTCAATTCCTCGTAGATCACATTGTTAATTTCCATTTGTCGTAGTGTCACACTAAGGCTTTCGGTCAGCTTATGTGTGTGTGAGTTGCTGAGTATGGGCGCATGTGTGGAGGAAACTGCACAGCCAGTACTGCATTGTGTAAGAGCATGTGAGTGTGCTCAAGTTTCACTCGCTTAATCTGTACAGTGCTTTCTGTTGGAGGGTTATCACGTACACAATTTTAATTTATTCTAAATAAAATCCTGCTCTTTTGCACATGTGGCTCATGTGTGAGAGGAGAGGAGGAGAGGAGGTGTGTTGAGCTCATATCTCCAGTTTGTTCATCCATCTTTAATCAATCAACCTATACTCATCTAAATCCTGATTGTCTGCATCCCACAGCTTCCTTTGTGTTCATTCTTCCTCCGCTATCCCTCCATACAGCATTTCACACAAGGCCTTTGTTGCTCCATCACTCGATCTTCTCCGGGTCTATATTGTCCAAGTCGATATCAGGTGAGGCCACGCAACACATGCACAGTTTTTGGGTGTACAGAGAGATCTCATCTGCAGTGTCAGAAAAAAAGACAAGGGTTGCAGTCAAGAGAACATCTTTGAAAACACAATACAGCCTGTTTTAAAACAAACATTTTCATACAAGGTTAATAATATTAGGAGGGAGTATTCTTACCTGCACTACAGAACCCTTTGCACAAGTTTCATATGGTTGTTACAAAATGAAATGCAAGGACTTTCAAGTACTTTTTCAAGCTCTATTTTTCCCCTTTTCAAGGACTTCACTCAAAGCGAATATAATTTAAGAGGAAAATTAAATCTTAAGAAAACACTGTGTTCAAACAACCTTGAAAAGTATGTTTGTGTCAGTGTGTGGGGTGGATTTAAGAAATGGGTTAGGTGAGGAGTTTAGCACTTTTTTAGAGTTTTAGTGCACTTTAAAAAGACACACACGATGAGCGGTGATGCTGATGGGTTGGTTTATTTATTTATTTATTTATTTATTTATTTATTTATCTGGGCTTAGTTGAGATGTTGTTTGTATATTTAATATCTAAGACTGTTGTTTATTTATCTATATTAATGGTTGTAAATACGTTTGGGCTATTTTCAAGGTATTCTAGTACTTGATTTTTTGTCTGTCAACATTCGAGCACATCACACTCCTTGTACGAACACTGTTTACAGTTCATGGGCTCTACATTAAACTGAACTTTGAGACCCTAATCTCAATCATTCTTCAGCTCTTAACACTAAGACAAGTTGTTTTTACATGTGCCTATGGTATTAGGTCTACATGTAACTTTCAGTACGTCTAGTAAGCCACTTTCAGAGGTGGTCCATACATCATAACCACATTCACCCACAGGGAAATCTTACATATGAAGCTCAGCGTGACTTCAAGCAGCAAGACTTTCTTTGTGCTTCACAATTCTCTCCATCCCACTGCTTCCTCTAATCAGCTGTCTATGGGTGTTCACTCTTTTGCCACAATCTCTATCAGCCAATCAGGATGCCACCGCAAAATTTTATATCTGCCCTCTCCTCTGCTGCTGTCAGCCGTCATTTTAGGCAGAATCTTTGTGCCCTGCTCCACCCGGTTCACATCCAGCCATCGTATCCAGAGTCCAGGACGAGCTCAACAAAAGGTGATTCCTCTACTCAACCAGATGGTTGCCACTTCTCCATCTTCCTCTCATCTCATCTTCACCACCTCTACTTCCCTATTCGACTATGGATTCATCACCCTCCTTAAATCATACCATCTCTACGGGGTCTAATCGCCAAAGACTTTCCACATTTTTCATTATGTGCACGTGTTAATAAATATTCATTGCTGCAAAGCTAGGAGCGTTTCTGGCGGTCAGTTTCACAGCATGATGTGAGTTAAAATATCCGTAGTGTGTGTGAGCACATCAAACTCAAAGAGGAGAGGAGCAGCAGAGCACTGCACCCATGAATGACGCCACAATGCGACAGAGACTCAGCATAGCCTTTTACTACAAGACTATTTTGGTACATTTACCCACCAGTGCGGCAGACAGCCTTCTGAGATTTACTCGCCAAATGAAAAAACTCCTGTCCACAGCATCACATAGCTTAGCTTCGGTGGAGGAACCACTGTACCCAAAGGAAGCTGTAATATGCATCTTAATTTAAAAGATAAATGATTATAGTAAAAGACTAGAAAAGCACTCGGAGAGCGTGCAGCATTATCAACCTTTCCTTCCCTTTCCTCAAAATCCGTTCAGAACTTTGTTATTTTCCAGACAAACAGACCAACGCTGACGAAAACATAACCTCCTTGGCGGAGGTAAAAATATTGTTTTCAAAAGCAGCCAAAGACTATTAAAGGAGTACAAGGGTCTCCCAAAACAAACATGACCACAGCTGTGATGTGCACGATAGCATTAGTTGCAGCTTCCTACCGAGCATATCTTTGAGGAAGGCTGGTCTGGAACTGGGCGGCAGATGGATGCAAATGAAGTAGACTGGTACGCCAGACAGTGCCACAGCAATTCCCACCAGAGAGTTAATGGTGTCGCTGTAGAGGGGAACCACTACCAGGAATATGCTGCACAAGCAGTAGAGGATGGGGAAGAACAAAGAGAGCTGCAGGGCGGGGAGAGAAGATGGGCAGAGGAGCATGACAAGGGCAAAGTAAGAAAAAAGGGGAGACAGAAAAGAGGAATGGGGGTAGCAAAAGGTCGGGAGAGAAAAAGCAGAGAGAATAAAACTTGAAACAATTACAGTGACAAATATTATTAGTTTAGACCATATTCCTCTGATGATTTAATCACCCTTAAATTGCTAAGCCAGTGCACAGTGCAGTTACTTTAATGGTTACTGAAAGAATCTAATAAACTGAGTGATCAAATTCAAAACATCATGGGCTATCGTCATAACTCAAAGTCATACTGACTTTGATCATCAAAAATGCTTCAAAGAGAATAGATAGCACATGATCTATGTAACCATTTCTGTTGAGAGGACAGAGAGCAGCTTTTTATGTTTACCATTAATTGAGTGCTGTCAATGATATGATAAGAAATCACATGGGGACTTGTAGGGTTTAAGAGATGTCATAATATGACACCTTTGGCCAAAAGGTGGCTCTGTTTACCCAACATACACCTTTCTAACAGGGTAGATGCAAGGAGTAAAGCACACTGTATTATATTTTTCAGGGTGTTCAGCCAGAAGGCCAGATACATACACCAGTCAGCCACAACATAAAAACCACTGACAAGTGAAGTCAACAATATTGATCATCTTATTGCAGTGCAATGTTCTGTTGGGAAATATTGGGTTGGCATTCATGTGGATACCACTTCACACGCACCACTCACCTAAACACTGTAAAGTCAAAAGGGCATGAGGTCTTAACTCCAAATTCCCCAGATCCCAATCTGATCAAGAATCAGTGAGACGTGACGGTACTCCAAAGCTCCTGTACCCATGCCTTTAGAGGTCAGAGCCACATCCGATCAACAGTGGGAATGTGACCTGCTGAGACATGGACACAGGACCTCTGGGGGTGTCCTGTGGTGTCCAGCACTGGGGCGCTGGCAGCAGATCCTCCGAGTCCTGTGGGTTGCGAGGTGCTACATCCCACAGATGCTTGATTGGACTGGGATCTGGGGAATCTGAAGGCCAGGTCGACACCTTGAGCTCTTTTTCACATTCCTTTGGCCACTCCTGAGCAGTTTTGCGTCCTGCTGGGAGGGAGTACTGCCATCAGGGCGTGCTGGTGCCATAAGGGGGTGTACTTGGTCTGTAACAGTTATTGGGTGGGTGGTGCGAACAAAAAGATCAATGTTATTCAGTCAGTGGTTTTAATATTTTGGCTGATCGGTGTAGTTTCTGTACAGATTTCATGCAAATATAACACATGAATAATCTGAGTTGCAAGCAGGAAATTCTCCGACACCTACTGTAATGATTCAGATTGCTTCCCAGGACCAGGTGATTAAAACAACACAGCTAACAAATGTGATTCAGAAGCTTCAAGATGTCCCACAGTCACATAATGCAAAATGATGAGTTGTCAAAACTGAATTACCACAGATAAGTCACTTGATGAACATTTCTGAAGCTAGCTAGCTTTCTGTGTCACTGTGGTTACCTGTCTGACATACACTTCACGTCTGTGCATGTTACATACCGCACTGATGCACAGAAACACGTGTGCCTGGAGGTCTGAGTCACTATGTTCCTTAAACATGCACATCAGTGCTCATACTGCATTTTTTTTATTACCTTAACTGGTCGGTGCAGATCAGGAGCTTTAAAACGAAGGTAGATCTGGCTGGCTATTGACAGGCCGATGAACAACCAGTAGTTGAAACTGAAATAGTTGATCAACTGGAAAACGTCAGGCACAGACAAGTAGAACAGAGACATGCCACCCTGAGAAAAGAGGATCAAAACACACAGAAAAAAAAAACACTGAGTTTAATAACAAGGACACACCAGGGAACAGGCATCCAAATACACAATCTCATCTCAAAACTCAAAGAAATATGAGGTACTGACATTGAAAAGCAGTGCAGGAATTGGGGTGAAACGCTTTATGTGGATCATGCACAGGACATTAGGCAGGTGGCCTTCTCGGGAACCAACAAAAAACAACCTGCAGGGTGAAAAAAACACAGTGCTTATATGTTTTGCTGACATTTTAACATTCAAAACATCAAAGGCAGAAATAGGATTTTGGAGAATAGCGAGGTAAAGCTGCACATACTGCATGTACTGACCTGGAGGCAGCAATGATGGAGGAGTTGAGGCCACCGTAGCAGGAAATGGCCACGGATAGAGGGATCAGCCACCGAGCCCAGCCCAGCACCTCATCTGCAAATGTCTAAGGAGACATGCAACAAACCTTAGAAACCTCACACATGAATTTATTGATAAGATCAGTGGCTCTAAACATAAAAACACAGAATAAGAGTGTTTGCAAATAACAGTAAAACAGCTGATTACTCTGATGACAGTATAGTGCTTTGAGAGCCTTGGCCGTGCTGCATCACTGAAGTTCACCCTTAAGTGTAATATTGAAATAACACAAAAATTTCTGACAAAATAAAGGACACAGTCAAAATGTATTCACTTTCTGCTTGTGTTATCTCTGTTTCCATGGAAATACATGGAGTCTGACTAATAACTGGAAACAATCAGTCATGTCAGTTGACTCCTATGTAATGAAACTTTGTTTACTACCACAGCAAGTAGGTCAACCCTTAGAAACTACCGAGCAACAGAGATGATTTCCAGTCTCTGTTGAGTCAGCCTGCCAACTTGAGCCAATCTTAATGCTTCGTAGTGTTTGTAGGTTACCCAAACTGAATAAATACCACACACATAAATACAAAAACTGTCTCGTCAGCCCAATCTTGTTGTAACCAAGGTATATTGAAAAAAAAAAACACATTTTCAATGGACAGATTTAGCCACTATGTCTGCAAACATCACACATAGGCTATTTTTAAGATATCGCTGTATCATCAAGTCACTGGCACAGCTAATGTGATCCAAACAATCCCAATAACAGTTAACTCCAGAGTGTAGTCAAGTCCAAAAGTCAAAATTTATTGAAGAAATATAAATCAAACCATTTCAAAAACTAACAACCATGTTCTTATCTAAAAAAATATTCATCTTCAGTCAGTCCATATTTGCATGGTGTTTAGCCTTTCACTGCAGTCACATAACCGTTTGCTCTCTAACTTGCTGCACACAAGAAAGACAGCGAGCTGTAATAACAGGACGGTCGAGCAGCAGCAGTCTGACACTCAACTCAACTCAACTTTATTTATATAGCCCTTTAAAACAGCCACAGCTGAAACAAAGTGCTGTACATAAATAGACAAGGCAACACAGGGACATAAAACAATTAACAGGAAATAAATACTAAAATAATTGTTTATTGTTTTTAAAACAATTTAAAAACAATAAAACCATTTAGAAACAATAAAACAATAAATAAAACAAACCATAAAACACTAAAACAGAAGCAGAGTCTCATGCAGAGTTGAAAGCCAAGGAATAAAAATGCGTTTTTAGACGAGTTTTAAAAATGGACAGTGAGGAGGCTTGTCTAATGTGGAGGGGTAGCTCGTTCCACAATTTAGGAGTGGCAACGGAAAAAGCTCTGTCCCCTCTGAGCTTCCGTTTGGACCTCGGTACCTCCAGGAGCAGCAGATCAGCTGACCTGAGGCACCGAGCAGGAGCGTAGGGGTGGAGAAGCTCAGAGAGGTAAGGTGGGGCCAGCCCATTTAAAGATTTAAAAACTAAAAAGAATCTTAAAATGGACTCTAAAGTGCACAGGCAGCCAGTGGAGGGAGGCCAGGACGGGAGTTATATGCTCCCTCTTACGTAATCCAGTTAACAGGCGTGCAGCTGCGTTTTGCTCCAACTGCAGTCACATAACCGTTTGCTCTCTAACTTGCTGCACACAAGAAAGACAGCGAGCTGTAATAACAGGACGGTTGAGCAGCAGCAGTCTGACACTCAACTCAACTCAACTTTATTTATATAGCCCTTTAAAACAGCCACAGCTGAAACAAAGTGCTGTACATAAATAGACAAGGCAACACAGGGACATAAAACAATTAACAGGAAATAAATACTAAAATAATTGTTTATTGTTTTTAAAACAATTTAAAAACAATAAAACCATTTAGAAACAATAAAACAATAAATAAAACAAACCATAAAACACTAAAACAGAAGCAGAGTCTCATGCGGAGTTGAAAGCCAAGGAATAAAAATGCGTTTTTAGACGAGTTTTAAAAATGGACAGTGAGGAGGCTTGTCTAATGTGGAGGGGTAGCTCGTTCCACAATTTAGGAGTGGCAACGGAAAAAGCTCTGTCCCCTCTGAGCTTCCGTTTGGACCTCGGTACCTCCAGGAGCAGCAGATCAGCTGACCTGAGGCACCGAGCAGGAGCGTAGGGGTGGAGAAGCTCAGAGAGGTAAGGTGGGGCCAGCCCATTTAAAGATTTAAAAACTAAAAAGAATCTTAAAATGGACTCTAAAGTGCACAGGCAGCCAGTGGAGGGAGGCCAGGACGGGAGTTATATGCTCCCTCTTACGTAATCCAGTTAACAGGCGTGCAGCTGAGTTTTGCTCCAACTGGAGACGTGCAAGGGAGGACTGGCTGATAAAGTGCATTACAGTAATCCAGCCGAGATGTAATAAAGCCATGGATTACTGTTTCAAAGTGCTGTTGTGCAAGGAAAGGTTTCACCTTAGCCAGCTGTCTAATTTGAAAAAAGCTGGACTTCACTACAGAGCTAATTTGCCGATCCAATTTAAAATCACTGTCCATCTTAAAACCCAAGTTTGAGACTGTTGGCTTTAAAAAACCTGCCAAAGGGCCCAAGTCAACAGGGGGGGTTCACAAAGGCCACTGGGACCAAACACCACCACTTCTGTTTTTTTTCTCATTAAAATTTAAAAACTTCAAGGCCATCCAGTCTTTGATGTCTTCAAGACATGCCAGAAGTGGTGTGAGTGAGAAGGCATTTTTCTTTTTTAGCGACACATATATCTGACTATCGTCCGCATAAAAGTGGAAAGAGATGCCATGCTTTCTCAGGATGGATCCCAGGGGCAGTAAATACAAAGAAAAAAGCAGGGGCCCTAAAATCGACCCCTGTGGAACCCCGTACGGCAGTGGAGCAGAACTGGATTTTGAGTTTCCAAGGCTTACACTCATGCTTCTGTCAGCCAGATAAGATTTGAACCACTCCAGTGCGGTTCCACAGATGCCCACTAGGTGGCGTAACCGAGCCACTAAGGTATTGTGGTCCACGGTGTCAAAAGCTGCTGTTAGGTCCAATAAAACAAGAATTACATGGTCACCAGAGTCATTTGCCAGGAGGATGTCATTAAAAACTCTTACTAAAGTTGACCCGGTGCTATGCAGATTTTTAAGCCTGATTGAAAGATCTCCAGGACATTATGCTCATCTAAAAACGATTTTAGCTGAGCATGAACAACTTTTTCTAAGATTTTGGAGATAAAAGGCAGCACGCTGCCATCAAGGCCAGGGTTCTTAAGTAGGGGCTGGACCACTGCATGTTTCAAACTCGGGGGAACAACACCAGAGGACAGACTGCTGTTAATGATGGCCAGAACCGACTGCCCTATATTAGGGAAAACTACTTTAAAGAAACCAGGAGGGACAACGTCACAGGGAGAACCTGATGGCTTAATATGGCCAATCAGATCTTCTAAAAATGATAGAGACACAGGTTCAAACTTATCAAGAGCTGCAGAACAAGGAACAGGGACAGAGGGGTCAGATGCAGGGGCTGGGATGAGAGCCCTTGCAGTAGCAACCTTATCAATAAAAAAATGCAGGAAGCTATTGCACATTTCAGGAGATGCCTCCAAGCTGACAGGCTGTGGGGCATTAAGAACAGTGTCAATGGTTTTAAATAACACACGCGGGTTATGACACCACCATAAATGATTTTCATTTCAAGAAGATTGATTCAAATCAAAGTCAAAAACAACAAAACAATGTGTTTGTATCAGTATGGTGACCTACAGGTTTCTGAATCATCTCTGAGCTAAAATGTTGCCATGGAAATGGCGGAGTAATATTTTTAGTGATGAGGAAGGAGTGCTGTCAGTGGAGTGCTGAACAATTAGATCGCCTGGTCGGATCTATTTGTTTTATAGTATAAACTATAGCAGCTGTAAATTAGGGTTGCAAGTCACTAGTTTCATCACGATACAATATTACATTAATTCTTTTGACATCAATACGATATTTGCAGATATTAAAAAGTCTGCCACGATACAATTTTGATTCGATGTGATTCAGGGGCCTGCGATCGCTATGAGAAGATATTACATTCCTACTTTACACAGGCTGTTACAGAGGAAGCTGCCACCCCTTTCTTTTTTACTTTTGGCCATGAAAGATAAAAACAACGCATATATAATGTAAATAATTGTAGCTGGTTAAGTGCAGTAAAACTTACTTAAACTGACTCCACTAACACACAAAGGTGATGACATGGGTCGCTGTTACACTTCTATGTAAGATAGGGGGTCAGTCTGCATGTATATGAGAGTGTGTGTGTTTTCTGATGGAATAGCTCCTTAATTCTTTAAGGAAAATAAACCCAGCAGGAATCACCACTGCAATAAAGAGAATTGGCAAAATGTTGTACTGCTGTCTACCATTTGGAGACTCTGTGTATTTGGCTGAGAGAAAGATAAAGAAACTGTGAGGTGGGTTTTGGTATTAACTGCGTATTACTTAATCTCATACTTTGATAAGAGCTACTCAGCTGTCTACAAATGATAAGAAGAAGAGCTCGACTCCCCAGGTGCCAGAGTGCCAAAAGCACAACTCAGCAATGATATATCATATTAACACAATTAATGACTAAAAGTTGATGAACACTTTGGTGCAAATTAAAGTAATGTCTCTGAAAACTCTGCTTTTTAAGTCAGGATTCTTGATGAGGAAGTGCTTTAAAATGTTTGTGCCAAACAGGGTCTAAGTTCAAATACTAACAACATTCAGTGCAGTGCTGAGCTGTAAAGTCTAAGTAGTGCCCTGTGCCCAGTTAGACAAGGTTTGACACCATCACTCTCCAAAATCTGACATATCCAGTCATTAGTAAAACATTTGTTGTCTCTCTCAGCTTGCATTCAAGACAGCACAAAGTTTATAACTTGTTTGAACATTAGTAAACCATTAGAATCAATACTCTAATAAACAATTAACAAATACCAATACAACTCTTCCTCCTCCAATGCACTAATCACATCATCAACTTCCCCATGTTCCTGTGTGGGGCGCTAACCTCTTTAGCTAAACGAGGTTCCTGTCATCATCTGGACTCCTACAGTCACAGATAACCAAACACAAGTACCGCAGCAGACGCTAGTGTGGCTGCCAGCCAGACTCAAAGAGATGACAGCAGAAGACAGGAAGGAAAGATCAAAACCTGCTGCCCCTACGAGGCTGAGCAGATGCTGTCAATTTGGATAAGTCCTCTAATGTACTAATAGAGTTTATGGGCAGACATTAGTATGCACACGCTTGGACTGTCGGATTCGCTTACTGCTCATATACAGCTTCTTTAGTGTACAAAGAGAATGCATTAAAATTACTCACCACAGCAACAGCTTCACTGCTAAGCACTTTGTCTGCATCCATGACGATGTAGTAAGCTATGTTGGTCAGGATGTAGATCACAGTGACAACAGGCATGGAGATAGCAATAGACAAGGGCAGATTCCTGAAAATGAGAAAAGTCAAAGCTCTTAGTTGTATCTTAAATATTTACTGAAGAGAACTGTGAAATAAAATCCTTGCAAAACACATGTGGTACTAAAAACAATTCATTTGTAGCTGTGATGCATTTCTACTGAGTAAAATGAGGCCATGATAACTTATGGAAGTCATAAGATTACTTAGTTTTAAGTCAGATTTATGCAGTACTAGATTCACAGTGGGTAAAGTTATGTGGTGAATTAAAACCTGCTATCAATTGTGATGAAAAGCAATCATGCTCAGCGTTAAATCTTCTGAAATACCAGACCCCGTACCTCTCTGGGTTTTTGATCTCCTCTGTAATGAAGTTGAGTGTGTCCCAGCCGGAGTAGGAATAGAGAGCTGAATAGAGGGCCAGGGCCATGTCACCAGGGTTCAGCTTGGAGCCTTTGAACGAGTCCTCAAAGTTCTGGTCAAAACCTACACAGGGTTAACAATACACGTCTCTTTTTTATTTTGTCTTGTCACCCCAAAATACATGCAGGGTTCCTACACATTTGGAATTTCACTTCTCGGAAACTTCTCTGCGTTGTTGTTGTTTTTTTTTTTCAGAGAATATGCGACATCTGAGTAAATATATCAGTGTATCATATTTCACATCATATTTAATTATTCTTAATAGGCGATTGTAGCCAAGTACCATAACTGCATGCAAATAAAAACTCAGGTAAGTTCAATGTCTGGGCTGAGGCATAAAGGGTTCAACGCTAAGGTTTTTTTTTCACTTGCCCGGTCGGGCAAGTTGGTCAGAGATCTACTTGCCCGAAGTCAGTTTTTACTTGCCCTATAAAAATTGTTTAATTTAAGCAGCTATCAATTAACAAAGACTGCAGTTATTTTTATGTTATGTAATCTTTATTCACACTGTATTTATTAATTAAAACAACATATGTCATGTATTGTAGCTGAATTCCTACACAAAAATGAGTCAGGGCTTAAAGTGAAAAATGTTCCTGAGCCTGAAACCTGAAACCTGAAACCTGAAACCTGGGGGGCGTCTATAATTTTGCGCCCTACTTGAGCCATGCCCACCTCTATTTATTTTTCACCCCTCTCTCCAGTTCTGCTGTATTAACACCGGGTTTAATATATTTTGCTTCCATCTCTCTGCCCTGCTCTACTCTACTTCAACGCTACTTAGCTCTCTCTCTATTCTACCAGTAGACTACCACATCCACCTGTTGCACAAAATGCACACAGCAGTGTTTCCCTAGGATGGAGTTGTAGCAGCAGAGGTGAAGCACATGCATGAAAAATAATTTTCACATGCGTGAAACTTTTTTGTATGCTTGCAAAGCACAGCCTGCTGAAATGTTTCTATGTATCTACTGGCACCAGAAGGGCTCTTTAGGACTAAGTACATACAGTACATTTGTGCACAGTAATGAGCAAGTGAAATGTCTGTCTAGCTTACATATGAGGTGTCTCAAGATTTAGGAAAATAAAATTTTATTGAATATAATAAAAGTAAAAAGTCACATGACATGCTGTTTTGTGCTATGACCTATTTAAATGCTGGAAGTTGTTATTTACGTGACAACGCCTGAAGGCAACATAAGCTCAGCACCAAGAGTGCCGTGCTGCGCTGCTGTGCGAGCAGCGTGTTTGTCTGTGCGTTTGATGCTGGTTATTTACACAGTGTCCATAACAATAACTTTGTCAGCTAACAAACTGCACCGGGCTCGGGGTCAGGTTTGGTCAGGAAAATGCGGCCCGAGCCGCTCTAGCGTGCTCACCTTTGTGTGGCGGAACTCCGCCGTACGCGATACAGAGAGCAGAGGAGAATTGTTAACGCGTGACCATGTAGAGACAGAAATGACACGATAGTAGGCCTATATTGTTATGTTATTATATGAAGCGTCCGTCGCGCAAAATAATATGACTTTAGTTTATGAAGAGGTAAGACAGAGCTCTCTCCTCTCCTCTACATAGTGCAGCATGTAGCGGACTGGACATACCACTTGTCAATCAGGTAAAAGGGGCGGTATATTTTCTGATGTTTGCTCTCACACAAACTGTGCCTGGCCCGGCATAAAACATGACCCGGATTGATTAAATTATTTTTGGAAATAGCTAATTTTCTATTTTAGAAAACAGTATTTTAGAACAGTGGTAACAGTCTGGAAACATAAATATTTTTCCATACTTTATTTTTCATTTCCATACTTTTTAATACCTGGAAATTGATTAAATTTATTTCCATACTTTCCATACTTGCGTAGGAATCCAGTACATGTTAAAACAAAGTAAGTGTGCAGTGTGCATCTCCCCCCTCCACCCACTACTGAAATTTAATCTGTTGTGTGTCCACCTTGGCTCAGCAGTGAATTGTGCACAGCCTTTCAGACACAAGGGGCTCCATTAGTCTACTTCTAAACAAACGTAGTATTATGTAAATCACACTGTAATAAAGTTTATCACTAATGCAGTACAGGTTGAATCTAACACTGTGGGTCTTTCGACACAGGCTGCTGATGTAGGCTTCTTTATAATTTGCCAGAAAGTAGCAGTGAGAGTTCAAGAGAAAGGCATGTAATCACAGTGGTTTAAGCTCATACACCACACAAACCTGTAAAACCACAAACTGACCAAACTCTAGCCTGAAGCAGATTTACTTCAAAACTGGAGCAGTGGTACAGCAGGGACAATATTTACCTCTGTACTGCTTTGAAGAAAAAGAAGTTTACATTGGCTAATTTTAATTATTGACATGATTCTGTTAACTGATTCAGTGAAACTGATTTAATCATAAACAGTGCAGCAGTGATTAATCCCTTCAATTTTTAGTAAAGTTAAAGCAGTAGTGTTGGAATAATACAGAGTTGACAGGATACCCTACCTTGTCCCAGTTTAACCAGGCCAGTAATGATGATAACAATGAGAGCGAGGACCTTAGCTACGGTGGAGATGACCTGAAGAATAGCGCCCCATTTCACTTTCATACAGTTCACAAAAGTCAGCGCACCTGAAAGAGACAAAGAGGAAGACAGCAGCAGTTAACCAATATCGCATAACAACTACAGAGTTTATATTAAATGCTGAACAAAAGTAGAGAAGGGTATTCAAAGCATGGATTCAAATTTAAAATCAAGAATGTCTGGAGAACATATTTATTGATTTATTTAATTTCTATAATAAACTCAATGAAAAGAGGACTTGGATGTACAAAACATATACAGAGTATTTGTGTATAAGTGGGATGGGGTCGTGAGTAAATTCATTTATCAAGTTGAAAATCTGCTCTACACTGTTTATATACAGTAAAAGCACAAACCCTACTGGTTCATTGGCACCCTGGCTACTTCTGAAGCCCAACTCAGTCACACTTGGCAAACAGATAATATCTAAACAAAACCAACAGGTTTTAGGTCGAACAGCTACATTTAATAGCTGTAATTCTTTTTCAATTCCCTTCATCTAGAAGCATCAAAAAGCTTTAGGGTTGCCATTCACTAAGCACAGGAGACTTGCAGAGTTGTGAGGAAATCAACAGGTATTAAGTGTAGTTACACACATATCCCTTTAAGTGCAATGGAAACAAAGACTACCTGATTAAATGCAGCATGCATGGTCTAACATCTAGTGCTGCAGCTAATGATAACTACAGAAACTACTTAAACACAGTGTTCACTTTAAATACATGGAGCTGATCCCTTTCAGCTATTGTGGCAGCATTTCATGACCTCTTCCTCAAACACTCAGCAGTTTGCAAATGGCTTAACAGTAGTCACATGGGAGCATGATATAAACTAACAGCTAAGAGAAAGCCTCAGATTAAATAAAGCTAGTACTGCAAACACAACAGGGTGCGAAACAAAAGCCAATTTTGCAACCCAAGCCTAACAAATTAACCGTGACTGGATTTATTTTGAACCTGTGTTTTTTATGACCTCTTAAAACACCGGCCGTAGCAGACTTGACAGTAATATGACAGTTAACGGTGCAATTACAGTTACATTGCATATATCTGGTACACTGAGCCTTTCGAAGTGATGCTGTTGGTTAAAATTTCACCTGAAGATCAGTATTTTGTTCATACTGTGTGGATAAAGAAAGGCAGTCCTAATTCTCTGAAAACAAACCTTCCAACCACAGTAGCAGGCCTCTCAATATGGACGATACAGATGTCAAACATATATCTACACACACAAAGCCTCACCCAGGTCCCCTTTGTCCTTTCAACAGTAATCTAAAAGCATACAACAGATTAAGAGGAGCATGTAAGTGTGTTTAGTAGAAGTCAAGCCTTACATATGATGACAGCAGCGAGGAGACGGACGGCAGCATAGGGGGATGGACAGGTAGGGTAGAAGGGCTGGACCAGGTAGTTGGAGAAGGTCAGCGCTATCACTGCCTGACAAGCTGGCTCAACTATCAGCAACGACGTCCACAGTCTACAGAATAGATAAGTCTTAGTTATGAGGCATAAATAAAACATATTGTTGTTAAACTTATGTAAAATAACAATGAATAGCAGACTTAAGACTGTACATCTCACATTACATTATACAGTGCATTAACAGGGCAATATTTAATCATGCGTTTACTGGTGAATTGAACTGCAGCCAATTTAAAGCCATTTAAGGATACCAGGCTTGAGGTTAGCCTGTTCTACCTGTTTGGTGGATTTGAAAGATTACATCTGAAGGCTGAAAGAGTAAAACAACATACCGAATAAAAGCCAAGAAACCTCCAAAGGCCTCCAGGATGTAGGCATAGGAGGCTCCGGATTTACGGATGGTAGTACCCAGCTCAGCATAGCATAGCGCTCCAACAACAGAAAATACCCCTCCAATGGCCCATACGATCAGGGACAAGCCAAATGAGCCTGTGTACATGAGAACTCCCTGCAGAACAATGAGAGCATACACCATCAAATGACAAAAAAAGTAAAGCATGTGAGAATTTATATTACACATCAGAGTTGTCTCACTTCTTGTGGGTTCAAAATAAATAATTTTCATGTTGTTTAGGTTGCTGTGAAAGCTGCCGTTTAAACTCAGACCAAACAATTGCACCAAGACTAAAAAACAAACCTTAACATCACTCAATAAATACTGATTTCAGACTTTGAAATGTTTGAATAACAGTGTGCGTCTTACAATCAAAGGGCAAGAAACTATATTATGTCTACACGAAAATAAATGTAATCACTGCAAATATATTCATTGGGCTATCAAAGACTCTTACCTTAGGTGATACGAAGATACCGGAGCCTATCATATTCCCCACAATGAGACAGACCCCGTGGAGGAGGGAAATCTCCTGCTTCAGCCGCACACCACTGCCCTGAGACGCTGAGTCTACCTCAGCAACCATTGTGACGGATTTACAGCCGTCAGCCTCAGCTCGGAGAAGGTAACAGGGAAGTGACAGAGAGGACGGACTGATTCCTGGTAGCACCAGAAACTGAGACAAGGTAAAAGAATACAACAATAAAATGACTGGAGGGGTGTTGACCGAGACAAGAGGAAGGGAGGTGGGAGTGTCACTTGAAGGCTGAGACCATGCCTGTCTCAATCGGCCATCGTTCAATCTGAGGAGTAATTCTCTACTGGGATGATCTGTAAGAAAAGCAAGAAACACAGTGTCACAGAGTCCTTTACACATCTCTGTAGTTTTGCTGAGGGGAGACGAGTAGGTGATCCTGACTCAGTGTGCGATTGGTTTACTGATCCTTGCCTTATGGACACTTTGGCTCCAACAGGGCAAGACAAGGCAAGGTAATTTTAATTGTACAGCATATTTCATACACCGGGGCAATTCAATGTGCTTCATGGGGTTTTAATAAAGGGTAATAAAAAATAGAACAAAGGTGAAAGATTTACAGTTTTAAAAGTGCAAGGTAATTGAAAATAAAAATAAATAAAAGAGTCCACTGCAGTGTGTGCTAGTCAGCTGGTCTCATTTGTTAATGTTACTGTTAACCGGTGCCCCGCTTCGTGAACGTCAGTCTCAGTGTGACGGTGTAGAAAGTATTCACGACATACTTTCTGTTCGTCTTGCAAATGCAATTATTTAGAAATTAAATTAAGAACTGCCTTCTGTGAAGATGAATTACGAGTTAACTCTTGCGTGTCAATGCTGTAGACTGCCTGGGTGCTGCACTGCCCCCACAGTTGAGTTTTGCCTGTTTCCTTCTGCCAACATTATGTTATTAACAAACATTTAGATTATCAATTACTGACATTTGTAAGTTCATGACAAATCATCCTTGTAGAATTGATTATTTCCCTGTAGAAGCTGTAAAAATAAGGTGTAACTGTCTTAAAGGTAGGGTCTGGAGAATTTTCCAGTTGCTGTTTGTAAACACACATTCAAATTTGGCCCCTCCTATCAGGCTCAACTCTCGCGGGTGTACAGAGCCCGGAGGTATGGAAGAAGGCTTCACAGAAGAAGTTCAGGCAAGGCTCGCGCTGGTGCACGCTCGGACACGCTCGGGCACGGCACCTGTGCTCTCTCACTGGCTGGGGAAATCTCTGCCCAGAAGCGGTCCGAGCTCACAAAAACTAAACTAAAAAAATACAGTTAAAGGGCAGGAGCTCTGCAAACAGAGTCACCAACACACATGAGTAGAAGCCCATAGGTAATGTTTAAGCAGGATTTCATTTGTATATGTCTATATTTTGTTTTGTTTGAAAATCCTCCAGATCCTACCTTTAACAAAAATACAAAAAACAAAACTTTTGTATGTATATGCTTTGTATTTTCAATCCAAAAACAGACAACAGAATTTACACCTGCTGTTAGCATATGATCTGCATCTAGATACATTATCTAAATAATGACATTCGACACAGACTTTTGTATTTATACCTGGTATTAGCATTGTTCTGATTTGCCAAAACACACATCACATCCCAGGGGCCTGTACTATGAACAGGGCTTGACAGTGCGAGTGTTTCACTCGCATTTGCGACTAAAAATAGGTGTGTGCGAACTGAAAAAAAAAATATTTAGGGGCACGTGCGCATAAAAAAAAAAAAAATCAGCTGAAGCAGCCTATATTTTTGTCAATAAAAAATATGATAATCTAACCGCAAATGTTGGAGGAACTCCAGCCGCCTTCCCTCTTCCCTCTTCCCCGTGTGACACAGTTATGGGTGGTTTTCCAAGCCACTGTCGGCACAATGAATATCGTGCGTGATGCCGAAGGTAGCGGTGCTGCTTTGTCAGGCGTTGCTGCCCTCTCCAAACAATGGGACAGCCAGCACAAAGCGGTTTTACAGCTGATCATGTGTAGAGGCCTTTAGGGACCGTTCGCCACGGTACTGCTGCTGGGCAGGGTGGAAATAAAGCCCTTTTCACACAGAGTGCGCAAAGCGCAGACCTCCACCGACAAACCCATTCATTGTGTATGTGCTACCGTGGCGCAAGAGCGCACCGCAATGCCGCCGAGCTGAGCGGCGCTCGATGCCAGCCTGCGCGCGAATTTAAATTTTTTTAAACATTACCGCAACGTGCTGTGACGACACCTCGGCGCCGCGCGTCCAATAGCAGAGAAGATCCTGAAGTAGACCCGAAAGCGGTCACCATGGAGCTGTAGCTCCTGAACGAGCCTGTACTCCCCCAAATCCTGTCCTCTGCGCCCTACCCCGCAGTGGGAGCCGCGAAAGTTCTGTGTGAAAGAGGCTTAAGTCCTGCAGAGTTTCAGAGGACCTGGAGAATGTTTTAGGATATTATATAAGATAATCATATTGCAAAGATAATATATATAAGATAATAACATTAAAGACAAAATTAAATTGCAATACTTTTTTAAAACTTGATGATTTTACCTTTCTGTACATTTTGTATACAAATTCATTAAATAATTTTGCTTGTAAATCAATCAATCTTTTATTTATAAAGCACTTTGATACAAAAAATTAATGCAAATGTCTATTTGCATCACGTTTATTACGGAAAACACATTATTTGATCAATTTACATTGTGCCCCTAAAGTTCTTTGTGTGCTCCTTACTTTTTCAACTTAGGAGCACATGTGCTCCTTGGGAAAAAAGTTAGTGTCAAGCTCTGATGAAGCAAGTTCAACATAACCAGGATATCTTTTAATTATCTGGCTTCACTAAGCGGGTTATTGCGTAGCTCAGTCATCTCTGCATTTTACTCCCAGCCACGAGCACTGCATTACTGCAGCAAAAATCATTGTGATGTGTTTAGTGTCATAAACAATGCCTCTGTTTGTTAGGAGCTCTGTTGTGGAAAAAGAAAATCTTGAACAATTGAATGACTCTACTGTCCTATAAAAGTGTGTGTTGACAGGGTGTAATCCGATCCTTTGAAGTTAACCCGTTCTGGAGCAGCAAAAAGTAAACCAGCTTCATAGGACTGAAAACTCAAGGATAACACTTAAGATACCTCAACAGCCCCAAATCCTGCTCTGTAGTACAGGCCTCAGATGTAAGACAGAAATTTAGTTGTATGGATTTTTTTTTTCCTTTGCTAAGAATGAGGTTGTCTGTGGCTCTGTATCTTGTTTGAGACAGCAGAAAGAGGAAGAATTTATCCGTTGTTTTAGTAAGAATGCGGCCAAACTGCACAGACTGAAGTTACAGAGCCAGTTAAATGCTAGGACAGCCCCCTGAGATGTTGTCTGTTAAACTAAGCAGGTATATGTGTGTCAAATGAGCATACGTGCAGTCAGCTATAGTATACGCCCACATATAGCACCCAACCACCCACACATGCTCCCCCGCATATTTGAAACCCAAACATAGAAACAATTACACTAACCGAAGTTAGCTGAAGTTAACAACACCCCCTGATGAACAGGAAAATAACTAAGACTTAAAATACCACCCCACAGAAACATGGCTTTTTAGCAGTTCTGCACACTATGAAATTCTAAATGTGCACAAGATGTACAGCTTCGGGCTCCAATTCAAGAGATCAGTGAGAGTGTGAGTAGGGAGTTATTGACTGAGTTCAGTGTAAGAGGGTAATCATCTTATGGAGCTCAAGAGTCTGATGGCTTGAGGGATGCACAGCAGGTTTCTAATATCAATACACTATAATGACATGTGATATATTTTCCATGGCTGGGTTGGCCCGGTCTAACACAAAAGAGAGTGGGACTATTTAACATCCAAACCAGTCTGACTAAATTCATGCTTCACAACCAGACAGACCATAATACCCTGGAAACAATGCAAACAATATCTTAAACTATAATTCATTAGGGCTGCATATTTTTCCCCATGTATTATTCATTTAAATGTGTAGCTGCAATGACACTATGTGTGGAGGGTGTACTCTGGAGCAGTAAAAAACAGGGCTTCAAATTCACTAATGAACTGCCTGGACTATCTGCTTTCCAAACAAATAAATTCTATCTGATTGCAAAGTTATCTTTGTGCTCCATTTGTCATAGAGTAGTATGATTGCAAAATGTTCATACACCATCCAGCAGTTTCTGAAGTGTTAGAGGAGATTTTTTACAAACTAGAGTGGCACTTCTCGCCAAATTTTGGGGAAGATTTGATTTTGATAATTTGATTGATGTTAAAACGCCACAGTGGTATAACTTTCACTCACATCAAGCACTGTATATGAATCAACTGCCAGAAAACAGACTCTAATTTACACACTAAAGTCCAGGGGTGTCACATACAGCCCAATTTGATCTCAAGTGGGCCGGACCAGTACAACCACTGCATAATAACGTATAAATATCAACCCCTTCAAATTTTTCTTTCATCTGGAAACATTCATCCATTTACCAAACAAAGAAGAGAGAAAATGTATGTGCAAATTCAACAGTATGCCTTAGTTATTCCACTTTCATTACATGTGACTTTTATTCATAATTTTCTACTAAAGTGGAAGCTACTGAGGAAGCAGGTTAAGTCATACCCTGCATTACAATCTGAAGTTTTGTCAGTGCCCAAGCAGCAGCGTTCTACTAATATTGTTTTAAGACAATACTGAAGCTGCTGGTTGACAATATTTTGCATATTGTTCAATATCTCTAAATATGACCACAGCAAGTATTCACTGTTGTTTCAGTGAGCTGGTCAGAGTGGAAACACCTCTAAGGCAGTATTATACATAAGTATGTGCTCACTGTTTAAATTGCTCCTGAAACCTCTCAGCCTTCACATGTGCATCAATATTAAAGTCAGCTGGAGGGCCAGACTGGACCCTTTGGCGAGCCAGGTCTGGCCCCCAGGCCGTGTGTTTGACAGCCCTGTTAGTCATATATCAAGTAAAAACATCTAGTTGCAGCTTCACAACTTCTAGTATTTGATTGCTTTTCCCTATTTTGTGTTGTTTTTGGCAGAAGGTAGGACTTCAGCAAAAAAAAAGACCTTAAAGCAAAGCATGACTTCTTTGCCAAAAACTAGTGAAAACACAGTAGTAAAAGGTCTGTGAGGAAAAAGCGCCATGTGTCCCTTGACTTGACCAATAAGGTTGCATCTGCTCTGCATGCTTAAGGCAATATGGCTGCTGCAGTTAAGTGAGTGTCTTCACAAGCTAAAAAAGGGCATCTCTGGAGGAAAGGAGGGTAATCCGCACATTCACACAACTACATGTGCGGTTTATATACCCCGTGCTCATGAGAAAAACAAGTTTAACTAACCGCACTGAGTTATTAAACTTTATTGATGACGCTATAGTTAATTACTAACAAAGGAGGTAGCTTCCTTTTGTGTGTCTGACCCAAGTTGAGAAACTGAGCAAACTACAGTCGGACGGCAGACACGATGGGGACTGTGAAAGGTGGACAATCTTCACAGGTGGACACGTGTCACGGCGTTAACTCACCTGTATTTTTAATCCGACATCAATCAACCTAGCTGTGAACCAGAACACCCAGTCCTGTTAGTTTGCTCTGATACATCAAAATAACCGCTTGCTGTTAATGATTACCGTTAGCGGCGGATGGATTGATCGCGTTGTTAGCACTGACCGGATATCACTAATAAAAGAGGATAACGTTAGTGAGGGATCAATGAATCTGTGTTTCACTACGTTACCGTTATTTCACTGGCTTATACAAACACTATTCATCCTAAACTCGCTATGTGGCGGCTCTGTGATGTGTCATACAGCTAACATGGCTAGCTAAGTTCCCCAACTGATGCAACATACTTGATGCTATAGATGCTAACACTATATATACTTATGATGTTAGCTAGTTAACGTTAGTCCGAGAGCAAACCTTCAGCCTAAACGCCCTTTTTGAGCGTCGGACAGACTTTGAAAGTGGATATAATGACTGTAACGTTACTCAAATAAAAAATATAACAGAACAAGTTACCTCTGCTGTGCCGCCTTTTAGTCCGATGGAGCAACTCAATGTGCCGTGTTCCAGATTTGAGGGACCAACTTCAGCTGTTTAACGTCACCTCCCAGTCAGTCAGCATCTGTAGCTAGCTCCTCCTAATCACCAACCGCCAAGGGATGTGTGGCAACACCCACTGACGGACAGAGGGGGACCAAGGCGGCTTTGACAGATAATTACTTTGACAGATAATTAATTAATACAGCCGGTAAAAACATCAGTGTTTCTCAAAATATCCTTGTTGTATCTATAAGCAATGACACAGACTGTGGAGTGTCTTCCATCACTCCACGAACAGTAACGACCACCTCACGCAGACATACAGTAAATACCAACGGGTGAGCGCATTGATCTGTAGCTGAGCAGTGATGCGGTCACTCAGGTGCCAGGAGGGTCTTCTTTTTTGTCCTGTAGAGTGAAGTCAGGTATTTCTGGACACTTTTTTATTACATTACCAAGACAACCACCTTAAACTCTAAATACTAGGCTACCTTAAGTGTTACTTTACCACTTGCTATGGTTCTCTGCTTGACTATATTCCTATAAATAATGTTGGACTTTCAAACAGATGGAGAACTCCCATGACATGTTTGGGTGAAATCAGACAGCTGGTAAGGTAAAATGGGACAGTCATATTTATGTTTATATTATGTGCCAGATTTAGCCATACAGGCTAATGCAGTCATCTGCAGTCCCTGGCAGGTTGATGATGTAAGTGTATATAAGAAAATGACATTAAATTAACACACAAAAGCACAGAAGCACATTAGCACAGATAAAAACGGAATGAATGCATCTCCATAGAAGGGCACATGAGCACAGAGCAAGCATATAACCGTAGACATAAGCACTAATGTGGTTAAATCCATTTACCAGTTCAGTCATTACATCATTAATGTTACCTATGACTTCATCAAAAAATATCTCCCAACTTCTCTGCTTCTCTACCTGTTCTTTTGCTGCCTGTCTCCTCAGTGCCATATTGTCTACAATGGGCATGTTTGTGTGTGCGCTTGTGTGTGTGTGTAACAATTATGGCTAATTCTGAGGTGACAAAAATACTAGAAATGCCTGTAATATGACAGGGTGGTATACAGTAGCATATCTAGTGATTTATGGCACCTGGTAGCCCAAAAACAATCTGGTTTAACCTTAGAAAAATGTCCCATTTTAGCTTAATTTTTCCCCATTTTACCTGAATGCACTGATGACTCACTAAAAACTATTTCCCATAAAATCACAAGTGTATTGTGAAAACATTTTAATAAGTCAACCATTTTTGGTGTCATACTCTTATTGATTTAGCTGCAGTTCTCAGAGAAAATCAACATCCCACATGGCTTCCCTTGCAAGTTCTGGGACCTGTGGATTTTGGCTCTTCACTCTGCCCATACTGGTTGTTTCATGTAAAGCACACTTGTATCAACACTGCAACAGCATGCTTGGTTACTAGCTGCTACTATTAAAGAGCCCAAGACATAAAACCTTATTGGACCCATATTACCTGATGTCTCAAATTACCTGACTCCACCCTACCTCAGTTATTTTTTATGTACCTGTCAGTGTTCATAGCATATCTACACCATCATTACAAACCACAACTAAAAACTCTGCTCTGGTTAATCAGTGACCATTCATGAGTTCATGCATACTCTTGACATTCTCGCATAGTTTTAAATAAACAGTGCCAACTGTATTGTTATCTACGCAAACACATGCCTTTTGATAAGGGACATGCCGTTGGAGCTGAACTAGGTGGAGCTTTTAACCACAGTCTAAAATGCATGGATTCAGTTTTCCGTAAAACTAACATAAACTTAGAAATAACTGCAAGAAAATCTGAATTAAAGTGGACATATCTTGCTGAATGTCTGTCTGAATGAAGCTTTGTCTGCAGAGTAGCGTTACAATGAATGATACATGTTGTAGAGCTCTGCTGCCACCTAGTGACTGTTGTTGTAATGATCCACCCACTTATTTGGCAGGTCATGATTTTAGCGTCAGTATTCTATGCAGTTACAAAGAGGCAATAACTGGTATCATTTGGCCTTTTAAATATTTGAATGACTTATATTTGAGATGACTGAGGCTGTGGGTGTTGTCACACAGGCTATATGAAAACTGTAATTCTGCTCCAGCCTGATTCTCCCAGCATTACTTCACATCACTGCATTTTTTTGCCTTGCAGGACCTCATATAGAAATCTTAAGAAAAAGCAATGTTTCTTTAATTCTATTTTTTTAAGTCTACTAAATCTCAATCTTACTCTGTCAAGGGTTATTATTCCTCTATCAGCACCATGGACAGAGACTGGTGCAGCTCATCACCACAGAAACAAAGAGGGGAAACACCCACACTGCCGAGGGCCTGAACTCTCCTGTACAAGGGGACATTGGATTTGTCAGGCCTTTGGTAAGGAGAGGCGCGTCAGGGGAGTGTGGTAGCTAATATGCTCTAGAAGGCACATAAACGCTCATTACTGACTCAGAGTCAAGCCAATCAGATTATAGGATGTGGCTTCCTGTCAGTCATTTCACAATAAAGCCTTTTAAAAGCCTTGTGCTTTTTGACGTAGGTTTGGGTGTGTTGTGGGAAATTACACAGTTCGTTAGAAGCTCTATTGATCCAGATACCACAGAGAAGAGCTATATAAATGTACCATAGGTAAATCTGTGCAAGTGTAAGGACGCTAAGCTTGATGTGCCTAAGGGTAGGCTATGATAACTACTCTTAACCACTTTAAAAAGAATGTTACAACGTGCTTGACAGTAAAAAATAAGGTTATAATAATAATAATAATAATAACAACAACAATAATAAAATGGTTGGGATAAAAAAAGAGATGACCCAGTTAAGAGAAAGTCATTGGATCAAGGTTCTGATTAACAGGACACTGCTAAATCTCCCTCTGGATACCTTGAGGGAAAAAACCTTAACTCAACATAATCCAACCTCACCAAGATAAAAGTCTTTTCTCATTGAACATTTGGTGAAAACTAATTATTACCATGACACTTAAAGTGTGTTTTCCTTCCCTGCATGCCCCCTGTGCAACAACAGGTCTGCAGCTCACAGTTACTGTAATAATAAATTAATCTGTTGATTATCTTTTCGATCAGCCTAATCATTTGGTCTAGTCAGAAAACAGTGTGAAAAAAATTTTTTTTTCACAGCTTAAGATTCAACCGAAAGCCCAAAACCCAAAGATATGCAGTTTACTATCACATATGACTTGAAAAAACACACATAAAAACAAAAATAAATCCACGGGAGATGCCGAATACTAGTATTTTTTTATATTTTTGCATTAAAAATGTTAAATAAAAAAAAATAATAATAACAACAATAATAATAATCAATAAACAAATAATCAATAAATAAACCTGTATAAGAAAAACGAAATAAATCTGGAAATATAAAGAAAAATAAATAAAATAATGAATAAGGAAAGCAATATGGAAAAGCAAAAGGGAAAAGAATAAATAAAATAAATGGATAAAAAATGATGGATAAAAATAAAAAAAAATAGAGTAATTTATATGCAAAAGGTAAATAGGTATACATTAAAAATATATAAATAAATATATACAGATAAATAATAAAAAAAAGTAAATGTGAAAACAGATTCAAATAGGCCTACTCATAAATTTTATTTGAGATTTTGTTATTTGTCTTTATAGTTCCACATTTATATATCAATAAATAAAGATCAATAAAGTTCTATCTATCTATCTATCTATCTATCTATCTATCTTCATACTTACACATTTATTTTCTTATTCTTTTGCCGATTTATTAGGCTACACTCTTATGACTCCATACAGAATGATTGAAACATGAAAATAGTTGCAGATACATTTTCTGTAAATTGACAAATTGACTCATCACATTGAACATGTTTATACCTTTTATTTTGAAGGCTACGTGTGCACACTTCCGGTTGTGTGGTAGTTATTTCCCGCGGACTTGACGCAGCTGAGAACAGACCACCAGGCGCACCGGCAGTCCCTGTCTCTGCTGACTCAGTGCCTTACCAGCAGTCCCTTCAGCCCGAGATACCGCATCCAGCAACCGACGCACACTCCTCCGGTCAACCCGCCCCGGCACCTCCACCGTACAGAAATGGCCAAGACCGCAATCGGTGAGTTTTTGCACTTGGTATTTTAATCCTGAGATTTCAGCGGCTTCGCAGGTTTGAGGATGCTGAGGCTGTGGCGACACCCATGGCACAAAAGGATGCTGAGGGTTGATGAGAGGGAGCGGCCAAACTCCTCTGCAAGTCACTCCTTAAAAATGAAGTTGCAGGATTGAGGCAGCATTTTGATGTTTTTAAATATTTGTCTCACGGGTCATTTTCCTGCCTCTTGCTTGATGTGAAATCAAAATTAACGCCGATCAATATGAGCGAGTTTGGGGTTCAGTTTGCCATATCTGTGACGCATATTTTTTAATCACTTTAAAGCAAGCAAATTCAAAAGCACGAATCTACATCAGCATGAGAAAGGCGGTTTGTTTTTGCCTTTCCTCACACAGCAGCATTTTGTCGCTGCCTGCCTGCCGCACCTGACTCACAGCCGTGCAGCATAATGCAGCGCCAGCGACCCCACCCAACATCTCCGGTCGCTTCAAAGCGAGACAGCCGCTCTCTCTCTCCAGGGTGTGAAACATTTCACCGTGACAAATCTCCTTATAAAAAAACTGGGCCATCCTATGTAGCTGTAGAGTAAAGCCTGCTCAAGCAATTTTGTGGGTGACCGCTAAAGGCATGAATGAGAGATGGAGGGGGAGAGAAAAGAGCATCCTTTGGCTGAATTGCTTTGCAGTCGAGGGAAGAATTTATGACTGGCGATGAAAATGAATGTCGTCTGAAGAATATCAGACCCCGGTCCTATTAGGGAGGTTATAGATTGTAAAGGTGGCCCATTATGTGCTATAGCTGTATTATTATTGAGGCTTTAGTATCATGTGACAATATTCTGTAGATATAAAATTAGATTGAATGTTATGGCAGGTGGGGCCTTGTATTTGGCTGGATTTGATTATTTGGACAGTGTGAGGCCTATAAACACCGAATATGACCTGCAGGCTTTATAAAAAGACAACTATAATAACATTAAGGAAAGTGCTGGAATTAGGGGTGTGTATATGTGTGACCAGTCCAGGGGATAGTCTGTTTGTTTTCTGCTTGACTAGGCACCTGATGGATGGAGGGGCATGCAGACAGACAGTGGTAAGGGGGTCCTGCATGGTGTCTAAACCCTGACTGTTATATTTATTCCCCTCTCCTCCTCGTCCTCCCTGCCTCCACCTCCTCCTCCTCCTCCCTGCCTCCTCCACCTCCCCTTCTTGCCTCCATGATTTGAGCCGTGGACAGGCAGAATGGGATGGGCAGGGAGCAGACACTCTGGGAGAAAGCAGCCATCATGCCAGTCAGCACCCGGCAGGTCGTTGAGTTCACGTCGGCTCCGTTTTAGTCACAGAAACACGGTGGAGCCCTTATTATAATTCTACTTTTTCTGAGATGGAGGAGCAATAAACCCTTACTCTTGTTTTAAGGCAGGATACATGCACCTGAATGTGTGTTTTTTTTTCATTTCTCAGGAGGAGAACTGAGGATACAGACATCCTAAAGCCTCCACACAACCAGATTTATTAACTATCCCATAAACAAACTCATGCTCAGAGCCACTCCCGTGTGCATTAAGGCCTCTGAGCACTTCTCCTGATCCTTATCATGCACACTTGTCATATCCAATTAGGTGTGGTCATTCAGCCTTGCCCCCTAAAAATCAATTCCTTTGTGTAAAGAGCCACAAGCTCCTCGGACAATCGCACTATCAATTTCAAGCGTCCAACTCCGGCTACATTTCTCACCTGATCATCTGCATCACTATTGTCGTAATGCGTCCGTGTGCACGGAGCTGGAAAGGACTCATAAGTCATGCTGATTTACCGCCGAGTCTCATCGATCAGCGCACTCCCATTACTGGTTCAGATGACTGTTGCTCTTTACAATGAGGCTGAGGGGAAGAGGTGACATCAGTCCAGTGGTGATGGTATGCCATATGCTCATGATCCGTTCATCACTGGTGAAAAGTGACGTCTGGATCAGACATTTCAGACACTGAAGTGTCCTAGTTTGGCAAATTTAATGTTATCCTCGGGTGTTTTTAACAGTAGATTCTGGGTTTTTCACACAGCTGCCTCTGTGGCCTGCACTTATAATACGCTGATCTTACTGCACTGACTTATGGGAAGTCATTTTTTAAGCAAAAATGTCCCCAAAATCTTGTTACAGCTTCTAAATCTTTGGGTTTTTGCCTGATTGTCAGACAGAACAAGACATTTGAATACGTCATTCTTCACTTTAAGAAACTGAGATGGGTATTTTTGCAATTATTGGACATTTTATAAACCAAAAGATTATCGGTTGATTGAGAATTATCCTTACATGCAGCCCTAGATGCTGATCTCCTTGGACACAGGGTGCGGTTTAGGAAAAACCAGCCCATCCCTCCTGCATCAAATGTCTGGATGTGCCCTTGATCATCTGGGAACCATATTGTTTCATTTAATAGCCAATTTTGCCACGGTAATACCTTCATAAGTTTGTGATTATACTGCTGCCAGGTGGCTCGGCTGTAAAGGGCTCGTATGTGACGAACACAGATATCAGGCCTGTACTGCTGCCAGGTTATAGGGCCCAGGAAGGCAGTAAACACTGTGATAAACAGGGCCACAGTTTGCGCATAGACTTGTCAACAGTATCTTTCGAATGTTTTTCACTTTGTGCCTTTTTGCTCAGAGCGACTCCGTTGCTTATTTAAATTCTCAAAGTGGGGGTTGGGTGTTTAGAAGAAGAAGAGTGTTGTTGAGAGAAATAAAGGTACCAAACAGAGGTGTGGTGGTTTGTGCTAACGCAGAATTGGAGCTCCCAGGAGATGCAGAGAGTGGAGGGAGAGGACTAGGATTGAGGGGGAGAATACATCAGCAACAGATGAAACGGAGGCTTGGGGATGCAGAAGGTGCTGGGGAAGAGGGATGCTTGCGGGGGAGGAGATACAGTAGATATTGATGAGCTGTGCTCTTTGGCTGATGGATTGGAAGAGGAAGTGCAGTTTGCTGGCTGTGTGTCTGTGGTCGGGACGGGAGGAGCAGCTCTCTGAGAGGATGCAGAGCTGACTGGTTGAAACCAGCCTGCCGGAGTGGAGTGGGAGCGTTTAAGTGGTGTCATGTCTGTCTGAAATTATTTTGTCTCATCTCAGATTGACACGTCTGACCCGGCGTGTCTGAAACTCGGCCTGCGTCTTTGAACACATGCTGGTGTTCGGACACTTCCTGCTGGGGAATGTCATCCTGGATCATTTGTCATTTTTATGTGTCTGATCCACCGGGAATGAGCTTATTATTACAGCGGTTACAGGAGGAAGATCTTTTCTCTCAGGAGAAATGCAGAGGCAGTTTCATATTTTTTGCACAATAGAGACTTTCAGGTATTTTTGATTAGGGGTATAAACGAAAAATCTGCAGGGCTCTGAGTTAGAGAGCCGTTTCAATTTACAGTCACTGTTTATCTTCCAAGAAATTCAATTTGCACTGATGCAGTCATAGTAAAAACCAAGCTTACGCACAGTGCTGGATCTAACATATTCAGCACCCTAGGCAAGGCCCCTACAATAGCTAATGAGAAATCAGCACAGCTAAACAACTTAAATTACATTAAATAACAAACAATAAGAGAATATGGTACGTGCAATTTTTCATTGTTTTTTCACTGTGCCCCAGATGGCTTTTTCCTTTCCATTTTCTCTTACTCTTATGTTCATTTTTTTGAATGTCCCCCCTCTGGGTGACGCCCTAGATGGCTGCCCATGTTGTCTATCTGGAAAACATCACATAAATTCACCTCAATTAAAACTGCAAACTAGAACAGAGCTGCAAAAAAATTGTTGATTAATCGTTTCATTGCCTGACAGAAAATAAATCAGCAGCCATTTCAATAATAAATGAGTCTCTTAGGTCAATTTTTAAATAATGGCTGTAAACATTTAATTGTCCCTGCTCTTAAAATGTACAATTTTTCTGGTTTTGGTTTGCTCAACTTTTGCCCTTTTCACAGTTTCTTATGTTTTATAGACCCAACAGTTAACCAATTTATTGAGAACATAATCAGCACATTATTCAGTTATGAAAATAACTGTTAGTTGCAGCCCTCAACTAGAAATCTAGATGTAGATGAAAACATTATTGAACACAGAAGAGGCCCCACCCAGTGCTTGGCAACCACTGAACAAGAATCTCTGCTGATCTGCTCCATAAGCACTTAACCCAAATTACCTGCTCCACTGAATTGTTAACTGTTTGAGTCTTCAGCTGTCAAGTGTGGCTGTGTGTGGGAGAAAATGGCTGCTGGGGTCTTGACATATACACGGCACTTAATGAGCCTCCGACAACCCTCCAAAAGCTCTGTTCCCCCCTCTTGTCAGCAGAAATGGTGCAGTCCGCTAATTACAAATTAAAGTGCTATCCACCTGAGGTGGCTGCTTCCATTAGGCTGTCCTAGGGGCAGTTGATGGCAGCTGCAAGTCCCACTGGGAGCTGCCCCCCTTTACTGGTTTTTAATCCTCCTGTCTGTGATTTCTGTTTGTATCAGAAAGGTGTTAGCGTGATCGTAAAGCCGCGCCCCAACAGCCAAACATATCCTCCATCTTCCACCACCTTCTCTTTCCTTTCATCTGACAGAGTCTCACTGTTTACTATTCCTACTCAGCCCCTCTCTTCCTGTTTTATTCACCCCCTGCTGCGCTCCCACCCTCTCCCACTTCCTCCTCAGGGAAGGGGTTAACAAGGCCATCAGAGAGTAGTGAGCGCTACATCTGAGAGTTGATCATATTACTGTGGCGTCTGCCAGTCTGCAGGGCAGAAAGCGAGACACAGAGAGAAGATGAGGAGAGAGTGAGCGGGGAATATGAGTGAGGGAGAGGATTTGGATTAATCATACTGTACACCGTACCCCACCACGGAGAGGCTCTTTCACTGTAAATCTCATTTCTGGCTTTGCTACTGTAGCCTGCTACAAATCATGAATCAACGTGGCACACTTCAGGCCCCGCAGGCCTTGTGCTCTGGGTGATGGATTATGCCACACTATGACAGTCGGCATGCAAATCTCCACCATGAGGCAGTGTACCTTGACAGAACACGGCAGCCATGTGCAAAAGCAGAATATTTCACAAGCTGCAGTGCGTTGCAGATATTTTTGCCGTTCTCCCTGCAGGGACTGCTGCTGAACTCTGGGCTCACATTACAAAGTAGTAGATGCCAAAAATACAGGAATGAAAAAAATCAAGGTTAGACAAGGTTGGTTGTTCTTTTCTCTTCTGTTTTTTCACCGTCTGCCCTTTGGAGCACTTTGTCCCGCCCTATTGAGCAGGGCACAGATTGCCAAATACAACTTGATTTAATTTGCTTCAGTGTCATTAACTTTTTGGACCATAAATGGACCCGGGGTGGACGCGCATATTGCTGTGTTGGGCTGATAAGCTAAACCCGTTGCTATCAGCCGTTATCCATAAGCCACAGATGACAAAGATAAGAAACAAACCAAAAAATATTCCAACATCTCTTGTAAATCCAGGCTTCTTTGCTTTCTGAATTACCTGAAAAGCAGTATGTTTTGCGGTGAATGGCTGAGAGGCAGTAGGGCGTTGGTCTGACTATGTTAATAAATAATAGACTAAAATGAAATGCATGGCTAATGATGTGTGGAGAATCCTGTGGGGACGGCAGCATCTTGGCTGTTGGGGAAATTAGGCCAAAAAAAGGACACATCTATCCTGCTCTCCTCGCGGCTCGGTGAAAACAAAGGCCACAAAATGCTTAGAAAACCCAGGGCGACTCAGCTCCACGAGACATCCTTTGATGAGGTTTTCTTTTTGGAAGACTTGATGAATAATTATTCCTCCGAAATCTGGATATTTACATCAAGGGCCTCCTGTGGAGGTAGAAGTGGGTTAATGATGTTTCATGTTTTTGTATGTTAGTAGGTTAATGATATTTTGTGTGTGTGTGCATGTGTGTTTTAGTAGTTTACATACACACATAGTCATTTTTCATATTTTCTCCACAGCTTACAAAGAGAAGATGAAGGAGATTTCAGTTCTCTCGCTGATCTGCTCTTGTCTGTACCCTGAGACCCGCAAAAACATCATGGGTGACTTTGAAGGTACAAAAAATTCATTTTTCATCTTCTTTATCAAACATACTTGAAGTCATGCAGAGGCAACAAAGAGTTTTTCTGTCTGTCTTTCTGTCTTGTTAACACACACATATGCAGACATGGACATCAAGCCCATTAACAAGCGAGCCTCAGGCCAGGCCTTTGAGGTCATTCTGAAGCCAGTATCCCCCGTGTCTGATGTTTCCCACTGCATTACCACCCCCCCAAAGAGGGACATTTCCCTGGATGACATCCAGAAGAAACTGGATGCAGCTGAGGACCGGAGGAGAGTAAGAATGTTTCCAATCATTTTCATCACGCCCAGCTGCCACAAAAAAAAAAAAACAACCTGTCATAAAGTTTCTTTGAGATACCCAAACTAAACAAATGGAGATATGACACTGGTACACTGTAGTGACTACTTGACTTCCCTTGACATCTTATTTGGAGTCTGGATGTTTGGTCAATCTTGCGTCACACTGACGACTGCAGCTGCAAAACTGCGATGAAAAATCTAATTTAACACTGGCTAATTCCTGCATCTCATTGAGCTGAATGTCAATACAGTCAATACAAGCAGCTGACAAATCCAGCCACCCACCAACAAATCAATAATCAAATCAATAACACAGTTTGACAATTTTTTAACGCCAGATGTCCAATACTGCAGGTCATACATACAGTGTATAAATTATAGGACATGCCAGGAGAAGATGACGGTGGCAAGGTGAAAAATTATTTTACCCTCAGGCAGTTTATGCTTTACATTAATGTTTGAGTCTGAGTAGTTGGAGCAGCCTGACTTGAAACTGAAATTGTAAGAAAAATTGTCACTTAATATTCAGTAAATCACTGAATCATCGACACTTGCTTTCTGACTCATTCCTTTGGCTGCCTGTCCCTCGTCCTTCCTCCAGTCCCAGGAGGCACAGGTACTCCGGGCCCTGGCTGAGAAACGGGACCACGAGCGTGATGTGCTGCTGAAGGCCATGGAGGAGAACAGCAACTTCAGCCGCATGGCCGAGGAGAAGCTCCAGGTGAAGATGGAGCAAATCGAGGAGAACCGGCAGGCTTACCTGGCCGCCATGATGGAGCGCCTGCAGGAGAGGGTAAGGCGCAAAGATTTTTTTTTTTTTAACATTCTGTTTATTCATTTAAGTGTCCAATTGTATTGTCTAGTTTGAAACTAGTGATTTTCTATTGTAAATCAGGTTGCACAATTAAAACTTAAAAAATGTAGTAATGTGAAAACCCGGTCGCTAGAAAACAACATTTAGCGACCAGTGTCCAATCAAAAGCAATCAGCTATATAACCAGGAAGTCACTGTAGCATCACAAACTGTAACGTAACTACTTGTTTATTTATATATGTACATGCATAAATATGCATTTCAAGCTAACATTAGCTGAGTCAGTTAGTTTAGTTAGCTACGCAAGAGTTAGGCAGCCCAGCCAGGCAGTTACCCGGTGTATATACTCAGTTACACCTGCGCAAGAAGCTGCTAGTTTGTGTGGAGCAAGCAGTTATATTTAACGATGCATAAATCTACACCAAGGTTAAAGCTAGACAAAGTCTGAAGTATGTACCTTTGTTCTGAAGGCCCAAAATTGGGAAGCCCCATTCATCCAAAAAAATGTCCCACTGGACTGTAAGCCTATTTCTCAGACAGGCTGTTAACCAGAAAAACACCCACTGTTCCAAAGTCCCATTTTTCCAAACGCACCCACTCCCTGCAGTTGGTTTCAGTTTCCCAGTGGCGTTTGAGCCACTGATCCCTGAGTATTTTTCATCGATCTCTCCCTGCTTTTCCAAAAGGCTTTTGTGCCGCCAAATGTGGGTGTTTTAAGCCAAAACTTGATCATTCCCTAACCCCAACCAAGTGGGTTTTGTGCCTAAACTTAACCACACCTTCACCGCAGCATTATGAGAAAAGTAAAGTGTACATAAAGTATCTGTAGATTACAGACACGTACAATGAGAACATTTCTTCTGTCAACTTGGTTGTCTAGCCGCAGGGAGTGTGTATTATCCAGGAAACAGGACTGTGGACCAATAGGTGATGTTTTTAGGATAATGGGTGGACAAATGGACACTCAGTCCAATGGCACTTTTTGTGGACAGACAAGGCTATCAGAACAATGGGCAGCCCCCTGAACTAAGGTGGTTCTGTAAGTGCTCCTGGAGAGGAGCGGGATGACAGAGTGAGGAAAAGTAAAAGAATCAAAAGAAAGATATGTCGGTGGAGACAAGAGAAAGAAAAGGGCAAAGAGGTCTGTTACACCTGCTCGACCTCCGTCAATTGAGCACCATTCAAAGACTAGCTTTGACAAAGACAAAGATGGAGACTTGTGCTTCGAAGGAAGATAAAGAATTAATGAGTGGGAGAGAGGAGGACAGGAGGCAGAAAAAGGAGATGAAGTGAGTCAGTGCAAAGGCCAGAGAAGAAAAATGGTGAAGTGAGCAACACATAAATGTCAGGAAAGGCCTGGAAGCAGAAAAAAAAACCATGACATCTTGAAATCTGTGTTTTCTGTAGGAGAGGCGTGCGCAGGAGGTGCGCAGGAACAAGGAGTTGAGAGAAGAAGTGACAGCGTGAGAAGCCCCAACAGGTTCTACGTCCCACCTCCAAACCCCCCCTCCACCACACCACTACCACCACCCCTGACCCTGAGGAACACCCCTCCCCCCCACCACATGTCCCCACCTTCTCCACCCCTCCGCCATACTCCCCCATACTACTATGAAACTACCACAGCCTGAGACGCCACCCCGAGACAGTGGGAGGTTCAAATGGGGTTGGGGGTGGAAAAAAAAAAAGCGAAAATAATTTAGGGAAAAAAAGGAAAAATTAATGTCTCCCACCCACTCTTCCCAAAAAGAATGTTTTTGCTCAGATTCAAATGAGAAGAAAAGAAAAAAGTCAAATTGACAAGTGACAGTGGGTATTGGTTTTTGTAAATACTTCTTTTTTTGTTATATACAGTACGATACAAGCAGCAGAAGTATTGATTGCAGTGTGCCATTTTTTCTATATAAGTTTCCTCTCCCTGCTTATATATGGATGTAATAATTTGTTCATTTTCCTGTTTTTTTTTTTCGTTGTTAATTTCAGCCTGAGAATCATCTCAGACGTAGGTGTTTGTTGTGAGTTTGCCAGCTAGCTGATGTTTGCTGCGACTGGTTGCGTCCTCACAAGGCCCGCATCCTGGCTCCATTCCCTCGTCCCTCTGAGTGGGCGCTTACTCATCTGACCCCGCAGATCTGGAAACAAAATTGGATCTGTGTTCGGTCGGAGTGATTTTCCATCCAGTTTATGCCAATGTTCCAATTAGCGAGGGACGTGTGCAGGGAAGTTGGCAGAAGGAAAGGGGACAGTTTGCTTTCTGTGGGGACTGCAAGCCGTCGCTGCACATCCACTCCTGTGAGGTAGATGGTGACTGTACCACAGGAGAACACTATAGCATTTAATGAGCCCATCCTCATCCTCCTTCCCTCCGTCTGCAGCCTCTTCATCTCTCCACATACATAACTGTAGAAGCACTCGCTCACACGCTCTCCACATGGGCAGGCATTTAGCCAATCATAGCGCAGAGCTCAGGAGGAGCTCACTAAATTCTGTCCATCTGGCACCCAGAAAGCTCACATAACAGCTCTGACCACTGGCCTCTTATATTCCTCAGAAACAGGCTCACATTACAATCACGTGTAACTGAACTATACAACACAACTGAGGTTAAAGTGCATCTAAAGAACAAGTGCAGTGCAAAAAAAAATCTCCAGGCTTGTTACTGTGAATATTAAATCGGAGAAAAAACAAATAAACCCTACTTTTCTCCATTTCACAGAGGTTAGAGTAGTGCTCTACATCATCAGCGCCTACTGGGATCATTGCACTTCACTCCAAGACACTGTAAATGCCACCGAAAGGTTGGCACAAGAAAGATATTTAAGCCATAACAGGTATCGCTGCAACAATGATTCGTGAACACAGTATTGCCATCTGTAAAGGTGTATATGAGTGTATTAAAGTATCCGAATGTTGGTCGCACATGCACGGTAAGCCCATAGATGTGTGTGAGTGTGTGTGTGTATTGCAGAAATGGCGGGCAGATAACCGGATGTTTGTGCCATGTAATATTGACCCGGTGAAATATAAACCAACACCGTTACAGTGTGTAACAGCTGACACAAGTACATCACAGACAGTGACGATCCTACCTGCCTCTCTATCTCTCTCTATCTCTCCTCTGTCCATTTGTGTGTTTCCCCCCTCTCCACGTATATCTTTGTGAGCAAGCAGTGGTTAATAAAGATTTGGGGTTCAGTGAATGAAACTGGCTTTGAGAGTGACTTCTTTTACGCACTGCGATCAGTCATGTTTCAGGTGTAGCATTCAGGTAGTGCCACTTGAACAATATATCAGATTAGAGCAATGTGCTGATACCAAGCAGCAACATGTGGGGCTGAAAAGTGAAGCCAACACTGACATGCCTTTGAATGGCCACTTGAGGCTGGCTCCAGAAGCGAGTCAATCCCCATAGACCCCGCATGTTAAAATGCCCAACTTTAGGAGACATGTATAGCTGCAGACACATTCTGCTTGTGACATACACGACACGCCCCTATAAACCACAAACGCCACAGCTATATGAGCTCTAATTTGCTAACTCAAAGTTAGCAAATTGCTAACTTAGCATAAGCATAAGTGACATGATGTAGCCTTCCCATTACCTTTACTCTAACCTTTACCCTTATTATTTTAACATAATATTTCATATCTAGCTAATCGCTAACTTATCAATTTCATCAGAACTTCTACATCTGGGCCAAGGAGCGAAGACGACTGATCGTGGACTGACCATGTTGCTAGAGGGTGCGTCACATAGCTGCTCCAACTTGTACCTAACAGCAGATATAGACACGTTTACAGCCTGATACAAAAAGCAGGTTTAGTCTGTGTAGCTATTTTTTTTATAACTCACCCATTTGCATTTTATGAACGCTTTAGCTTCTCAGTCAGATCCACCCCTCGCTCCTCCACAGCAACAACCTCTCGCCCAAATATTGTCACTTCTGGCTCCAAAAAAACAAGATGGTGCCAAGTGAAATACCAAACTTGAGGCTTCAAAACAGGAGTCCACAAACCAGTGGGTGACATCACGGTAGCTACAGCTATCATTTTTACAGTCTATGATTGATACCAGCCATGTAACCGGAATAAAATGTTGGCATTGTATGTTTTTGCACACTACAAGTATGTTACCTTAGTACGTTTCATGCGTATAGCGTAGGGGACAGCTGCAGACCAACAAAAGCCACTCACTCACTCACTCTCTCATGAACACATTAAGATAAACTGGACAGGGTACCACTTCCAGGACAGGAAGTGGTACCCCTACTAAGACTCACTGTTAACATTAGATCTTTGAATGATTTTTCTTTATGTTTTATTTCATTTTGAAAAAAAAAATTAAATTCCATCCAGAGGTGGACCCCGAATCTAAGTCGTCTAAAGATAGATCAGCCACTGAGCCACTGAGCAAGCTGTGAGCCACCAAACACACATGGTAGGTGTTTTCCCAAACTCATTTTAACCCAAACCAAGATTTTTTTCCTAACCTTAACTAAAAAATGCCTTGCTGGCAGGAAGTCCTTTCGGCAAATTTCTCCTAACAGCTGACCAAACTGGATATTTTAAGCCCAAACATGAGGTTTTCCTAACCCTAACCAAGAGGTTTTTGTGCCTAAGTTTGAACATTTCAGCTACATATGAAATGCTCCAATGTAACATACCAATGGTTTGCAGAAAGTACAATGCCAACAATTATTCTGGCAATTAGGTTATTGAGACAGAAATATTATGTTATCTTTCTATCGTATATGAACCTGTTTACAATATATTATGTATTTGGTCTGCAACTGCTGTAAATCAGAAAACAATTCAAGTTCACATCATAAATTGATTGTTTTTCCAAAATACAAAGTCTCAGTTTCACATATCACATCACAAATACGACAGGGAAGTCATACTATTAGTAAAGGCTGCAGTCTGCAAGACTTCAACTCAGGTGAACTTAAGTTTATAAGTTTTGACTTGGTCTGAAAATGAAAACTAGAAATTTTAAGTCAAATTAACACAACATTAATAAAACATATGGCGCAATAAAGTGTTGTGTGCCCCCTAAACAGTTTGACCTTGACTATACTGACTTGTACCCGTACAAAGTTTGGCACTAGAAAGGTGTTTTCACATTTCTGTACTGAAGGACGTGATGTCTGTGTACTTCCAACTGCAGTCTAATAGGCAAATGCAGGGAAAGAAACCTGAAAACCTCCAGCACAGTGTGGACTTGGAGTTTTGACAGCAAACATAGTACAGTACACAGCTGTAAACCGGACACTGGAGTTTCCTCCCACTATCGACCAATAATCCCATTATAGCAGATATTATTGTATGTTTCACAGCTATAAACATTGTCAGCCACTGCAGTTATCCTACAAGTTAACAAACAACTTAAACAAATAAAAGATGCTGACTACATTTGCCATACTGACACCTCTGCTAGTGGTGTACAACGTAACAGACTCTTCATTTGAGTTTGGGTCTGACTGAGGCTCAAATATATATGGTTCAGTCTCTTTGATGTTTCTTCTCATGCTAATGCTAGCAATCTTAATGCACACTGGACCTTCACCAGTCAACCTGTAGGGCAAGTAGCAGCGGTGGCGGGGTGAAGGCATGGTCCAGAATTCCTCAGTGAGGGAAAATGAGTAAATCTGCTTCTAGCCCTTTTTTGGAGTTTGTGTTTTACACTTTTTATGTGGAAAAATCATGTATTTTTAACATACTTTAAATTGTGTCTACAGGGGGACTTTAAACATTGAACAAACCATCAGTGTATAAAGTAAGACAAATCAGCCGAGGTGTAGATTTTGTTTCAACATTAGGGGGGGAAACATTTGAAACTGGAGGGTTGGAAGTCTTCCACCAGAAAAGTTTAAGCATCAAACACTTAATTTCCTGCGGCACAAATTTGTGCCTTTACTGCATCAATTTGTGGCCTAAATGTCCTTAATTTTTTCAGAATGAAGTCCACTGCTACTTCAAATGCACATTTTGTAAACAGTAGTAGTAGGGAGAGGTGTCCCCCCTGAAATCTACACCTATGAAAGCAGCTCCATATTGATAAGCTATGTTAAAATACTGCTTACAAGTTAATGCATCAATAATAATTCAGCAATATAACATACATACCAATATAACACCCCCATGGGTTTAAAGGTGTCCTTCTGCATTATTACTACTTTAACTTTAGGCACTTAAAGTTCATTTATATAAGTTTTTTAATGCAGGACTTGTCACTTGTAATATATTATTACATTGTTATTATTTACTATTACATAAGCAAAGAAATGTCCATACTTCTCCCTCTACTGTCTTCATCCTCTTTCTGCTCCATGCTCCCAGTTGTTGGAGTACCACCAATGACCAGCAGGGGGGGACAAAAGACAAGTTGTCACAATTAAAGCATCTTATTGACCTTGTGGTGTTGGCTGCAGTGAAGCTTACATCACCACCTGGCTCTGTATCATCCTCAGTAATACAGGAAAAAGGGTGAAGAGGAATGATGAGAGAGATCAAAGGGGACAGGAGAGTGTGCATTTTGGAAAAACAGATGAAAGAGTGAGGGATATTTTGGCGAGCGAGTGGACTCTTGGTTCAGCCGAAGAGGTGACGGCATGCTGGAGCTGAGAACAGAAGGTGCAGCTGGTGCGAGCTGAAATGATGGCAGAGGGACAAAACTGCCTGCACACTTCCTTTCTCACAGTTTTTCAGCCCCTCTCTTCTTCTCTGTCCTTTGATCCTGCTGTCCTGTTTCTTTCTTTCTTCCCCCCTTTCCTTCTACATCTCCATCTAACGCTCTGTCCCTCCTTCCTCTCCTTCTTCATCCTCTTCCAACCTTCCCTCCCTCCTTCTTTCCTCCTCCTCTAGTTCCCACGCAGTGCATGGGGCCAGCCGGGCTGCTATTGTCCAGGATATCCCCTCCTTGTTAATGGTTTCCTGTGCACACACAGAGGGCTGCAGAGAGAAACAAGCAGTCTCATCTGATACCAGGCATTGCCACGTACTGCACGCACACACACACACACACACACACACACGACTGCAGGCATCAATAAACAAACACACACACCAAACAGTCACACGTACACTTGAACAAACAGACATGCAAATAACACACACACACATAAAAAGACGCTGATGAAGCCACAGGTGATTTAACAGAACTCTTTTATTACAGGGAAGTTGTCATTGTTATTACCACCAGCAACAACTTTGAAAATCTGATTTGTCAGTGCTTGCTTGTGCTTTGTACAACCATAAAATATACAAACTCACAGTGAGGTTTATCAGGAGACACCAAAACATCAGGTGGAAAGCAGGAAACCTTGACTTATTTTACTGCAACTACTGTGACGGATACAAACGAGCTCCCTCTTGATAATTACAGATCTGCTACTTTGAACAGACACACAAAAATAACTTGTAGACAAGGTGATAAAAATCACCCGAGCATCACTTACATGAGGAATGAAAAAAAAAGCAGAACAGGTGGTAAGTGGTAAAACATATGTGACGCCTCAGCTGTTTACGACAAAATGTACTGTAAAGAGGAAACATAACTTAGGGAAGCAGGCTTAAACAATTAAGCAACAAAGGAACATCAGAGGTCGTGGGTAAATCATGTTTATTTCAACCAAGCTGGTAGCTAACTTCTGTTCCCAGTGTTTCGTCAAACAAACACCTGGTTTCGGTTATTCCACCCCATAAAATGCTGTAAAAAGGGGGTGACTCTCAACCACCTCGAGCCCTCCTTTCACACCCCCTTCCCTCTGTATGTAACCAGGGCACTGACACTGGGTGTTTCAGCGCAGAGGGAAAACAAAGGGGGGACAGTTTCGCCCAGGAACTTGACGGGCGGCGACTGCTTGACCATCTGGAAAAGCCATTCCTGATAGGCTAACAACAGTGGGTGAAACTTCTAAAGCGGTGGGCAGGAGCAGAGATCAATCACAATAAATCACTCTTGTTGCTCTTTAGTCGCGGTCTCCCTCCTCACTGTTTCTCTCTCGTCTATACAAAACACAAGGCATTAGCAAGAAAATAAAAATCCTATAGCTAGGTGTATCCTCTGTGGGACGTCATAGAAAAAATAGTACTTTCTTAGCTGGGAAAATAAAAAGTCTTGTCCTTAAAGGTCCAGCTCAGCTGGGTAGTGAGTTGAGTCTATATGAGTGTGCTGAGGTTTTCATCTCAGTCAGAATGCTCCTATCTCCATACCCCAGGGTCTGTAGGGTTTGCCCACACTGGATGTTGGGACTGGGGCGCTGATGGTGGTGGTGGGGGAGATGATCGGGAAGGCACTGAAGGGGAAGGGGAACGCCGAGAGAGAGGAGAGAAGAGGAGGGGAGAGTTTGGATGCTGACGAGGAGACCAAGGCGGGGAGTTGGACGGTGGTGGGAGCCGCAGAGGTGGGAGGAACCCGGATCGGGCCTTGATCTGAGTGAGGGGTGGCGCTTCCGCTGCGCCTGCCTGGGACGTGAGTCTCTGCAGCTGATGAGGATGAAGAAGAAGAGGAGGAGGAAGAGGTGGACGTAGTTGAGAGAGGAGTTTGCGGGCTGCTGGTGGCGCTGCGGGGTAAAGGTGCCAACGGTGCAGCCTGTTGGTGCTGGAGGAGGAGAGGGTGGGTGAGGTGGGCAGGAGGGGATCCGAACGCAGAGCCCCACGCCAGGTGACTCAGGCCAGAGTGAGCCTCTCTTTGACTGGCGTAGTTGTTGAGGTGGGAGACCAGACGGATACGCAGAGGGTCTGTGCCGTCCAGGCCTTCGATGATGCTCAGATAGCGGGCCGTCTCAGCCAGGCACTCCCTGAAACCCAAACCACGGTAGTCCATCGCCAGGGCATGGGCGTCAAAATAGCCTGAGAGGAGAGGAGGAAGACAGATTAGTCACAGTCACCTGACTTGTTACAAAACAAGTTTGTCAAGAAGTGAAGGCGCTGTGTCTGACATAAATCAGTACGCCATGACATGAGACTGTGAAAGAGTAATCAGTCCAAACAACAGTTTAAGTTTATAATCTAGATATTTACTTATTCAGTCATTTAGATGATTAGTTTTTTTCTGTTTGTTTATTTTTATAAAGAAGAGAAGAGAATCAAGCGGGTGCAAAAGACATTTCCAGTTTTTGCCCTCTTAAGCACATCAACATGCTTCTTCAACAAGTGAAAGGTGCATTGCTGTAACAGTGACGTACCTTTGCCTCCAGCAGCATGAAGCATCTTCAGATGGTCAACAGTCATCTGCAAAATCTCTGCTTTCTCCAGTTTGGCTGAACCCTTCAATGTGACAGAGACAAAATTAGATTCAAATAATCAAAAAGCATAAATTAAAAAACAACAACCTGTAAAGTAAATGAATATATTGTATAAGTGATGTGTTGCCTGTTGCTTACCTGTTTCTCAAAGGCGCTGGGGACCAGTCTGCGGAGCTCACTGAGGCTGTTGTTGATCCTGTCACGGCGTCGTTTCTCAATTATCTGAGGACAGACAGAATATGTGATTATTATTAGAATATGTGCACAGTGACATCATGCACAAGGCCTCACACTGCACAGATTTTTTTCCTATATAAATAAATATACTTACTCCTCGACGCCTTTTCCTCGCCTGCACCTGAGTAGATGTTGTGGGGGACATGGACCCGAGGGGAGAGCTCATGTTCCTTCAAAGAGACCAAACAGAGACGCTCAGTCAATATTTGTTAATTTTTTAAACATTATTCTTAAATATTAAAGCTGGTGTTGCAGGCTTTTTGTCCATCTCGGCTACCCATTAATCTGAACTACTTTATAACACAAACTGGGGGGGCCAAATAACTCACCCATTCTCATCCGCGCTCTCCTTCTCCACCTCAATAGTCTCATCCAGCTCGCTGTCCGAGGAGCTAAAATCGTGATTCCTTTTCATTCTGACTGGTCCACAATAGTCCTTCAGTGTTCCTGTTGTGTCTTCCAGACGTGCGTCTGCACAGGTTTGCTCGAAGCACCTCCGTTTGAAGCGCTCAGCTTTCCCACGGTGTCATTTCAACTCTGGAGCCGGCCAACAGGGGCGGGGCTTTAGGCCGGATCAGCCAATCACAGAGCGGTCGTGGGTTTGAGTGACAGCGCAGTTGGCCCAAGCACATCTAAGTGCGCTTTGACAAGTCAGAGAGGAGACAAAAAGGGAAGACATCTCACTCTGAGGGGATTACTGGAGGATGTGGACATGGTTAAACAGTGAGTGGGTCTGTGAAAAATTTAAGCAACAGATCTAAAGAATTAGAAAAGAACTGAAGAATTAAATTAAATGAAAAGTTTGCATCCAAGACAGGTATAAAACTGCATTTCACTTCCAGGGCAGGGGCGTGAATATAGACAGTGCAGGCAGTGTGATTGCACTGGGGCCTCTGGGGTGGAGGGCCTGTAAAGACAGCAGGCCTTTGCAAGTGATTCAGATTTCCACCTTGGAAACATTCCCATGTTCAAAGATAAATGATAAAACAAAGAATATGAATAATTAAAAACAGTGCCATCTGCTATATATGTCCATGATGTTGTCCAATGTCAAGTCTCTGTTTGTGTAAAGACAACACATGCACGATAGTGTGCACTGGGACCCATTGTCCTCTCCTTACGCCACTGTTGAATACATATCCTAAATTCTCATACTGACCGGACATGTTTAAACTATGTTGAAGTTTAGTGACATTTAACACAAAAGCAGCATATCTTTTTAGTAACTGACAAAACAATCTCTCCTCAAGGTCCACTCAGTAGTTGTTTTGGAGCTTTTAATCATTTCTCAGCTGATGTTCCTCAGCAGAACAAGTCATCCACTTATCAGGGAATTATTTACAAGCACTTCCGGTGGTTTCATATTTGAGGTCAAATGTTTATTTTTGACTTTGGATACAGCAGTTGGGTGACTCCATTTGCTGGGGAAGATTGTGTGAGATGATCAAAAGCTCCAGAACAGCCTCCAAATAAAGTTTGTGATAAAGATTGTTTTGCCAAGAGAAAGAATGAACTTTAAATCTCAGTTTTTTAGAAGTTTAAAAGCGTAACAAGGTACGATAAACATCTGGTGCATCTGTAGGTTCAGTCCAAGGTTATTATAGTAAACTAAAATTAATCTTAAAACCAAAACTAGGTGTTAAAAAATTAAAAAATAGACTCTATTGAGTACTTATAAAACTAACTTAAAAAATTAGCCTGGTCTCATTACTGAGGTGTCGAAATACACCGCTTGTGCAGTGTTCCCAGTGTTACTATAGGGGTACCATTAAGTGTGTACAGGAAATGCCTTCAGTTTCAGTCCTTGTCAATTTGGTCAAATATGTCAGCACATCGAGCACAAAGAAGTGTTGGTGTAATGTTTATAGAGACTGGGATGTCTACATGACTGTGAGTCAGCTGCCTTCACAAAGGGTTGTGTTTGTATTGTAATACCTATTCTGACCTTCTTAAATCATGCGTTTGACAAAAAAACCCATATTGTAATAAAATAAAAAAATAAAATAAAATAGAATAAAGTAAAATAAAAAAAATTAAGATAAAATAAAATAATAAAATAAAATAAAACTAATACTGAAATTAATATAAAACAATATGAAATAAACTTAAACTGAACATTTTTAACTTTCGGTGAAATGAGCAAACCCACACTGGAAACTAAACTGAATAAAATAAAATAAAATGAAATAAAATTAATACTGAAACGACTATGAAACAATATAAACCAAACTTAAACTAAACATTTTAAACTTAAAGTGAAAAGAAAAAAAAACCTACACTGAAAACTTAACTGAATAAATAAAATAAAATAAAATTAAATTAAACTGTTCAGTCAATTTATAAAAAAAAAATCATCTGCTTTATATAATTTTGTCCTATGTTGCTTAGCCCTTTTCCTTCAAAGTGAAGCGTTATAGGTTTCTGTGACACTTCACATTGGAGTGATTCATCTTCCCAACATAGAGGATCTTTGGAGAAACTTTGACAGCGGTCCAATGGACTCCCGGTCCGTGACTGCCCCCACCCATGCCCGCCCCCTCCTCCCCCGTGTATGTCCCGGTGGTGATGAGGAGTGGCTGGCCGGCTGTCAGCACGCGCTGGCCGTGGGAAAGTTCCCTAACCGGCGCTGATAACCAATCAGAGGCCGACGGCCGTCTCCGGCGCTGGAATGAATGGAGCAATTGGTCGGGGCGACGGGCGGTCTGCGAGCGAGCGTGTGAACCTGTAATCCAATACTAACTCAGCCCGGGAGGAGAGACAGGGAGCACTGCCGCAACCAGAGGAAGCCACCAAGTCTAATCTTACCCCACAGAGAGACCTCATGCTCCGTAAAGACGCTGTGGGGACTTCAAGGACTCTCAACAAAAGACCATAAGGCAATCAAAGCCGTCTTCGTCCCTTTCCCCCTGGAGTTTCCACATCATCACCACCACAAGACTGGTGGCTCCTATAATGGTCACACTCCCCAAATGATTTGACAGAGCTGCTGGTGTGTGTTTGTATACATGGAGGGCTCATGTTACTGCATGTGGAGCTGGAGCTCTTCAGTGGAGGGTCTCCTGCAGAGGCTGGCCTGAGGCTTATTCAAATAACAGACTGTCAGCCAATAGAACAGGATAATATCATATAGGCTATTACCTAACTTTAATCATCCCACATTAAAATATAAAAGCACTTTGTTCTAATTTTGTGTCATAGATAAATATGTAGCTGGAGCCAGCTGTCAGTTAGCATAGCTTAGCACAAAGACTAGAAACAGGGGGAAATAGCTAGCCTGAATGTGATCAACAGTTACACAATACATGTACGAACACCTCTAAAGCTCATAGTAACATGTAACTCCTGGTACGAGTCAACAGGGGCCCTGAGACGCAAGCATCAGAGGCATGATGAGTGTACCGCCAGGCATGTGGGCTGTCTGCTGTTGGATTTCAAACTGGACCAACATGGCGTCTTGTTTGGCAACTTTCTCTTATTTTATGAAAATAGTTCACCAAAATGTGTCTCTGAAAACATCTGAGGTGAGAGATAACAACATGTTCTCATCCCTGAGTGCTGTGCTGAGTATCCTCCTGTGTCTGCTGTTGACGTTCCATGATGCTGCAACCAACTTCACAGCGTCAACAAAAGCATATGTGCAAGTGTTGAGGTTTAGGTTTTACATTCATACAGGAGGCGAACACCAGGTTCCCAGGTGAAAGTCCGGGGTTTGTTGGACCCATCCTTCACCGCAAAAACCCTCCCTACAGTGACTTTATAGTGATGTTGTCTAGTGGTGTATCATACCGCAGCAACAGGTGGCGTCCAGCCGACTAGCAGCATATCATAACACCACAAAAGGTTACATCCGGCCACGTTACAAACTGATGCCATCCAGTGACGAAAGGTGGCTTTCGACGAAGCGGGGATATTCAGTAACTTTGGAATGACAATGGGCTGGAAATAACTCATGCAGTTGCTGAATCTGTCTTCATTTTAGTTGGCCAATGGTTAGCTCTGAAGTTTTTCACGAGTTTTCAGAGGTAGTAGTAGTAGTAGCCTAGGTTCAACTCTAGGCTATGCAAATAAGGAGCAGACACCTCATCTCATGAAATGCGATGCAGCACTACCAGAATGCATTGTACTGCTGCTGACAGACAGTGAATGGGAAACTTGGACATGACAGATCCTGTGGCCACGTACTTATCTTGTTTGTTTAATCCATACAAAAACCAAAGCGTGAAATTCCCTGTTTTATGGGGGGGTTAAGTGCTGGAATATGTCTTGCCTCAGCTGTTGCTAAGCAACTAGTGATGACTCCAGGATGTTACCAGTCTTAGCCAAGAAATATTCCATAACCCCACACTGGACATTGTTATACAAACAAGGTGTAAGGTGTTAATTAGTGAGCTTTACAGATGCTTCATGTTTCCTACTGTTTCCAGTCTTTATGCTAAGCTAGGCTAACCACCTGCTGGCCCCAGCTTCAGGCTAACTTGAGGTATACTATGCACGATTTTCCTGCATAGTAATCCCTCTCAATCATCACTTATGATCCATGAGAACTGTGTGGGTGTATATTTATCAGCAGAGACTCTTCCCTCTGCCTGTATTCTCTTATTTTGCTTTGATCCGGGATGTTCCTGGTCACAGCGTGCAGGTGAGGTTGGGACTTTTCCCAAAGGTAGTAACCAGGTGTCAGACTGTAGGTATCATGTGAGGCAGCTTTTGAAATTGTGGAAATGGCACCAAAAAATACAAACGGACAAAGCTCTTCCAAGACGCAACTGTATCTGGGGTTGGCTTTCACCTTTGCTGGCGGTACTGTTCACAAGCAGCAGCTGACAGTTCCTGCTTAGTATACCTTTAAAGCCATCATATCACTCCACAGATATTAGGTGATATATTGAAATAGCACGTTACATAAACAGGAGAACAGAAACTACTAATGGAAATTAACTAATCAAAACTTTAATTGACACTTGATTGTAAAAGCATTTAACAAGACCAAAAGCTGAATGTGGCACCATTAACAAAAAATAAATAAATAAATAAAACTTCCCAATTTCACAAACGTTGGCTGGTTAACATGGTTTCCAATCCACATTGAAACCAGTTGGTACCGGCTGCAAACTGACATTTCGTCCAACACGTCCAACCGTCTGAAAAGAAAAACTGTTTCAAAATGTCAATGAATGTCACTTTTTTAGGTGCAATTACTGCCTCCTGTGAAATATTCCCTCCAGGCAACAACACTGAAAGTCTGTGAACGAGGCAAGGAGTTATGCACTACGACATGAACGTAATGAGGAAAGTCAAAATCATGATTCATCAGACATGAAAAGAACACTGTGATATAAATCAAAATAAATACACTGCCATGTATTCTCTGGGGGAATAAACTGTTTCTGATATGCATCTTGTGCTCATACAGATCAACCCTAAATTATGGATCAGTCATGACTAACCACACACACACACACACACACACACACACAGCGATATGGCGATCCTTATCAGTGGGAGCCGAAAGCAACCAAAGGCGTAACAGTCATCACAGAGAGAGGAGGCTGCCTTGTTTGGTTTATATGAATGAGAGGAAGCACTTAGGGCTGTTTTCATCTTATTGTTGTTTTACAAGGCTACGCTTATAGCAGCACAGACACACAGATGCACTCCCACATCCATCGAACTGATTATTGGTGTGTGTGTGTGTGTGTGTGTGTGTGTGATGGGGAGCGGGAGTGTGGGAGTTGCGTTCACATACGTCTGAGTTCATGCAACCTGAAGCCTTTGTCACAATAAACACAGGTGTGCGTCCACATTAGTTTCTGACTCTGTGTGTGTGTGTGTGTGTGTGTGTGTGTGTGACCAGGGGGAGTGGGAGTGGGTGGAGGAGGAGGTGGGGGTGAGCCCTCTTGTTGTATTTCAAGTTCACCCAGAGTTCCCACGCTGTTATTTTCTGCACGGCTGTCTTTGTTCTACCGGTCTCATCACATGTTGTGATTAGTAGGGCCTTTCAGGGGCCGCCCTTTGAAGGTGAGGGCCCGCTACACGACATCATCAAATCCCCACCCTCCTCCTCCTCCCCCTCCCACCCTCTTCTCCCGCTGCAAATCAGGCCACCAAACTGACTCAAACTCGGGGCCAAAATAATCAGGCTTGCAGTGACAGTTCACCTCCGTTGCTCTCTCCTCTCTTGTATTCATTTCTCCTTTTCTTTCATGTTTCATTTCCTGTTTTCACATATTTTCCCCTCTCTTGTTTTCTTGAATCGTATCCTCGCTCCGTCTTCCTCCCTCTCAATCAGTACTTTGCTGCCGATATTAAACCCAAAGGTAATTCTGTCTCTCCAAACCTGTCTCTTTAGCTGCCAGATCCTCTCAGACGCTGACTATTGATACGCATGGTTCAAAGGGGAGACATTAAGACTTTTATTTAAAAATTAAATGTTGGCTCATCCTCACATTTTGGCCAGAAAATCATATGTTTCCACATCTTCTGCCCATTTACACTGCACAATCACAACGGGTTTTGGATTTCAGTTTATTACTAAGCCACAAGAGCATTTTTTTCAGCAATAACATGTCATCAGTGCAGACATAAATTGAGTCTAGACTGTCTTACCAGAAGGAAATGGTCGGAATTATGTGTGCACACTCAGGATTTGAAGTTGTTTTAAAGGCGGATTTCACCAATAAATTCACTTCAGTGCCACACAGTACACAGTCCATATTTTCTGCATTAAGTGCCATTACTTGTGCTGTACATATTTACACAATGGCCCACATGTCATCAGGTGTTTAGCTGTATGGGTTTGTTCGGACTTGATTTCCTGCAGAGAGCGTGTGTGGATCTACATGACTGCAGCGAGTGTAAATTAAGCTAGAGTGCAGCGTTGACGGAGTGACAATGATGAATGATGTTGATATCATATTCAGGAACTCTCAGTTACTCCTTAACCAAACAAAGTCACGCTAAACTGTTAACTGCCTCAAATATTCTTGGTGGGGTCTGCCTCGAGATGGTGTGGCTGTGGGCTCATGTTATTTAGAGCAATTTATTTTACAGATATAATATTAACAGCAGCCCAGTCGCCAGAGGACAATGTTGGCTTTTGTAGGTTTCTGCAAACCAGAGATATGTCACATTAGCAGGATAGATATAGATTATGAGGCAATGGGCCCCTGGGCACAGACATGTAAAAGGTCCCACCACCTCTCCTACATGATGCGGAATCAATACTTCTGCAACTAACAGACACCAAAAAAATGTATAAGGTTGATTATTTATTGTACAGTTTGATACAATAATTGTGCTTCTTGTCTGGGTTAAAAAGAAGGGTAAACTATAAGCACAAAGGAAATAAATGTCTTGATGAATAACCAGACCCACACAATATGTGAACCAGCTCTGAACAGTAATTAAGTTAAAGTATCAGTCCAACCTGCTCACCACAAATGAATCAGATCCTGACTGACTCATCCGATGACTGATATTAAAGGATACAGCTGGCCTTCTTTTAAGTTCATAGTCTTCCTCTGTCCTCTGTATCACCCCAGCATGTCCTTACCTTGTGTCCAACGTTTTTGAACAGTATGATAAATTGTCTAAATTTCTTTTACAAGCCTCAAAATCACAAACTCGCCTCAGGACTTAACGCACAACGTACTACAAAAGCATCTATTCTTCTAGCCTTAATTTGGGAAAATCCTTGCAAGAGGGTCTGTAAATACAAATGCTTCACTGGGCGTCGTCAGAGATTCAGTTTGTTTTTTTAACTCAATACATATCATGTGGTGTAATAAATCAACTGGCATCCTCCAGCACACATGGCCTTACACAGTTCATTATCCAATACATTTCTGTCTTTTGATTTGGGTTATATGTTTTGCTCATTTTAGTTTAGGCATCTTTAAATGTGACAATAAAAGAATTACACAAACGTTCATAGGCCAGATACTACGGTTCGTGAAGGTGTGACCCTCAGTGAGTCACGGTGAGACACTGAAAGCTGCGGCGTCTGCAGGTTAGCCACAGACAGATGTTCGTCCGCTCCAAAACAATACGGCGAGCTGCTCTCTGGTGAAACCCCGCGGAGGGCGAGCCTTGTTATTGTTTATAAATAGAGCTGTGTGGAGCACTGAGGAAGGCTAACTTTGTTTCCCCTGACAGGGAGAGGAAGCAACGGCTAATTCTGCTCCAGACGTGTGTGACACCCGACCATTGTGCCTTACAGAGTGAGAGGGGGTGAGGGAGATAGAGACATTGTTTGTGAATGTGTGTCCATTGGAGGGTGGGTTGTTTGTGAGGCAGGGGTGAGGACTATGTGTGTGTGTGTGTGTGTGTGTGTGTGAGACACCCTAGTATTGTCCTTCAGGAGGGTGGGGGTGTGCTCGTGGTTTCATTGTTTGCTCCCCTGGGAGTTTTGTTAACAGGGTCCTCTCCTTCTCATGGGGTCTACACAGGACATCTTTCTGTGTGTGTGTGTGTGTGTGTGTGTGTGTGTATTGAGGAAGTGAAGGATGTGTCAAAGTTGACCCACTGACACTCATCTCTGTCTTGTCTCCCCATGGGAAGTGTTCGAGGGCCTCCCTCTGTCTCCCCTGTCACACACACAGAAACACAGTGACAGGGAGAGAAGGAGAAACAGACTCTTTCTCGCTGACAAGACTGATGTCTTTTTCTCCTTTTGTGCTCTGAACGATTGTTTTATGAGAATCTTATTTACTTTTTTTTTTTTTTGAAAACTCTATTTTAAAATGTAGATTATATTTCTTGGTAACAGGCCCCTTTCACAGCTGGAGTTTAGGATGTGTCTCAATTATTCTTCTCAAACTTGGCTCAAAGTTTGTTTTCTGTTACATTTTAACTGCTAAGCTAGCAATTGTATTCATAAACTGCTTCGTAAAGCAACTTGTAGTGCGACTCTGTCTCTCATTTTGAGAGAAATTTAATGCCATGTACTGATCTTTTTTATTTACATAATATGGAAGTGTTAAACTGGGTTCCCACACATTTCCATGGACAAAATTTCAAAACTTTTCCATGATTTTTTAAGAACCAATAATAAAAGAAAATGTTTTCTTGCCCCACTTGCCTTACGTTTTTCAAACATATCAGGATCAAACTCTATTCAAATATAATTTCAGTCAGCTGGAATAAAGGAAGACAGAGAGGTAGTGCTGGGAGAAAATAAAGAAACGTGAGTGATGATAAACGTCACACGAGAGCTGCAGAAAATAAATGTGACGTTATGTTAAATTATATGGAAGGAAAAACAACATTCCATGACTTTTCCAGGCCTCGAAAATATGATTATGACTTTTCCAGGTTTTCCATGACCGTGTAAACCCTGGTTAAACTTATCTGCCAAGTTGCAAATTTTCATACAGAACATTATCTGCAATATATTTTTATACCATATTTCTTTCCTTTTCACTATGAGGTTCCATTTGATTGAATTTAACTTTATCACCTTTATTTTTGCATACAACAAATAATGATATTGCTCATTGTCGACCTGTAGATACTGCAATGCATCTGCTAAAGTTAGAAAAACTATAATGTAAAAAAAAGTATAATAATAATAATAATAGTAGGACAATGAATAGTGGTGCATAATATAAAGTTAGAGGATAAGGCTGGTTTCATTCTAGATTATCGTCACATGCATAAACCACGGCTGAAAAGACCAAAACTCATAATGTGTTAGTTTGTCTCTTACTTGCTGACTTCCTACTCCTTCCTCCCAGAGTGTATCTGTGGTTCAGATGTTGTTTCCAAATGGCTCTCAACATGGAGCGGAAACAGTGTTAACAACAGCAACAGCTCTTATGGAGCTAACAGTGTTAGCCTGGGGGTGGGGGACCCGAGGGTGGGCACTTTGCCTCTGCAATGACACCTTTCTGCCACCGTGGATTCAGACAGCATTATCAGCATTAACTGTCATATGAACACAGCGCAGAGCAGCAGCAATTAGCTAGCCTGGGATACACACAAAGACACACATATACCAACAAGCACACTCGCCCAGACCTGCTACCACAACACAGAACAGAGAAGCTCAGATTACGTCACGCACACAGGGAGCGTGACTTCATTCTCTGCTCAGGACACTGTCACTCCACTATACCTTTACATAGCAATTAGCTGTTTGCTGCTAAATCAATGCTCTGAATGTCATATAGAGCTTCCCATACAGACATATAGCCCAAAAAATTCTTAAAACAGTTGGGTACTGTACTGGGTGCATTTGTTGTGGGACTTTTTTAAACTGTGCATTTATACACATTTGGTGCTCTAAAGAATATCAGCAGCAGGCTGGTGCACTACAGTGCCCAATGTAATGAGGGAGCATGTCCCCCAGTGCAACAGTGTGCCTCATGTATGTGCTTTTAATAGTTTCTGGACACTAATGGAGGAGTCAGCTATATCCAGTTTTGGCCAAGCCGACTGTCAGTAGGATGAATTAATTGTTAGTTTTGGTCTTTTTAATCCATTAAAACAGAATATATATTCTTTAAAGTAGAATAATCAAAACACTGTATATTATAAGATGTGCAGTTAGCATTAGAGTAAGTAAGTCTAGCCGAACAGCTTCAGGAAAAAATTTGTTCTTGAGTCTGGATGTGAGGGCTCTGAGGCACCTGTAGCACTCTCCAGACAGCAGAGTTGATGGACATATGTTGCAGGGATCATGTCTGTGATTTTTTAGCTACAGGAAACTCAGATGACCCGAACACCCCCCCCTTCATCTGCCTCTCTCTAATCTTTTAAACTGCTAATCCTCAAGTCTGGTACATTTGATATCTAAATTCAACAGGTGGACAGGAGTCATAACTCCATTTGTTGATTCCAGTCGAGTCACATCAGAAAGACTGAAGTATCTGCTGCTGAATATTCACAGGATGTCATAATCGGCGCTGTCTGACTTTAATCTGGAGGTGAAGTGGGAAGCGGAGTGGCTGGTTTCACAGGGGTTTGGGTGTGACTCATGTCTGGAGTTGGCGAAACTCCTGGTGGGTGGTCACTGTGAGGAGAGAGTGAGAGAAAGTTATGGAGAACAAAGGCAGTTATTTAACTTTCATCTCAGCTTGAGGTAATTATTCGCTTTGAGTTTGACCCAGTCACACTTTCAAACTGGCCTTGTGCCCTCGGCAAAATGGGAATTTTGTCCTGTTTTGACATTTTATATGATGCAGAGTATATAGGACAACGATAACCTGCTGGCATGCGACAGAAGTCACGAGTAGCGTAAGAAGTTCAGAAGACTCAGATTGCCCCAAATTTGATCCTTTGATATGGCTGCAGTGTGATCTCTGGGCCTGACATGAAGGTATGTCGAAATTGTGAGGCGAAAGACAACATTGGTTTCATGCAGTTGTCAAATGTGCACACACACTCACACACACACACACACACACACACACACACACACACACACACACACACACTCCAAATGGCACACAAACTTCTAATCACTCATCTTTACTCACTAATTCGATAACGAGCCTGAACGGTGGAAACATGTTTTAACGTTTGACATTTGGCCTCAAGAAAAAAAGACAGTGTGAACAAAACGAGCCTCCCTTCAGTATCTTTGCAGCCTTGGGAGAGACTCTCCTGCCCCCCAACCACCCCCCACCCCCCACCCTCTCCTGCTGCAGCGAGGGGTTGCTGGTCCTCTGACCCCGGTAATGACGGAGGGTCAGTAGTCAGCTTGTGTAAAGGAACCGTCTACGCCTGCAGTGCGCGTGAGGGAGCGCCTGGGAACCAGAGCTTGCTGTGTGATCCCGTGAAATTGATCTCTCCAGAGGGGACCAGTGGTGTGTATTTATTTTTATGTGTGGTGGTTGTGTGTGTGTGTGTATGTAGGAGGGAGCGACTGCGAGAGGAGACACACCAGCGGAAATGGTAGATCCCAGTGGTTGGCTTGTCTTGCCGTGACCAGGGTGCCCTGTCTGCATGCCTGTCTACAGCAGGAATGACAGGAGGCAGCGGAGGGAAAAGCCTGAGACGACGTTATGCTTCACTGCCTCCTTAGAGAGAAAGAAAGAAGCAAATGAAACCCCTGAAGTGGTATTTCTCATAGTTAAAATACCAAAAGGCTCTCAAACAGCAAGCAGAGCAGAAAGACGTAGTTTGACATTTTGGGAAATTCGCTTGTTTACTTTCTTGTTGAGAGTTAGATTGATACCACTTTGTGTTCATACTATAAGCAACACAGCATCTGCAACAGCTACATTACTGAGTCACCATTTAAGTGTTGCTGAAGCACTTGTTGATGCAGTTGACGTCCTGGGCTTGTGTGTATCTGCTACTTGCAGTACCTCCACTGAATGTCATCCAAAGGAAAACAGCCTTTTCATCCGATGACCCAAAGTTTTGAACCCCCCAACTGTCCCACTGGACCAAAAGCCCATTTCTCCGACACCCCATTATCCCCAAAACAAACGACACTGCTCCAAAGTCAAGTTTCTGAGATAATACACACTCCCTGCAGTTCAATTCTTTAAACCATGGATACATTACATTTGTCAACAAAGCTGTGGTGAATGTGTGGTTGGGTTTAGGCACAAAAACAATTGGTTATGGTTGGAAAGGATCAAGTTTTGGCTTAAAACAACCACATTTGGTGGCACAAAAGTCATTGAAAAAGCAGGGACGGGTAAGGAGGAAAAAATCGGTGGCTCAAATGCTGCTGGGATACTGAAACTAACCACATAGTAGGTTTGGGAACGATTAACCGATACGACCGGATATCCGGTTTGACAAGCGAGATGCGGCTGCGTCGGTAGCAGCCTCCTCAATCGATACGAATCAGCCATGAATCCTTAGATGAATCGATTGTAGAGTCATGGATCGGGTATCGCGAGACTAGCAATCGGTTGACTCGCTTTAACAGCTTGCATCTCTAAAACAACGCGAGAGCTGGCAGCATGCTCCATAGCAGGCATTACTGACAATGATAATGGATGTAAACAACAGCGCCAGCTTGACCAGTGGAGCTGAGGAACAGAAGCTAATGCTGGTTGGATAAACCAGGGAGCAGCCAAGCCGCAGCAGAAACGAAAGGCGAATCTTGCCGGTTGTGGGTTGAACGGGGAGTCACAGACACAGATAGAAATACGTATTCCTGTCAAATACGGCGGCCATAGTGCTCCGCGGCGCAAGATAACGGCTTACCGGCGACCGAGAAGCCCGGCTCCATGTCCAAGAAGTCTTCATCGGTGTCATGACTGCCCAGAAATACCTGAACAGCCGAGCCGTGGCAGCACACAGGTACGTGATGTGTCAGAGGAGAAACGAGCAGTTCACATTTCCACAAACCTCACCGCACTTTAGGGACTGTTCTTTACTTATGAAGAGACTGTTCTTTACTTGTCAGGGGAGGAGGGTGGCTGGTTGATTTTTATTTTATTTATTTATTTTATTTTGATCCCCCCTATGTTAATCACTTTTTAAGTATGGATAAGTCGATAAGTAATTTATTCCATTGAAATATCATTGATGTATTATAGAAAAGTGATTTATCTTTTTATAAATGACAAACACAGAGTGTAGCAAACACAGAGAAATAGTCTGACATGCTGTCAGTGATAAGCTGCTAGTCATCACAGTCCATGATATCAACTAATAACAGGAGATGTCAGATTCTGCCCCTACATTGCATGTTATTATTTTATTCTGCTTTATGTTTATATTGTACAGCGTTATGATAAACTTTATTCCAGACTCAAGTCCATATAAGATACATACAAAAACACAGACAATACAATAAAAACAACACAACAAGTAGGTTTAAAACACTTAAATTTTACTTGAAGTTCACTTCACTTAAAGTTTAAAACTTCTTCCCATTTTTATATTGATCCCATCCAACAAAATGAAGTTCATTCAGCTAGTCTTTTTTTGGTCCATGTCTAAAAAAAATACATTTCACATGAGATTTTGTTGTTGTTTGTCTTTTTATTTTATTTTTGCCAGTGTCATACAGCAACAATGCTTGGGGATGTGGTCTTTTACAAATTTGAAAATACTGTAAGAATGTCACTTTTATAGAATTGGCTTCTTTATTTTATAATGTATGATTAATGTCTACATCAACAAATGTTAACCGTAGAATCGTATTGTATCGAATCGTTCTGTATTAAAAATATATCGTTTTTGAATCGTATCGTAACCCGTGTATCTAGATACATATTGACTTGTCTATCACAGAGAGATTCCCAAACCTACTGCATAGAGTGCCTATTCTCAGAAAAAGGGGACTTCGGAGCAATGGGCTGTCAAGCGGACGTTTTTCTGACTAATAGGGCTTTTGGAAAGTTGGGTCGTTGTAACAGTGGCGTGGAACCATCGAAAGTTTTCGGTCAAAAAATTATCAGTGCCTTTGATCAATGTCTGAACCCAATTTTTGACATCACATTTGCACCACATTGCATCCCTATGTGCACCACACAAAATACATATAATAGCGCACAATAAGTTAGCATAGCATCAACACAGCTAATGGCAGATCACGCCATCTGCAAGCGTCAAGTGCTGGGTACCAGTTTGTAGCTTCATGTCACCTGCTTTCACTGAAAATGACTTGTAGCCTGTTGCTATCTGGCTCGAAGTGTGAACACAGCATTAGATGAATGTAGCCAGCAGCTGGTTTGCTTAGCTTAGCGGACTGGAAACTGAGGGAAACAGCTAGTCTATGTTACGTACAAGTACCTTTAATTGTTTCTTGTTGGTTTAATCCTAACAAAAACCAAATAATAAAAATTAAAAGTTGTGTTTTAGCTAAGGGTAATTTGCCAGACTATTTCTTGGCTGGAAGCAGTCACTTTCTGGCAGACCAACGGCAAGTTTTTATGCTAAGCTAAGCTAACAAGCTGCTGACTGTAGCTTCATGTAGCCTGTAACAGACATCAGCTTAGTTGCAAAATGAAATGTTGGCACTGTATGTTTCTGAAAACCACAAATATGTTACGTGTCATATTTGGATTAAATGTGCAAGAGCTGAGTTTCTCGTCAGGAGGAGGAGGGGATGCAGCAGATCACTGTTTGAGACCAACAAACAACAAAAGCAGCATTTTTAACGACACATCTGGACATTTCCAGCTGTGTTTGTGGTGACAAAAGTGGGTGTTTTAATCCAAAACATGATGTTTTCCTAACCCTAGCCAAGTGTTTTTTGTGCCTGATCCTAACCGCACGTTCACCACAGCATTGTCACAACATACAAGTTAAACTGAAAATTGAAATGTGAAGAAATGTTAAGTTTCAATATATCTGCTACATACGAAACTGATACAAATGTAACTTATCAGTGGTTTGCAGAAACATACAATGCCAATATTTGTTCTGTTGATTGGTTTGTGGGCAAATATGAGTGTGGTATTGATTTTCTCATTTAACTCTCAGCAAAACAGTGAAGCGGAGCTGCCTTTCAAGGCGCTGGTGTGTCCACTGGGAGCAACTTAGGGTTCAGTGTGTTGCTCAAGGACACTTCGACCTGCAGACAGGAGGAGCCGGGGATTGAAGTGCCAGTGCTGTGATTAAAAGACGACCTGCTCTTCCTCCTGAGCCTCCTTATGTCTTTTTCAGCTGTTCAAGAGCACGAGAACAACCAGCCAACGTGGACGATATTTAAACATCTATAATTCTGTCACAACTGGAGCAGCAACTTAATCTGCTGAGGAAGATCATGTGATACGATCGAAAGCTCCGTAGCAGCCATGAATGACTCTTGTGAGATTGATATTGTCTGTCTTAAACTTGCATTTAGATTTGGAAGAGCTGTACATTAAAGAGAGCAAGAGACACATGAGAAGAGGTTGTTTTTATGTGTGTGTATGTGTGTGTGTGTGTGTGTGTGTGTGTGTGTGTGTGTGTCTCAGTATCTGAGAGACAGACCCCTCCAGTGAAGGAGGCCTGGCTGCTCTTTCATCTCCAGCATCTGCTATTCTTCTTAAAGCTCTCGGGCCAAACCTCCGCTGTCTGTCTGCTCTGCCTATTTAGATGCGACCACTTCAGTCATATCTGCAGGCTCGTTATGGCAGCTACAAAACCAATCCCTCCTCGTGCTTATTCAATCACAGAGGGATCTCGTGAGCTCTTTTCTGTCTGTCTGCTCCCTCCTGGAGGCTTTGCACAGACATTTCGAAACAATCAGATCTATTAGTCGGGACTTGTGATGTCTGATCCCTCCGCTGCACATGGGGCCGGCGTGGAAATGTGGCACACCCCGTTCAGAAATTTCTTGAGGTTTTCTTAAAAAGAGAAGAGAGAATATTTTCAAGAATTTATCATACCTTTGAAGCAATGCCACGGATGTCTTTAAGAATTGATGTCTGCTGTGTTGTGATGTGAAGGGTGGTGATGGTAATGGAAGGTGTCACATCAAACAGACCAACTGGGAAAGACTTGCACATTTAAAGAAAAGCAATGCAGTGGTGGGGAAATTAGTAAAAATGAAACGTGTTTTCCTGATGCACGATATGATGCAATAAACTGTATAACAGTTACCAGCTTATGAAAAGGCTAAGCCGTAATTCAATATTATTATTTATCAACCACCAGTAGATTCTACTGTAATTAATAACAGAAAAAAATCTTTAGCAACTCTATAAGTCAGCTGAATTATTTGACCATATTGCAGTATACAATGTAAAATTTTGTATAGCTGCATTTTTATACTTTTTGTCTCTTTGGGACAATTCACATAATGCAACACTGGTTTATCATGAGCTACAAATATGGCAAACTGTTGAACTGTTTGATATTTCGTCTGTGACAAAATAAAAGGCTAAAAAGATTGGAATAGAAAATGTTTATCTTTCTGTGGATTAAACGTTACAATGATGTGTCTTTATGGCATAAACTTTAATTGTAGTTTTATTGTGATGGTTCTTTCACCAGTTTTTTAATCCCTTCAGGAATAAATTATGTTGTTTTTATCTATGATTATATTTTATGTGTATTTAATGAAGATAAGACTGAGATCCTCCTAGTTGGCCCAAAAAGTAAGAGGGACCTGATCTCAACTTTAAAGCTCATTCTAATTTGTTAACAAAAACTGCATTTTATCATTGACACAACATAGCTAAGGTACGACCTCTACTGATGCTGAGAAGCTTGTTCATGCTTTTGTAATGCTCTGTACACTGGCCTACCTAAAACTGCCATTGCAAAACTACAGAGCATTCAGAATGTTGCTGCCAGGGGTTTAATAAAAACTTAAAAGAGAGACCATATAGCTCCTGTTTTATGTAACCTACACTGGCTTCCTGTGTCTTTTAGAATTGATTTTAAAATCCTTCTACTGGTTTTTAAGGCTCTTAATGGCATCGCCCCCTCCTTTATAATAGATTCCCTATCACCTTACGTCCCTCCATGAACCCTGAGATCCTTCGCAGCTGCTCTTTTAATTGTTCCTAATGTCACTACAAAAACCTTTGGGGATGCTTCTTTCAGCTGCTATGCCCCAAATAAAAGAAACATCCCGGCTTTAAATATTAGACCTGCTGGCTCAGTGGACAGTTTTAAACGCTGACTCAAAGCATGTCTTTTTAACATAGCCTATAACTAGCAGCTATCTGTATTTAGTATTCTTAATATGTTTGTATAAATGTATTTTTTATCACTTTATTGATACATTTATTTATTCTTCTCATTTCTCCTTGAATTGCATGGTTTTAGTTCTTTGCTGTTTGTCAGAGTTATCAGCTATAGAGCTTTGGATTAGCTTAAATAACCAGGTCATGATTTCTGGAAAGAGACATTGCTTTGAGTTTTTCAAGTGTATTTTTTGAGAGAAGGCAGACATCTTTCCGATGTCTCCAACACTCTGCAACTCACACCAAAACAATCAAGACTGATAAACAGCACTACAGGTAAGAGGAAAAATATGTTTTCAAAGTATATGAAAACCTAAAGTTATACAACAGTTCATATGATATCCTACAAATTAGCGCCCCATGACTGATTTTACATCTTTAACATAGTTTTATGTAATCAAGGTAAAGTTATGGAGGTTGAGGCAGGTAAAGTTGCTGTGGGTAGATTCATTTTAGGTACCTTAAAAAGACTCAAAGTTCACATGGTTCCAAACACCCGAAAGTCCTTTGTTTTGTGGCCAGTCCACCACCCTATTCTGCCTCCTAACTGGACCGCTCAAGACCACTTCCTTATTTACTCCTGTCAGCACACTGGTCTCATGATCACTGCCTCCCAAAATACGTAAATGCACATATTACTTGTGTAAGAATTTTCTGTGTGTTACTTTTTGTAGGAAACATACAACATACATGCATGAGAACAGCCTGGTAATTTTTATTTTGTGGGTAAACTTCCCTTTAGGTTTAGTACTCGGCATTGGTTGATTATGATGGGAACACTATCATTTACATGTTACAAATAAACAAATAAATTTGAGCTTTGAATTTAATATATTGTAATAATAATGTGTCATAAAAATCATCTCTCAACCTTTAATCAATGACTGCTCCATGAAATAAAAATGACCAAACATGACATAATGAAACAGTTGATAATACATATAAAATATAATAAATAAAACGGTGTGCAGTTTGCAGATGACACTCTGCTTTGTGCCCACACAAGGCAAATCCAGGTTTGTGGGAAGTCACACTCACCGTGTTGAGAGAGTCTGACTCACGTGTTGTCATTACATCACTCAGAGGCCAGATTGAAAACATTAATTAGACAGACTTCCCCGGCTTGTTTGCTTTTGGACTTGTGAGTGACGTGTGTATGCATTTGTGTGCATGCATGCACGCGTGTATCTGTGTGTGCACACACATGCGTACTCTTCTGTGCTTTGTGTGTGGCTGCTATGACTTGAGTTTGGGTTCGCTCACCAAGCTTTGGCTTTTCTGTGTGTGTGTGTGTGTGTGTTTTGTCACAGAGTGGTTAGCACAGCGCTGATTGCTGTTTATTTGGTCTGTGGGTTGACACAGAGCCTAACAGTCAGGAGCGCTTCTGACAGCTCTGTTTTTATTGGGTCCCTGTGGCTGTACCAACACTAACACTGGGGTCGCGCTCTTCACTCTGTCCCCCGCACCCTGAGACTCCCACACCAAGCTTCCTGTCTGTGCTTCACAATAACATAGAGTATATCATTATGACTACAACAAGAAGGTTTCTAAATTTTAGTGGAAAATACTGAGAAAATTCTGTTTCACAAAGGACATTAAACTGAATCATGGTGATGTTTAGACAAAAGAAGATTGAGAAGATTGATGCCACTTCTTAGCTGTGAGACTGGACTCAATCTTCTCATCTAACAATATACTGATGGCAAATATTTCCCATGATATGTCAAGTTTTAAACAAGAAAAGCCCCTATCATGATTTAAATCATACTGAATTGGGGGGGGAAATCAATTTTATTTTGCAAACAAATTTTGGGCATTAATCCAGTGGATTATATGTTAATTTTCTTCATATGCATAATTCCTGAGATCTGATATTATATGGCCTGTACTACCTGCTGCTTTTTTTGCGCCCTCAAATCTCTTGTTTTCAAGTTAGACATGCACAAGGCGTGCTCAAGGTGAGACTGACACCATCACAGCACACAAGCTTTTTTAAGTGCATTTTTTTTATTGGAGATAAACAAAGTTTAATTTTTGGAATGCAGCAATGCCCGACAACAAATCACAGGTGGTAGATATCTTCCCTTTCTTCCTTAAATATAAGTACAGGATAATAGACTATAGGGTGCAGAGCTTTACATCTGTCCCACGGACAATATTTTAGGCCTAATTCACATTTAAAAAACAACGCCTGGAGAAAGATCAACTCTGGGTTTCTGTTAAGTAGGCTATGATATGGTGCTGGTTATGGATGCTTAGCAACTTCAGGCGCAACCTGCCTCCGAGCCTTTGAAAGTTGGCACAGAGAAGACACAAGGGCTGGGACACATGCTGTGTCTGTAACCGCCTGGAAAACCCGAGGTCAGGTCAGGGGTTTGTAGCTACTCTGTGCCAACTTTAAAAGGCACAGAGGCAGACTGCATCTGAAGTTCCTAAGCGACCAAAACCAGCACCATATCAGAGCCTGCTCACCAGAAACCAGAGTTCGGAGCTGATTTTCTTCCAGGCTTCAGGCATCTTGAGTGTGTACTAAAATGTTGTCCATAGGACAGATGTAGAGCTCTGGGTAGACTCACAAGTCAGTCTTTAGACACTTTGCTTAACTAAAGACTGATGACTTTCTCCCTGATTTTGTGTTTAGATGGGCGGATACAATTTCAGAGTTTAAAAAAACTCCCTACGATGCAGAACCAATAGTAAATCTGCAAGGCGGTCCTTTGGTAGCTCGCTGAACTCTTGTGCTCGTAAACATAGTCCGACTAGAAACACGTGTAGCGGTACAAAATGGCTCAAGTCGCTGTAAGTCCTTCATTTCCACAATCTCTCTGTGTGTTTGTTTCCTTGCGGACGAGAAAAGGGGGAGCGCACATTTCCGGGAGGGCGTGTCCTTTTCAAAGGGTTAGCAGGTTTGTTGCCGGCCGTTTTCGCCGGTGTGTAAAACACACTTTAGAAAGGAGTGTCCCCAGACCAGAAGCTGGAGATCTCTGATAGTCTGGTGGCGAGACTAGGCTCTGGCCCTGCACTAAAATGATCAACTTCTTTTCCGCAGCATGTGTACAGGCCCTTCAAGAGTAGCACCGAGCGACCAACCTCGCGTTTGCCAGTGCTTAAAACTAGCAGCATGTGTCTCATCACTAGAGGATTAAACTTTGTTTTTGCCTCTTTAAAACCTGATAAGTTTAACATGGGGACCCTTGATTCAGCTTTGACCTTCTTTTTTACCATATAATAGGCAGTGAGTAAAGAACCTGGGAGCAAGCTGTCTTTTGCATGAGCGAACTGTATATAAATTTAAAGTGTAACAACTCGTGGTTGAATAATACAACACAATATTTCAGCTCAACATAACATTTTAAAAAGCCACCAAAACATGACAGATAAATGATGATGACAGTGAAATTCCAAATAACTGGCTGAGATTTGTTTTGGTCACAATGTGCGTCACCGTCTGGTCGCTTGTGCTGCTGCCCAGCATTCACTGTTATGATGGGAAACCAATAAAGACAAGAACCGGGTTGTAAGAGAAAATAATTCTGCTTAAATATTTTAATCACAGTCTACAAGTGTTGAATTGACCATCTAACCATCTCCGCTCATGACTCATCAGCCCGGCACACATACAGATGTGAGATAAACTCAAACACACTCGCATACACATGCTGACATGCTCAAGATGGTATATGGTACATGAACACTTAGTCAACCATGTAATGTGACCCTGTCTCAGCCAACACACACACACACACACACACACACACACACACACACACACTCTGGTAAAGAGGTCACCGCTTTACCATCTGGTGGTCAGACCCCCACCACACACACAGTCACACATAATGATATAATAACCTGTACTGTCCTACGCACTGGACTGACATGTCTGTCTCTTCACCCAACCTAACCACACACACACACACACACACACACACACACACACACATACACAGCTGACATCTCCCTTCACTGATGAGAGTATCAGGGGAGGAGGGGAGTGAGATGCTGCGATGGGACGGCTGTGGGTGTGTGTGTGTGTCCCTGTTGTAACGGCTGCTCCCGGCCGTTCACACAGCTGTCTGCGAGACACACTCACACACACAAACACACACACACCGAGCTGCTGTGAGAGATCCCCCCCACGACTGCTTCCCAGGCCTGTGACAGAGAAAAAGGGAAGGAGGGGAAACGGCTGGAAGGGATTACACACACACACACACACACTTAAACAGCAACAACCATACGAGAACATTATGCATACACACACACACACACACACACACACACAAACACAAACATAGTGTCTTGACAGTGTTTTGGTGCCAGATTAACATTGTACTCTACCTGCTCCTGTATGAGCATGTGAGGTGAAGTCAAACTTACATAAAGAAAGACTTTGGTCTTTCATGTGCCTGAAAAACACAAGTGCTGCTCATTTGTTCAAACAGCATGAAGAAGTTTTGTGGTTTATTGAATTTTGGGTCTTATTTAGCAGTTTTGGGTCATGTGGGTTGTCAAGTATTTGCTTTAAAAAATGCAATATCTGTGTATGTTGTAGCACTCAGTTCTGGTCTCAAGACTGATTTCAAGACCACTTTTTGAAGGTCTTTGTCTCGTCTTGCACTCGACTGCATTTTAACTCGGTTGTGTCTCGGTCTCAGATAAAGAGGACCACAACTGCGGTGATGTCACTAAATTGCCTGTTTGTAAGAGGAGCGTTGAACAAAGATGGTTAAGCAGATTTCAACTCTGCGGTGTTTGGTTGGTTTTGTTTGCTCATTGAAAACAAAGGAAAATTCATCATTCATCAAACCTATTGATTATGTTATCAAGACATTTCTCATGATACACTTACACAGACACACATACGTAGGCCTATATATATATGGCATGGCGGTAAAAAAGGTGAATAAAGAAGACACTTCTTTTTTTTTCTGTGCATGTTTTTTATGGGAATGTGGATCTCTTCGTTGCATTGCCCGGGGCCACTTTTGCAAAATGACAGGAGGCTGGGAGCCAGTTAACATAAGACATTAAAAAGATTTCTAAGTATATATAATAAAATGAATTGCCTGTTTTCAGTCTTTCTATGCACAAGTCAAGTGTACAACCAAATGTGGCTGTGCAGTGTGACGTTTGGTTTCCACGTCCAGATAAGATGTGCAAGGTACCCTGGGTGCATTGGTTGTTGACGTTCTGGGACATCATGTCACGTTCTGCCTGTTACATGCATTGTCTTCTTTCAGGATACACTTTCGTTTTCACAGGAAATTTAACATTAACATACAGTGTCTTTCAAAATAAATGCACTATGTCAGTACAACGCCATGAATTGACTTTTTTTTCCTACAACAACAAAAACACATGGTTAGGTTTAGGAAAAAAGAACATGGTTTGGCTTTAGAATTTTACAGGACACGAACACCGCTCTCTTGGGTGCAAGTCGGTGTTTGTTGGACCTATCCTTCACCCCTCTCACCCACCCCACTTGGACTTTCGCCGCCTTAACTGTTGTCCTTGTCTCGCCATGTTTCCCTGTGATGCCGCTGGGTGCCGTTAAACTAAAACGGCAACCAGCCAAGTATCATTCTAACGTTGAACAACTGCTTTTTTTTGTTGGCCCAAGCGCCAGATTTCGATGACTTTGGAGTGAGACCGGGCTCACTGATCTTGGTCATGACTAGCTCTCAGGTTAGGTGGTCGACTGCAACACAGCTGTGCATCTAGGACAGATTATCTAAATTACTTTATTTGGAAGTAAAACCAAACGTGACAGAAATGTTTATTTTTAATGCCTCATCGCACTGAAAACAACTCAACAGTAGATAAAAGTTAACCAGGAAGCTGGACTATAAACTATGGTTGTTATGGCTGTTACCATGGGAGACTTTGGGTTATATTTGAGTTTTCTCCTCAAAATAAGTCTGGCTAAATCAGAAGTTTGTTTAAAACCTTTCTGATCATCTGACTGCTCCTGTTCCTCCCCCATCTGACTGCTTTTATAGTGGCATCACTGCCTATAGAAATGTCAAAACAAAGCAGAAATAATGTCCAAGTGATTAGAAAACAACAAAATTAGTCTCGATAATGACCTCTTACAAAAAATGTATGTCTTCAACAAGAACTAGCCATTTATCGAAATATGTCGCATCTTTTAGTTCAGCAGCAAAAGCACAAGTACCTCGATGTTAACCACCATCTTTCTCTAATCTTATCCACCACCACGACCATACTCTACTTGAAGTCAAGAAAAGCTGCCATAAAGTAAATGAACCATAGCTTAAAGGACCATCAGGGGGAAACGCAGCAGGATAGGAATGAAAATACTCATACAGGTTATGTTTGAGGACTGCATTATTTGTTGTTTAGGTATGAGGAATTGTTTGTTTGAGTCTTTTCTGTTTGGACTACCTTTCCCAATGATGCCATAACATTTCAATAACACTTAATAATAAATAAATGTGAGAACAGAGTGAGCGGGCTTTCTCACCAGGAAATTGTCCATAGTTAACAGGAAACAGGACCACAGTCTCAACAGGAAGACATGGGCAGCCGCTTTTGGTGAAACCGATCCTCACGGGTAGCAAGGAAACATTTGAGGACCATGTGTCCATTTAACACATCTTCCTTTCAACAGATATAAGATGTGTACGTTGTCCTAACAAGACAAACAGATTTATTACATAAACGGTCACATCCTTTTAAAGAGTGTAAGTTTCGCTTGTGGAGATGTTTTGATTGTACAGACTGTGCTATTTTACTTATTTGTTGAGGGCCTCATGGTATTTCGGACGTGCCATGTGAGAACATGCAGCGGACTCAGGATTATTCTCCATGTTTATGTTTGTATCGAACGCTTTACGCCGTGTTTGTTATCCCTGCAGATGGAAATAGACAGAGGCTGGAGTTTCACAGGCACAGGAAAGGCTTTGTTGGCACTCTGAGCTGTCACTGCAGGCGTTAGTATTGGGAAATCTGCACCGATATTCTGAGTCGTTGATGGTGATCAGGTTCAGTCGAGAGGTACTGGATGTATTCAGTGGGTTTTAATGAGAGACTACTGTGAAAAACAAAGAAGACAGATCGAAAGAATTAAAGTCACTTGACAGGATGAGGCTTCATGAAAATCAAAGTTGTGACATCCCTGCAATGATTCCAGACCCCAGATTTAATGCTTGGTGTTCACCACACATATTTGCTTTGTAGCTTTTTAGCAATTCTCATGAATATTTGGCAGCATGCTGTTTAGGCGACAGCGGGTTCCTCTCTGTGTATGTTTGCGTGTGTGTGGTGGTGTGTGTGAGTGAGAGAGTACTGTTGTGGTTATTGATGCATACTTCTTATGAGGCACGACATTACGAGCTGGGCAGAAGTTAAGAGGGTGGTGGTGTGTTTGTTGTGTGTGTTGAGAGTGTGGGAGCGAGACAGAGAGGAGAGACAAAGACACCGAGACAGAGGGAAAATAAGGAAGCGAGGAACACAGAGAGAAAATTAAAGGTTGACAGAAACAAAGAGAGAGACACTCAGACCAAAACATAACGACTGCATGTGTGTGTGTGAGAGGACAAATAAAAGAGTCAGAAAGAAAGACAGTGTGTGTGTGTGTGTGTGTGTTTGTGTGATACAGTGGCAACCTGATCCAGTGGGAACGTGGAGTGAACATGGGCCGCACTGAGCCACGAACATAACAACAGGAAACCGTGAGTGTATACATGATCATCACTTGGTACTGTGCATAACCAACCCTGACTCCTAGATATGTTTATGTACAACTACTTTGCAACAGCAATACGGTTTAGAGCAAACATATTGGCGACCAGATTAAGCCTGAGCAGAGGTGAGACAAAGCCATTGTTTCGCAAGTCACAAGTATGTCTCAAGTCTTTGCACACAGGTCCCAATTAAAGTCCCAAGTCAAATCCCAAGTCCTAAATTGTTAGTTTTGAGCCCTAATCATAGGCTGTAGAAAAAATGGATATAGATACTGTAACATCACCCACTGGTTTGTATACCGCTGTTTTGAAGTCTCGGGTTTGGCATTTCGACTGTCACCATCTTGGTCTTTTGGAACCAGAAGTGACCATATTTGGACAAGCAGGAGTTGAAGTTGGAGCTGTGGAGGAACGAGATCTGACTCATAAGCCACTTTTACACTGCTGGTTTAAGCCAGGAATACATCACACTGTTACGCCGCAAGTTTTGTCTAAGGTGTGATCTCAGAGAGGGGGGGCAGAGTTGTCTCACCTCTGAGCCAGACACAGAGATAGTAACAGCCCAGAAATGAGGTCTGTGTAAAACGTATAGCCAGAAAGACGTGACCATGGGTGGAACTGGTGTGACGTTTTGATTAAGTATCATGCTGGTTACCCACCGCGTGAGAGTAAAAAAGCTGCTGTTTGCAGTTAGTGGCAAACTCAAAGAAGAGGAACAGTGGCAGTATGTGAGTGCAAATCGGGAAAACAATGAGATTCGGGACTCCTTATCCTCTGAGCAGGGGACAAGATAAGACGCCATATAACAGAGAAGGTAAATGATTGTTATTGACATGTTAATGCCATTGTTGTCACTTAGAAAGCACTGGTGTCTCATATGTTATATATGTCACATTAGAAGCTGGTACTGTTGTGTTACATGTCACGCCCATCATGTGCACTTTTGATTGCGGGATGCCGGGATGCAGCGTATAATCTCTGTGACAATTTATCAAATGCTGCCTATTTCTACGCAGATGATACCATCATCTATTGTTCATCCCCATTCAGTAGTAAAAGCTCTGGAATACCTGCAGTCTGCCTTTAATGTTGATCAGGCCAACTTAACTCAACTTAATCTGGTGTTAAATACATGGTTGTGGAAAATGCATACACCATTGTTCTCTATATGCCACTGCTAAATGGCCGTCTTTGTATGTCCGCAGGCTCTCGCATTGGTTGTTTTTTATATATAAATCTATTCTTGGCCTCGTTCCCTCTTATCTGTCTACATACATGTGCAGAAACCAAAATCACTATGGCCTCCACTCTCATAATATTCTTCAAATGCAGGTTCCAAGGCTGAGAACAGAACTTGGCAAAAAAGCTTTTAAATACGCTGCTCCTTCGTCCTGGAATAATTAACAGAAGGATCTGAAACTAGCACAGCTAATCACTGTGGGGGAATTTAAGTGGATTTTAAAGAATTGTACTCACATCATATTTGTTCTTGTCCTGGACCATGTATTTCATGTTAATTGCATACTGTGGTTCTTCATTTGTTGTGTGTGACAGTTGTATATGTCTCTTTACCTTGTTGTAACTTGTAACAATGTTGTATGCTGATGCCGCTGCATTTGGTTCTGAGAAAAAATTCACAGGAGGCACAAGAAAGGGACTTTGTAGTGGCCCTATAGTGCGATCTCTGTGTAAAAAGGGCTATAGATTGTAGCAATGCAATGCCTCACAGACAGCCACTCAGGCTCCCGGAGTGCACCAGAATGACGCTTGACCCTTTTTTTCTCAAGTGCGGAAATTGAATATTTGCAACTGTGTAATCTGGTTGTTCTAAAAAAAAAAAGGAAACTTGAAGATCCATTCATCACTAAATCATACGTCATTGCAAGTGAGCCAGTTAAAACAAACGGAATGGTCAAAGATGTCATATTGACATTTAAGGTTGATTGATTCACAAAACATGCGAGAAAACATTCCACCTTAAAAGTTGCCGGTAGCTGTCGGCAGTTGTTGGTAGCCTATGAGCGGCACATCAGTCCATAGCTAGCTTCTGAAGACTTCTTTATGTGTGATGCATTTGCAAAGAAACATCACAAAGACAGCCTGCTGAATAGTGCCAGCTTGTGCTTCATCCACAACGCCTGCAGGAAAGCTTCGTTTTTATAGTCCAGCCTAAAATATGATCCTGACCTCTGACTGCACTCCAGTTTTTTATTAGAATCGATTTACAATGTGGCTTCATTTGCTCGGCACAAGTGGGTAAATAAAACACCGAAAACACAAATCACTTGTGTTTATTGCACTTTATCAGTGCCACCTACATGCAACCTTCTATATACTGCCTAATGCTAGTTAGTTAGATGTTTGGCTGACTGCCACGTAATATTATCAACGTGATGAAACTATTCTATCGTTTGGTGAGTTATAGTTGACTAACATATGCAAACGTAACACTGAGGAATAGTGGTTGAATAATCTTTGACATGAATTTTTGATCATCATCTATTAATTGAAAAAACTGACTGATTAAAACGATAATTAATTGCTCACACAGCAATGCACACCCTTTCCCACACTGCAGGTGATATAAAACTAACAATCTCGTGCTCCTGCCGACATTTGGCCTGAAGGAGCACTGAAAGAAATTATGTTAAATTTATAGCATGTTATTTTAACAAACCGGACTATGTAAAGCTCAACTCAGTCATGACTACAGTTAAAGTGTGTGAGTGCGTGTGTGTGCTCATGGGTGTGGGATCTTACAGCAGCAGCTGGTGGATTATACAGGGCTGATGTGTCCCTCATGTCCTTCAGAAGCTGTCGTCATGCTTCCTGTATTTGGCCAGTAGTACATGATGTCACTTCCTGTGCTGGGATGCATGTGTGTGTGTGTGTGTGTGTGTGTGTGTGAGGGTGTGGACCAGGCTTGGACCCAGCTGCAGTGGGCTCCCAGCTGTCTGTCCCAAATGAATGTAACTAACACACTCACACAGAACAAAGGAGAGACATCGTTACAGGAATCTGTATGTATCCTAAAAGCAGATAGTCGTGAGCCACTGATTCACTAGCTACGTCACGTCCCAAATGCGAGACAGAATCAGGTTTATGTGCCCGAATATTTTTCCATACATTCGACTCATTTACACAATCTTGAAGAGAACATAGAAAAGTCAGTGCACATCAAAAATAGATACAATATACGGCATAATGTGCAGATGGAGGATGTTTCGTTTGGCCTTCCCCCAAATGACTCTTCAAGTGATTTCAGTGTTGCCTGCCAGTGTGTCTTAACTCGGTCTTAAGTCGGGACTCCCAGTGACGGCAACAAGTCTTGGTTCTCTTGTATTGTTGAAAAGGAGGAGAAACTGGTGGAGCGAACAAGGGTTGGTGTTTAATTCCATGTGTATCTGATTCATTTACCAGCAGCTTATTTTATTATTATTATTATTTTTTATTTTTAATCTCAATTTTTGAAACAGTTCACCTCTTATTCCCACAGTCTCCTCCCACTGAAACAGTCTTCCAGTGTATGGGGGGCGTGAATAACATGAGTAGGATAACTGAGAACTGCGGATAATTAAAGGATGTCACAAAAATAAAGCTGAGTCATACTGAGGTGACAATATCCTGGAGTACAGTAGGACATTTTGCTGAGTCACTGTGTCCCAAATGTCCTTGTGCGTTATTGGAAAAGCACAGCGTACTGTTTTTATTAGACAAGTGCTTCACAAGTATGAGGTCTGTCTGGTTTGGCAGCGATACGATCATGAAAGCTTCAGTTCTTATTGCATCAGCTGATTCATGACAGAGAAGTGAAGATAGTTTAGAAACACAAAGAGTGATATTCAGATTCTTAACAAGAGCAAATAAATGCCTAAAAGTCTGTTAAACCAAAACTGCTACCATAATACTGCTTGAATCAAAGGCTCTTTGTCGCTGTAGACACTGACATTTTAATTTTCAACATTTCTCAGAATAACACAAAAATATCAGAATTAAAAACAAAGATTCAAACATGATTTATCAAGATAACTTTAACCAATTTTTTATGAGGTCTAATGGCAAAGTCACACGTTCAGCCATCAACCCCGAGAATATCTCCAATCAAATTATCTGCATCTTTACATGATTACAATCATCCACCCATTCGTCATCCATCCATCCATCCATGCATCCATCCATCCATCCATCCCTTACCCTCATCCATCCATCCATCCATCCATGCATCCATGCATCCATCCATCCATCCATCCATCCATCCATCCATCCATCCATCCATCATCACATCCACCCACTCATCCATCCATGTCTCTCATATCCAACCATCATCACACCCACCTACTCATCCATCCATCCATCCATCCATCCATCCATCCATCCATCCATCCATCCATCCATCCATGTCCTCATCTATTCATTCTTGTTAGTGTGACCCCATTTCAGAGTGTATGGTTGGCAGTGGAGCTGCTGAGACACGTGGTTCATTGACTGGGAAGGTCTGGCAACACACTCTGTCTTTCCTCTCACACCATTTATTATCTGGACAGGGAGAATCCCAGAACCGGGGAGTTTGTGCTCACATGAACACACACACACACACCCACACAGAGCAATATAAGCAACATTCATTGTGAGAACTTCAGCGAAGTCTCTTCACCGGAGTCACACAGATGTTCCTCTTGGCACCTCAGCAGGTTGTGGTGGGGCGGCTCAGGGGGCCTTTCTGGGGTCTGGAGGGGGGGGGGCGCCGAGGGCCAAACAGGGCCCCAGAGCCTGGATGAGAGCTTCCTTTGTGGGACACAAAGCATTGTCTGTGCTGGGAAAGGCCATGGGGATGGGAACACCGCCCAGAGCTGGACACTGAGCAGCGATTCGAGCTCTGTGAGTGTGTGTGTGTGTTTATTTGAGACAGAATGAGACAAGGAGAGTAAGTCTGAGTGTGGGAGAGAAAGTGTCCTCACATATGACATACGACGGGTGCTGTGTGTGTGCGTGCGTGTGCGTGTGTGCGTGTGTGTGAGAAAGTGAGACTCTCCAGACTTCTCCATGTATGATTAAGAGATGTACAATGAAGTTGCGTGAAGATCTGTCTGAGAGTGTGAGAGAGCAGCTGGATGGACAATGTCAGAGAGCTGCACTAATTTTCTTTTTACAGTCTCAGCACTTTGAGCTCATTCAGGCCTGATCACACCAGAAAATGGCACAGAGAAATTCATCCATGTGTGTCTTCTGCAACCAGCATGCTTACATCCAAGAAGGCAACCAGTTAATGGACAAAAAGTTCATGCAGTTTGTGCAATAGACATATTTGTAACATCCACTCCTGTCTCATAGCTACAGCATCAAACCAGTCCTGTTTTGTGGAATGGTTCGCCAGTTTTCAATCAACTTTGTGTCATAACAATGTGGGTAGTGTCTGTAAATGAACGCTGGTAAACTTCACTTCATCTAACCAGTGCCCAGATATCTGCCTGGCTCTCAGGTTGTTACTTCAACTACAGGCTGTACTTCATTTTGCCCCAAGAGCTCTCTCTCCCTCTCTCTCTCTCTCTCTCTCTCTCTCTCAAATTCAGACTGAAATCCACTCAAAAAGTAAAACTAGTCAATGCTGATTAAGAGTCTGTTACTGTTTTGCTTATTTCTTGCCTACAATGTCTTCAGAAACATACGTTAGTGCTGTGTTTAGCTGTAATAGCGAGAGTTTATGAACAGGGAGTGGATGCCATACAGTTTCCAAGCACAGTGAAAATGGAGGTTAAAAAAAAACTGAGATCAAACAGTGAAACTAGGCGGCGCTGATCAAATATGAACCCAGATATGAACCAAGACTTTCTTGTCAGCTGGACGCCATTGTTTGAAACAGATGAGTTCACATTACTGGTCTGGTGCAGCGCATTGCATTCTGGTAGTTGTAGGTTTTCTCCCTCTTGAGCAAAAGTGTCCATTTCCTTTGCTTTCCCTGGTCAAGTAGCACCAATTCCAAAAGTATTTGCATCTTTCTACTGCACAGGCATCCTAGTTTTATTAAAAGGCCATCTTTCAGCAGAGACATGCTAGTTTAAAAGTAGATGCAGCACAGCTTCCTCCATTTTTCAATTATGTACATAGACAGATGACTTGATTGCAAAATTAGTTAATCTGTCCAAAATTCATCATTCCAAATCTAGCTTTGGGTGAACTTTAAGGTGTCCCCTGTCAGTGTCACAGCCCATTCACCACAATAAACGTTGGCCTTGTATGTTTCTGTAAACCACAGATACGTCACATTTTTACATTCTATATATAGTAGGTATGTTGTTCCTTTAGGCATCTTAACATTTCAATTTTCAAATTTATGTTGTGACAATGCTGTGGTTGACGTTGTGGTTAGGATAAGATACAAAAACCACTTGGTTAGGGTTAGAAAAAGATGATGTTTTGGCTTAAAATACCCAGTTTGGTTGTGTCATTTAAAAAAAACACCCGCTTCTGTTAAGTGCAACACACACCGCCGCTGTATGCCGCGCGCCAAATGCCCGACTCCATTATATTCTATGAACCAACCCACACTGGCGCCGGCCAACGCGCCGCGCTGCTCTGCTTCAGCCCACTGCTCTATTTCCAGCGCGGCCGGTGCTCATGGCGGCGCTGCGAGAAAAGCCTTTTATGTACGTCTCGTCTCGTAGGATCAACTCTGGTTGTTTCAAATTTTTAATAAGATGACTTTGATAAGAAACTCACCCGTGAAATTCAAGTTGTTGTTGACTCAAAGTTTTTCCTCTTCTTCTTCTGTTACTAGCAGTTGGCAACGATTGGCAACTAGTGTAGGTACAGCCACCTAGCGGGCTGGGGTGGGAAATACATGTTGACGGCCACAGCGCCGCGCCGGCGGCAGTGTGTGTTGCACTTTAGTTTCCAACAGTAGTCTGTTGCTGAGGTGTCACATCATCCATCATTTTGTCCACCCCCTAATGACAATCTCAGTTTGTGTAATCTGATTTTTGGCCACTTTAAAAAAGGTTGATATACATATGAAACAAATGTTACACATCAGTTTGCATAAATGTACAATGCCAATATTTTATCCTGGCGACTGGGCTGTGACACCACCAGTGAACACCTGAAGTTCACCAAAGTCGAATTTGGAAGTTGAATTTTGGACAGATTAACTTTGCCCCTGCAAACTAATCCACTGATGACAAAATTTTACAACTAGATCTTTAGTGAAGCATGTATCTACCTCTGAACATTATCTGTTTATTCAAAGTAAGTATGTAACACAGGGACCGGCTTGGTAGCTAGGAAATTAGTTAAAGAAAAGCACAACAGCAGATCAGGAAAGTTCATAATTAAAAGTCAATTTTCTCGATGCCCCTAAATGCTACTTTGTTTTGTCCTCAAGCTAAGGAGCCATCTAAGGACACATAATGAGAATCACTGTTTATACTTTTACTGCCCTGTGAGCTTTACAGCCTGGACACTTAAAAGTGGTCACTTGAGAAATATGGAAGCAATAAAAATGTTTCAACAGAAACAACACATCAAATTAACCCTGGGATAAAGCTGTTACCATGGCAACAGACAGTCTAACATGCAGCCCCACCCAGCTTTTCTTTCAAATATGATAAGATATGGTGCTGATGAAGGACCAGGAAGCAATGCGGCTATTTTAGGACTTCGGGGACTGTCGCTTGCAAAGTTAGAAAAAGCTGGCATGAGCCAAAAGAGTGAAGCTTGCATGTGTGCGTGAGCGTGAGTAACGGGGTTTGGGGGGGGGGGGGGGGGGTTAGGGACGGTGGGAATGGATGAGGAATGTCAGAAAGCCAAAGAAGGGGAAAGAATGAAAACAAAAAAGCAAAGAAGTGGTTTATGCCCGCAGAACAAAGATGGAGAGAGGGGTTTTTTATAATTGGCCTTTTCCTTCGGGTCCCAGACTCACTGGCTGAGAGGAGGAGACAGGAGGACAGAGGAGTCCATGTAGTCTCTCTCCAACACACACACATTCACACACACAGACCACAAACACAGTCCAAGCTGGCGAGGGCTCCAGGAAGATATTAGGAGAGTTTGGGGCTGAGGTGATGTGGGAACCTCGATAAACCATCACCGTCTAATTACTGTCGCCACAGCTCTTTAACTGGCCAAGCACATTACACCAAAACAAAACACACACAGATAATCACTCACAATGTACCACACACACCCAAGCTGTTAGAAAAGCTTCTTAAAAAACACAGACACACAACGCTCTATCTACTTCAGCACATGTGAACATCAGAGCAGGTTGGCCCCGGGCCCTGAAGTTCTCTGTGGGTAACTGTGTTTTACATAAGACAAGCGTGACCCTAATGCACCATGGAGAATGCGTGTGTGTGTGTGAGTGTGTGTGAGTGTGTCCCCTTTGCAAACCACCCTGGAAAGCCCCGTTCCCTTAAAAGCCATGTGGGTCTGCAAACCCTGCAGAGCTGCTGTTTCATAGTTTGTTCAGCTATTTTTGGGAGCCCGTTTATTTCAGAGTTTAAGAAAGCAGGAAACCTGAGAGAGTTTGTGCAGAGGTTTACTTTCTCACAGAGAGGCTGGAGAAAATTGAATGTTTTGGTTGTGTTTTTGGTATTGTTATGTTGCGATGTTTCCAGGGACGAGGCTCATGCACCCCAGAGTTACAGACAGAAAAGGCATCAATTATCTTTTATACTCTCACGAAGTATCCACTGCAGTACTGATCATCCAACAATCACATGCCAAAATATGACAGTTTTGTAAATTTGATGAGATGTACAGTACAGGCCAAAAGTTTGGACACACCTTCTCATTCAATGCGTTTTCTTTATTTTCATGACTATTTACATTGTAGATTCTCACTGAAGGCATCAAAACTATGAATGAACACATGTGGAGTTATGTACTTAACAAAAAAAGGTGAAATAACTGAAAACATGTTTTATATTCTAGTTTCTTCAAAATAGCCACCCTTTGCTCTGATTACTGCTTTGCACACTCTTGGCATTCTCTCCATGAGCTTCAAGAGGTAGTCACCTGAAATGGTTTTCCAACAGTCTTGAAGGAGTTCCCAGAGGTGTTTAGCACTTGTTGGCCCTTTGCCTTCACTCTGCGGTCCAGCTCACCCCAAACCATCTCGATTGGGTTCAGGTCCGGTGACTGTGGAGGCCATGGTCATCTGCCGCAGCACTCCATCACTCTCCTTCTTGGTCAAATAGCCCTTACACAGCCTGGAGGTGTGTTTGGGGTCATTGTCCTGTTGAAAAATAAATGATCGTCCAACTAAACGCAAACCGGATGGGATGGCATGTCGCTGCAGGATGCTGTGGTAGCCATGCTGGTTCAGTGTGCCTTCAATTTTGAATAAATCCCCAACAGTGTCACCAGCAAAACACCCCCACACCATCACACCTCCTCCTCCATGCTTCACAGTGGGAACCAGGCATGTGGAATCCATCCGTTCACCTTTTCTGCGTCTCACAAAGACACGGCGGTTGGAACCAAAGATCTCAAATTTGGACTCATCAGACCAAAGCACAGATTTCCACTGGTCTAATGTCCATTCCTTGTGTTTCTTGGCCCAAACAAATCTCTTCTGCTTGTTGCCTCTCCTTAGCAGTGGTTTCCTAGCAGCTATTTGACCATGAAGGCCTGATTGGCGCAGTCTCCTCTTAACAGTTGTTCTAGAGATGGGTCTGCTGCTAGAACTCTGTGTGGCATTCATCTGGTCTCTGATCTGAGCTGCTGTTAACTTGCGATTTCTGAGGCTGGTGACTCGGATGAACTTATCCTCAGAAGCAGAGGTGACTCTTAGTCTTCCTTTCCTGGGTCGGTCCTCATGTGTGCCAGTTTCGTTGTAGCGCTTGATGGTTTTTGCGACTCCACTTGGGGACACATTTAAAGTTTTTGCAATTTTCCGGACTGACTGACCTTCATTTCTTAAAGTAATGATGGCCACTCGTTTTTCTTTAGTTAGCTGATTGGTTCTTGCCATAATATGAATTTTAACAGTTGTCCAATAGGGCTGTCGGCTGTGTATTAACCTGACTTCTGCACAACACAACTGATGGTCCCAACCCCATTGATAAAGCAAGAAATTCCACTAATTAACCCTGATAAGGCACACCTGTGAAGTGGAAACCATTTCAGGTGACTACCTCTTGAAGCTCATGGAGAGAATGCCAAGAGTGTGCAAAGCAGTAATCAGAGCAAAGGGTGGCTATTTTGAAGAAACTAGAATATAAAACATGTTTTCAGTTATTTCACCTTTTTTTTGTTAAGTACATAACTCCACATGTGTTCATTCATAGTTTTGATGCCTTCAGTGAGAATCTACAATGTAAATAGTCATGAAAATAAAGAAAACGCATTGAATGAGAAGTGTGTCCAAACTTTTGGCCTGTACTGTATTTTACCAGAAGTTACAATATTTCCATAAAATGTTTTGTTCTAATAGTCCTAGAGACATGTACGTATTACTACAAGTAGAGATAGTGCTGCATGAAATCTGTGAAGACAAAATACCCCTTACACAAGAATACAAATTCATGTAAAAAAAAAAAAAAAATTAAATCATGTGTCTTTTAAAATTAAAAAGGGCAATAATACAAAGGTCACTTTTACTGTGGTTTTTGTTAGGAATCCTTTTTTAACAGTATCTAAAGTGCTCCATAATGAAGGAAAAAAAACAATATACTGTATGATAATATTGTGGCCTAATGGTTAGTCTGGAGGGTTTAAATAAAAAGGTTGCGATAATATAATTTTACAATTTTCTTCTGGACAACAATGTCCCTTAAAAGACCAAAACCAACAATGCTTGGCACAAGGCCCCAAGCCCATTCGTTCCTACAGGAGGAATAAATCTGTAAAGACAAAGTCTTAAATATATACATTTTTATTTTCATTAAAAAAACAAAACAAATAAAACAGTAGGGCACTGCAGACTTAATCGAACATTACTCAAACTGGGGTAAATGGTGCATTTGTTGGGGACTATTTTAAACCTTTGAAACCTGAGCAAATTGACTCGGTTTCTTTCAAAAATATGGGAAGAAGTCAATTAGCAATGAAAGAAAAAATTACCCCAAAAAATGAGCAAGAAATCAGTAAAAGAGAAAATTAAAAACAAGAAAATTAGTGGAAAAAAAGGAAAAAACAACAACATAAAAACAAGGAAATGACCTGGAGAAAAAAAACATAAAATATAATAATTCTGTAAAATAATTTTAAATATATAATTATTTTAAATATAGTTTTTTCCCTAGCTGTTTTCTTTTACCCTAGGTTTTAAAAAATAGTTTTCTAAATCTATTTTTTTTTGCAATTTGTCAAACATTTCTGACCAAGTTTCTCATTGCCCCTTTTTTCATGTTTTTGAAAGAAATTGCACCAATTTGCTCAGGGTTCAAAGGATTGAATACTCGCGTAAGGTGTCTGAAAGCAGCACAAGAAAAGTACTGTCGCTCCAGGTTTCAAAGGAGTTGCAGATTAACACAGATTTGTTGCTCCAGTGAGTACTTATGATAGCTTGATGGTGTACGTAATAACCTTTACTAGCAAAATGAGTGCAGGAAAACCCATTAAAAATATGCAATAGACTGCATCTCCATTGCCAGTAACCAAGATGCATGTACACAGCAAACAAGTATGCCTCTCTGTTTTTGTGCTACCTTAACATCACAGACTGGCCAGAAAACGGGTTAGTAAACAGGAGAAAGCAGCATGGAGGGCAGTGAAAATGTTACAGTTGTTACTTTTTATTCGGTTCCTCTCTCAAACTTGGCTCTGCATAAATATGGAGCGATGCTGAAGCAGTTCTTGAAGACTGATGGTATTTTGTGATGACCTTGCATCATGCTGGAAGAGGGGCTAAAATTAGCGTGTCCACCCAGGTGTTGTAGTTCCATCACTGCCATCCAAAGCCGATCAGAGCTGGAGCTGATAAATATTAGTGACTATTGCAGAGTAATTTGTCCCAGGAGTGAATGCCGATTGTGACCTTTACCATTTCATACAAAAGCCAGATGTTAGTGCGTTCTTGATCCAGTGAGAAAGGGGCTTTAGATGGACTCAAAGTGACCATGTTTACTGTAATGAAGAAACCTGTCACCCAGTGCAGTGATGTGTCTTGGACACTGAAAGTTGTGTCACTATTTACTTCCGAATACAACTTTTTCTTGCCTTGGTTGATTTGGTTTATAAGAAAGTAAATAGAGAGTGAAGAGAAGAAAAAATATATAAACAACCCAGTATGCCTACACCCACACATATGCTTACACACTCACAGAGAGAGTCAGACAGTAGTACAGTGGATCTCGTCACCGGGCAGGCTGCAGTAGCTCCGGTGGCGGTGTCTAGTTTCCACATGATGAGAGTGTAATCCTTGCAGGTTTCTGCCTGCTGCTTTGTTTTCCCCTCTGTCTGACTCATCCCTCCAACCTGTGGGAAGGAGGGAGATATGGACTATGTCACTGTCATAACACAGGATTACTGTCTACAATACACTTTCTCAAAGGGATTGGAAAGATGCCCTGGAGTTTCTATCCTCTCCTCTGTCTTTGTCCTCTCACTTTTCTCAGATTGCACTTTTTGTTTATTGGGGGGGGGGGGGGGGGGGGGGGGGGGGTGTTCATAGGGTGTGTGGAAATCAAGAGGCAACCTCCGGGGCTGAAAAATGAAACCAACATAGAAGAGCCACAAACTGCAGTTCTTTGAATGGCCACTTGAGGCTGGCTCCAAAAGACAGTCGATCCCAAAGAGTAATGAGTAATAAATTACTTTACTAGCATGTTTCTGATTTCTTTTTTATGATTAACATTTTACTGAATTTTTCCTAAGACATAGGAGTTAGTTAAACAAGTGAAAAGTACAAGTAAAGTAAGAGTAGAAAAAGACACTGTTTTTTAAGCAGAACCAAGTGAGCAGAGGCATGGGTGTGTATAAGCATGTGTATACATGGAAGGGAGCTAAGCCATGGGTTTGTCTTTAAGGGCCATTAATGTAGTAAAGAAATCTTTCCAATCTCTAATAATACCTTTCTTTCCTCCCCCAGCAGACAGATGACTACTTGTTCATATGCCACCACCTTAGCAAGCAGGTTATGCCAGTCTGTGACTGATGGTGCGTGAGCTGACTTCCATTGTTGAATGAGCAGTCTGCTACCCAGCATAATAGTGCTCTGGACCCATTCAGTATAGACAGTGGGAATTGTGTCTTTTAGGACAGACAGGTCCCCTAACAGAAATAAACAGATGCAAAGGGGAACTTCCTGACGTCTGTGTTTGTGACTCCTGATTAACAGATTTTACATTTCAGTTTGTAAGAGTTCAAGTGATAGATTTTTAGCAGCTTGACAAACACTGGCCTTAATCTTAACCCTCCAAGTAACCAAATGGAAATACATCAGAGGCTGCCCATCGTTCAACGGCCTAAAAATTCTGAAGCCCAGTAAGTCTGAAAAATGTCCCATTGGACCTAAAGCCTATTTCTCCAATTGCCTGTCACCCCAAAAACAAACACCCACTGCTCCAGTCCCATTTCTCACAAAATACACACTCCCTGCAGTAAGACAACCCAATTGCCAGAATAAAATGTTTGCATTGTACATTTCTGTAAACCATGGAAACGTTACAATTGTCAACAATGCTGTGGAGGATGTGTGGTTAGGGTTAGGCACAAAAAATGTTACAAACCAGTCATAGCCGACAGGTATCTTTCCCTTCTTCCGTAAATATGGAGCAGTTGATCATGCTGTGTGTACGGCCCTAATTTCCAGGTTTGGTACCTGCGGTTATTACACAGGCTAGTTAATAACAGGTCGGGCAGGAAAAGTGGGAAAGTGTGGGATAATTGTGAGAAAGTGACGGACGAACCCAAGGTGATATGTAAACTCCCATGCCCATTAGCCACTTAGCACAATCATTACTGCTTTGCTGACAGCGTCATTAACAGGCGGCTCGCTCAGTGTGTGATGTGCACCTATACGATTATATATTTAATAATTAAATTAATATCCTAAACATGCAGGCAACCAGTAGACTAATAGCCCTAAATGATGACTATTGGTCGACTAGGAAAATTCTTAGTTTGGGGCAGCCCTAGTAAAAACACAGGATCAGTGGCTCAAATACAGCAGGAAAATGCTGCAAAGGGTCGGTAAAAACACCTGGGATCAACGCCCCAAAGGCCACTGAGAAAAACCTCGAAGAGTCAGTAAAAACACCCCGAACTGGCGGCTCAAACGCTGCTGAGAAACACAGTGATGGGTCAGTAAAACAAACTGGGATTGGTGGGTCAGGTATCGCAATGGGCGTTTCTTTTTGGGGGATAACAAGCTGTGGGAGAAATGGGCTTTCAGTCCAGTGGGACATTTTTTGGACTTTTTGGCACCAGTACATTCAAAATATAACTTTTTCTCAAGTCACCATCCTGCCATTTTGCTCCCACCCCTCCTAGTTTCTCATTATCTGTGTGAATCCCAGGTCTTATCAGCTGGCACCTGCACCTCTGATCAGCTTTAGCAGACTAAATCCAGCTGGATCAGAGCTAAACACTGTGGGATTACAAGACAGTTTAACACTGAAGCATTGAGGTTTAGGCCTGAATGCCTCTCTGAAGCTGCCTCTCCTCACATTAACAATCGACCCCGTTTGCACCCGTCTGGTTTGACGTGTGGTGTGACTTTGCTGCCAAAAGCCACCTGTCTCTTTAAGTCAGCATTTGATAATGTGATATGTGAGCAGCTATTTAACCATTCACACTCATGTGTTTTTATTTAAAGTTTTATCAAAGGGTGCTTTATCCTAGGGTAATAAAAAATAATTTGATAAATAGTCGAAATGCAGCCTGCAGTGATATATCCAGTCCTCACTTGAGTTTCAACAACCTGGCAGCCCCAAAAGAAAACAATTTCAAACTGATTCATGATCCTACTTGTTGCCACAGCGGAGTCAAGGTGATGGTTTGCCCTTTGGGTGGAGTGGCAACATCAAAAGCTCCACACACACACCGCTGTCCCGGGTGCCAAAAGAGCTTAACAAAGTACACAGAAGTGCTTAAAACTCATCTCATACAGCACCAACACACTACCGTCCACCTGGCAGGACAAACAGTGCCAATAACGAAACCTCACCTGCACCTGCGCTGATTATCCGCCCTCACCAAGCTTGTGTCAAAATGTTCCCCAACCAAACGGAAGGAGAGTGAAAGGAGTTCAAGTGCGCTGTGTCAAATCTGAGTCTGACGTATGTTTTTGAAGTTTGAGGTCTGAAATAGTTTCTTTGCCCCAGGAATGGAGATGTGGCCACCGAAACAAGACTGGTAAGAAAAACAAATGAAGGTCGGCGTATTTTCATCTGGAAGAAAAGCAGGAAGCTTTGAATACTGAATGCCAACAGTTCAAAGAGCTGCAGGGAAGCAGGAGAGGGTAAACACACACACACGCACACACATGCATACATACACACACAGTATGTCAATCAATTTAAACAAACAGGAGGCCACATGAACCCTCACAAGGCCGTGCCTACGCTTACTGAAGCTACCAGTTGCCTTGAACACACATACATGTTCGCACAGTCTTTGCATGGCCCGGTTGGAGCAAGTCATTGTGTTACATTCGCGCGCGCACACACACACACACAAAGTCAAACACACACACACTCACAGCCCCTCGTTGCCTCTCCTGTTTCAGCCGCATGCAACCAGCAATGTGCACAGCCACACAGGAGAGGCCTTGTGTGCGAGGAGTCGTAACAACTGCGGCGGTAGCTGTGCGGTGACCTTTAACCCCTGACAGCATGGGAAAGTGGGCGCACTCAGCTGTCAGGACCCCAGTGGGCCAGTTACCCCCCCTCAGTAATGGTTAAATGATGATTAGACATCAATGGGAAGACACACAGAATGCTCAGCGAGGAATGTTATAAACGCACATAAATGGACACACAAACACAGGATGCAAACACACACACATGCACATGCACACACTTCATAAGATCATTGTCCTGACCTAACGTCGAGTGAGTGTTGAATATGACAAAGAGACAAAAAGGGGAAAAGACTCCACTCATTAGTCTAATTGACCTTTCCCTAAAACCCTCCTCCAAAGAGCAATTATCCAGCAACCGTAACTATTCCTGTCAAGTTAGAGAGGTTCCTTTCCAAATGACAAATACATAACCACAAAACTGTAAAGAATGGATTAAACAAGTTATCTTCTCACAGCAGAAATAAACAGCCTGAAACAGGTTTGGTCTCGATAGCTAACTGACTAACTACTCACCCATTTAAATTTGTCCAAATATGGTCATCTGGGGTCACTTCTGGCTCCAAAAAGACAATGGCAAAAATACCAAACTTCAGACTTCAAATGGGAGTCCACAAACCAGTGGGTGATGTCAAGGTGGCCATGTCCAATATTTTTATACAGTCTATAAAAATGCAAATAAGTATGTCAGTTAAGCTGCCAAACAGGGTTACCTTGGAGAGAAATAGCAGGTAGATTTTTTTTTATCATACCTGTAATAATACAACTAGCTCTACATGGCAATAAGAACAAATTCTTTCTTTATTTCGGGGTCATCTACATGGATTTTACCTGGGGCATGCAGCTTGTATGTAGCCATCAAAGCATATTTACAGGATTTTTGTTTTAAGACAAGGCTCACATCTTGTGACAATGAGATGTTCTGCTGGTAAACAGTGGGTCCCTGCATTCATGTGGATGCCACTTGACATGAAACACCCACCTAATCACTGTTGCAGATCAAGTACGCCCTCATGGCAATGGCACCCCCCAGTGACAGTGGCCCCAGCAGGATAAAGCACCATGCCACACTACAAACACTGCTAAGGAATGGCCCAAGGAGCGTGACAAAGAGCTCAAGGTGTCGATCTGGCCTCAAAATTCCCCAGATCCCAATCTGCTCGAGCATCTGTAGGATGTGCCAAAACAAATTCTGTGGGTTGAAGGTCCCAACTCACAACCCACAACCCACAGGACTCAAGGATCCACTTGAATATGGAGGCCAGGTTGATGTGTTGAGCTCATTGTCATGTTCTTTGGGCCATTTCTGAGCAGTTTCTGGGAGGGACGTCGCCATGAGGGGTGTCCTTGATCTTCAACGGTGTTTGGGTGGATGGAGTGTGTCAACTGGCATCCGTATAAATGCAAGGACCCAAAGTTTGGCACATGCACAGTAATCAACTGAATACTTGTGACACACATCAGTAACCACAGCCCGACACAAAAATGATCAAACACTCACTTCTGTTCATATGTTCAGACAAACACCTTCTGTGTAGGCCTACATCTTATTTGTGTGCCTCTACACACACACACTCACACACACACACACCAACACACTGCGTCAGTTTTTCCAGACTTTCAAGACCTAAGAATATTTCTGCCTGTGTCTTTTGGTTCTCACAGTCCTCAGTCACTGTAGGAATGCTAAGTATCCAGGAACCCCCCCGGCTGAGCAGCCAGTGGTTAGGCCCGTGATTTAAAACAGCCCTGGTTGTTCCCATGTCACACGCTGTGAAAGGGGGCATGCAGAGGTACAATATATGCCACAGCCCTCAGCCCTCAGCTCTCCATGTGGCTTCACATACTCTGAGTGTTTTTTCTTTTTAGGTGGAGCAGAGCCGGTCACCTTGGGTAGCTCCACACCACTTCAAGGGACCATAAGAGTGTGTTTCATGTTTTAGCCCATTAACTACAAATTGTGAACATTACTGCAAACCATTTTCCAGAGCATAGCGCTGCTTTTTGGAGTGACAAATGCAATTTTCCAACCTTCCATTCAGCCGCAGGTTTTACTTCATGTCAGCACTATTTTAAAGCCAACGTGGAGAAGAGTCAAACTTGATGTAACACAGCTGAAACCAGCAAACACTTTGATGCAAGAAACTATTGAATTCATATTATCAAAGTTTGATTTTGTGTCAACATGACCAGTGAATGTGTTACAGCCAACATAAATTGATGATGTTGGAGCTTACACAAAGTTATCCCCATAAAAAAACTCTGACATTGGACGATTCCACAAAACCTCTGATTATGTTTTCAGTGACAACAGTTTTCATTTCATTTCAATGCCAGTGTTTTTAAATGTCTGTCTTCCAACAATACATCAGAAAGACAACTACAATATGGTTAAGGTTAAGGAAAGATTATGATTGATTATGATTATGGTTAAAAACAACAGCAACAAAACAGTGGTTAAGGTATGGTTGATAAGGAGATGAAATACTGAACAATATGACTGTGGTTGGTTTGATTTTTACCTTAGGCAAGACATGACACTACAATTAAACTTATCCTCTGCCTAGATTTGCAAGAAGAACTAGCTGGTTATATTACGAGAACGATTCGTCTGTCAACCAGCTGCTCACCAGTAGAAGTTGTTGAAGTACACATGACTTGGTACTGTAAAAAATGTCTTGTCCTTTGATGACTGTTTTGTTTGCTGATTGTATGTTTTTTATGGCCATGTCTGACATATTTTGAGAAGAGCAGTGCGCAGAAGAATAGGACGTTACCCTGCAGCAGTAGCACCTGATAGTCGGGACACATGTTGCACCACCAGGTGCATGTTAATCTTATTTGCTGTTTTGATGGGAGACTCAGAGTTTGGGATTACTTATATGGATATGCAAAATGGGGAGAGGCACCATTACAAAAGCGGTGAGGAGTAAACAGAGTAAAACTATTGGTTTATAAGCTAAGGCGAAGCTAACATCATCAACCAGCCTGGTGTTATAAGATGACTCTGTCACTGAGGAAGGAGCTATTCGAGCTATTCTACCAAAGAGCCAGCAAGATCTTGATGGTGTCTTCACATCAACATGTACACTAAGAAACAGATGTTCGCACAAACATAAAATCATACTAGCCACAAGCTATCTAACTGGACACACACAGGGAAACGGGAGAAGTTCAAGTGCAGCTCAACCCCGACAGTTCTTCTGATGGTGAGTCATACAGTTAATTCATTTTACTGATGCTTTGTGATGCAGAAAATGCCTCCATTTGAAGTGATGTCTATAGGTGGGAATGATGTTGATCATGATATAAGGTGGCTTGTGGACGTGATCGCTGAGTAAGGCTGACGTTAGCTATGTTAGCTGTGACATGATAACATTATAAGCATTTCACTGTTTTTTTTTTGGTCCAGTTTTGTGTGGAGTTGTTCAGTGATTTGTCAACTGCAGCAACCTGACATTGAATGTAACATCATTCAAGTTCAGGCAGCTCTTCACTTTCACTTTCATTGCTGTTGTCCAACTCCATGAGAACAGATCTTATGGCCATATTAAGTCTTATGGCTCCAACAGCATAGGCAGTTGAGTTTATAACTATATCTCATGAAATCTCTTAAACTCCAATGTATCAACACTTAACTAGTCTAAAGTATAGTCTTGTTCTCAGCGCTCCAAGTTGACGACCATTCTCGTGAAGTCACCAACTAGCTTGTTGAGAGATGGCTGCACCCTGCTAGAGAAAATGTGAAATACAATCTACCTTTCTCGCAAATCTGAGGGGGAATTATCAAGTTTGCAGCGTCATTTCTTGCTTAAAGCAAAAAACAAACGAACCACAGTTATTCAGTCTTTGATCTCCTTTTTAAAGTAAAATAGTTAAGGCAATTAATTGGAATTTTAATTGCAGGTTGAGAAAACAAACAAGAGTAGAAAAGACTTCACACCCTTCCACCACAATGGGCTCCACACCCATTATTTTACACTTTGCTAAAGTTTGTCTTCTGCTTGACACCAAACATTGACGTTGAACTTTAATCATGAGGTGTGAAATTAATTATATTATGAATATAATAACATGACTCCTTAGAATACTGGGCGGACTTACCCACAAGCACCTGAACACCAACATATTAAAAAAACTACACATGAATTATTCAATGATTATATTACTTTGAAAAGATTAAATATTGGAATCAACAGAAGCCAGAGGCCCCCACCATGACAGGAAAGACTTTAAACGTTATGGTATGCTTTTGTTAAATGGTCAGCAGTAATTTAAAGATGCAACATGCCGAAAATCACTAGTTGAATTCTGTTGTTCATCAGAAAGGGGGGAAAACATTGACCCCTTTCTTTAAAGAAGATTGATTTTAGATTTGACAAAGTGGTGCTGGGCTACAACAAAAAAATAAATATATATCTTTACTCTCATCAGGCTGGTTGTGACGGGTCAATGAACACACTGCCCTCAAGGATCATCCTTCGATTGTTATAATCCCTCAGACAGCTGGGACCCACAGACACACAGATGCCCAGGCGAGAGGAGCTGAGACTGATAAGGAATGGACGGTGGTGTGGTGTGTGTGTGTGTGCGTGTGCAGAAGAACCTGTTACTGATATGCATGTGAATGTGTACATGTCTGTGCGATGCAGGTTTGCGCGTGTGTGTGTGTGTGTGTGTGTGTGTGTGTGTGTGTGTGTGTGTGATGTCGAGGGTTTCATGCTCTACATCCTTTCCTTGTCAGGTTGGCAGCTGACTGTGATTAATATTTCACAGCTAACAAATGGAGAGTGCAGGCAGGCCTCTGTGTGTGTGTGTGTGTGTGTGTGTGTGTGTGTAACCTTGCCATGACAGCAGTATAATTGACATAATTACCCACCCTCCCTAAACATCACACACACCCTGTCAGACACAAGCACACAGGAACACACACACAGAGAACGCTCTGCACCTTTCACTGTGTGTTCACATGTCTGAACTGTTAATGTACAACAGTCACATGCAGAGGAGTGACCACATTACATGCCCAGACCAAACACACACACGCACACACACACACTGCCGTGTCATAGTGTCACTATGAATAAATAAATAGCATAAGAAATAGTGCCTTTGTGAAAAATATAGTTACACAACAAACAACTAGGCAAATGTTAAACTGATGATAAGAGGAATATTATCATTTGATACTAAAGTACTCTCTCAAACTGCACCCTCCTGACTCCCACTCCGTCATGAACTCTAACTTTGTATATTATTCTTTTGTCAATTGGCTAAACATAAATAAATAAACATGTGTGATGGCACCTTACGGCATCAGACAACAATTGAAGTTAAGGGAGCAAAAAGTCAGAGTGGGGATGGAGGGACCAACAATTACTGACTTTCACCTGGGAAGCCAGTGTTCACTTCCTGTGTGAATGTAAAGCTGTTGTTTTTTTCTGAACCTAACCACGTGCTTTTGTTGCCTAAACCCAACCACATGTGTGTGTTGTTGATGCAAAATAAGTGTCAACTGGCAGTATTGTAGTGACAGAGTGTGTTAAATTTGAACAAGACTATGCAAACTGTACATTTCCTGTAAAAACAGAAGTGTATTTTGAAAAGACACAATGCATGTAACAGGCTGAAGTTGACACAGCGTCCCAGATCATCAACAACAGACACACCCAAGATACCTTGAACGTCATATGTAGATGTGGAAAGTCCACAACCAAGCAGCAATATGTGACGAGATCGGAGTGAGAATGTCTTGTTTGTAACCTACTTTTGCTCTTCGCTATTTGGTTTGGGACCCTCTATGGGAACGCAGAAACAAAGCGGAAATGTGTAGGGAGGGGATGTAGGGGGTGTTTTGAGAAAGCCCTAAATATATCCCCATGCTGATAATTGCAGGTAGCCTAAATGTAAGAACATGATTTGATGTTAATATTTGTTCATTTAAAGGTACTCTATAGAGTTTTTCACCACTAGCAGCACGATTGAGCCGTGTTCTTACAGATGGGTTCCCATTAAGGTTTTTCTCTTGCATAAGAAGACACGAGGACGTAGGTGACACAATTCACATTCCTGCCAAAGTTTTTACACTGATCGACAGGTGAAGGTAAGGAGTCAGTAAACACAGCAGTGAGGAAGAACTAGTCAAGAAGTAGTAGTAAACACTGATGTTAACAATGCAGGATTTAAATTTGAGAAAAATCAAGTTTGCAAATGTCTATCAGGAGGGACATCCATTTAACACGCTTTCTAACTCTTTCTTTTTAGCATGTTTTCGTTGTTGGTCTTCTGTTTACTCGTCCTTGCCATGTACACTGTTATTTTGGCAGCAATTTGTGTGCACAAACAAAAACTGGCACACATTAAAGACTCCTCCTGGCTCTGATTGGTTGGTTTTGTTGAGGCGCAGTGCCATCAGAAGCTCCCAGAGGATACAGAGGAACATGATTTTTTCTTAAAAGATTATCTGTCTTATTTACTACTATCAAGATAAAGTGATAGTTTCAGCAAACATGACAAAAATAGTCATTTTTGTTGTCTTGCAGCTTTGATGTTATCAGCTGCGGCAGACTTGAACACAATACACTGATATCATTTGCTTTTTTGTTATACTAATACCACTTGTGTTGGCACAGATACCAAATCTGTATCAAAAGCTGGATCAAAAACCAAACTCGGGCAAGAATCAGACAAAAGATCTGCACACTGTATTGACAGCTCACAGCAATTTAAACTGTATTCTAAATGTTGTTGAAAAAGAAGCAGTCATTCACACGTTTTGCCTGAATAAAACACAGTCTAAAATTGTTATGAGATCAGATCACATGAGTTCAAAGAATTAGTAAGCAAGACCACGGACATTTCAGTTTGCACCAATACATTTTTACACTGGTAATAAACACAGCGGAGCTATGAGCTTAATATAATGGACTTCTTAGTGACTTCAACCTCAGAGGATTTTAACTTTGAAGTCTGTTTCGTCTCTCAAGTAAGTAATCTCTTTATAAGACCAGGGCGTCACATGTTTCAAACAGCAGATAACTCATTTTGGAATGAAAATTAATGCCAAAGTTACAACAGTTATCTTGTTGTTTTTCTGTACGTGAAAACATCAAAATAGAAATCTGCATCCCATGTGAAAGTTTCCCCTTGATGACACAGCTTTGATGAGGCCTTTGAAGTGGAGGAGTCGCGGTAATAATGGTGATGATGGTAATTGATAACGGAGAGCTGAATGGTAAATGGCTGTTCATCGGGGATAGGAAGTGCTGAATGGAAGCCAGACTGGACGCTGCCGGGCCTCGGGCTGTGTGATAATAGAAGGGAGGGGTTGGAACGGCGACGATAAGGAAAAGTGGCGATTGTGTGTGTACGGGTGTGCGTGGTTGTTTTTGTGTGTACGTCACCTTGTCTGTGTGAGATTGGGTGTTTTTGAGCTGAAAAGCATGTGGGTGTACACTCCCAGTACGTGGTGTGTGTTATTATCAGTGTTATGTGCATGTTGGTTGTGCTGGTGGCTTTTTAGGGCATGTTGGGGGAATGGGTAAAGGTCAAAGTGTGTGTGTGTGTGTGTGTGTGTGTGTGTGTGTGTGTCATAGCAGGTGGTTGAATGGTAGCAAATCAACACACGCTGTCACTCTTGTTATGAGGGGAAAGTGGGTCAGGGGGAGTGGAGAGAAGTAGTGGTCACATAGATGGTCAACAAATGAAAAGTGCTGATCAATCCTGCCTGGAGACTCATCACGACTGCTTTTAGATGTATAATTAACCCTGTCTACCTTGTTGTGGCAACGTAATTGCTGCCTGGTTTATGTTCGGAGACAAGGTTTCTTTCAGGCAACAAGACACTAGGTTCATGTACTATGTGGACTTTGTGAGAAGGTGGTTGGAGAGGGTGATGGACGTACAGTGTGTAGGACCTTGAAACCAGAACTTTGAGTTTGTGTACAGACTCCTGTCTTAGGTTTAGGGAACAAAAACACTTTGGTTAAGGTTAGAGAAATGCAGTGATTTCAGTTACATGTTTAAAAAGATAATAAAGAAACTAGTATCATTATTATGACTTGCCAGTGATGTTTATTAGCAATATTTCCTCATTATGTACTGTATAGAAAACATAACTCACCCATCGTTATGTTTCCTCAAAATGTATTTGTGTTTTCGAATTAGTCTTATATTTATACATGTATTGCATTTTAGGTAATGTATTGGTAAATAGTAGCACATGATTACTCTTCGGTGTGAAAACTTGTAGCACCTGAGGTCAGTACCTCTGTCAGGCGAAAAATATTGGATATAAAATCCTATATTTTTATTTGTTTGCATTTTTGTCAAAATTCTACATTCTCAAATTTAATTTATTCAGTCTTTTTTGTGTATTTTTGCAAGATATAGGGACAGAGGGTGTTTTATGTTGTGCATATTATAAAGCTCTTGGAGGCAAATTTCAATATATATATAAAATTACTTGACTAGATTTACTTCTATTAAATACAGTTGGACTTACTGTTTTGCGGAGAGTAGATGGTGGGAGAAGCAGGGGACATGGATGGCTTGGATGAAAGGGAGATTTAAAACTTGTAAAAAAAAATATATTTTTAAAAAGTTACAAAAGTGCTTATTGACATTTTCTTTTTTGTGACTAGAATTTTTTATTTTGTTCAGTTCATTCATTCATTTTCTATAACCGCTGATCCTGTTAGGGGTCACGGGGGATCTGGAGCCTACCCCAGCTGACATCAGCCCTGTGACTGTCACCAGACTATCACAGAGCTGACACATAGCGACAGTCAACCATTTACGCTCACATTCACACCTATGGGCAATTTAGAGTCAGCAATTAACCTGCATGTCTTTGGACTGTGGGAGGAAGCTGGAGTACCTGGAGAAAACCCACACTGACATGGGGAGAACATGCAAACTCCACAAACCCTCTTGCTGTGGCGACAATGCTAAGCACTGCTCCACCATACCGCCGTATTTTTCAGTATGCAAAACAATCAGTGATCAGTCAATCATATATAGAAAAATAAATAAAATAACAAACAAATAGGACTTTTAAGAACATAAAAACATACAATCCACCTGGCAGTATTTGTGATTCAGGTGCTTCTACCTTACTGTTTACTTTTGGGCACTTAAAAAATGATATACCCTCCCCATTACAACTCCTATATCTTTTTATGTGCAGCAACCTTTTCCATTTTAGCTACCCACTCCTGAAAAGAAGGTCTAACTGACATGTTCAATAAAGACATGATGTTGAAAGGAAGATGGATGGACGGAAGGATAAATGGCCAAATAGACTGAGCAAATTCATTTTATTCTGAAAACCAATAAGTGAGAAAAGGGGAAAGTCGCAGGAAGAATAGGAGGGAAACACGTCTGTGCAGCCTTTATCTCGTGTGTGTGCGTGTGTGTGTGTGTGTGTGTGTAAGAGAGAGAGAGAGAGAGAGAGAGAGAGAGAGACAACTAATGGAGCTGGCAGGGCGGAATCAATTACTGACCAGCAAGGATTTTCCCACAAGCTCGAGCTGGTGGGAAAACAGGAGCTCCTCAACATGCATCTGTACGTGTGTGTGTGTGTGTGTGTGTGTGTGTGTGTGTGTGTGTCTGAGTCTACCTGTGTCTGAGCATGTGTGTGTGTGTGTACGCATGTCTTCTTGGCTTCTATCAGTGCATATGTAAATGTGTAGGTGTGTTAATGTTTACCTCTGTGTGTGTGTGTGTATGTGTGTGTGTGTGTGAGGACAGCTGGCATGGAGTAGACACTGGGAAAGGAGCCAGCAGGCCTTCAGAAGAGAAACAAGTTGATTTATAAACGAGTGACTCAGTGTTCAGTTCAAACCTTGTTATGTTTTCCGTCTCCTCTGTCGCTCCCAGGGGAAAAAAAACAACAAGCTTCATTGCATGTGGCTTTTGATTTCACCCAACACTTAACAACATAAATCCTCATCTTGTCGGTGTGACTGTCCAGCCGACTAAAACACGTGCAGTTACAGAGTGTAAGAATGTTTCCCAAAACAACACATACCAAAAAAAATGGATGAATTTACATGAGAAAACACAAATTGTCCTTGTGGAGACATTTTATTTGGCCGTCTCATTGTGAGCTTTCTTTGAAAATGTATCAGTAAACATCTACTCTGACACACTTGATATAGAGGATATTAAATGTTTAAATATCTTGTATATCTGTGTGTTTGAGAGTGTGTCCAAGCTATTTTTGAGAAACTATAAAAAGAAGTTCCTTCTCCTCGCTTGAGCCATTTTTTCTGTCCCTCTCTGTCTTCTTTCTGTGTGTCAGTATTTCTTACAAACAGATGCTGATACTTCTTTCTTAAGGAGGTATCTGCACCAATATATTCAGTATTTTACCCATGTTAAAGGAACAGTTCACCCAAAAAACAAAAATACATATTTGTAGAGTGTTTGGAGATATCGGTCGTAGAGATGTCTGCCTACTTTCCAATATAATGGAACTAGATGGCACTTGGGTTGTGGTGCTCAAAGTGCCCAAGAAAAAAAGAAAAATTGAGAAACTTAACAGCAATTTCTCTTTCGAGAAAACATGACCCTGCCTCTCAAGATAATCCACAGACCTTGTTGTGAGCAGTTTCATGTAGGAACAATTTTCTTTCTACAGAATTACACCTGCGAACTGCATCACTGCACAGAAGGAAGTGTGCATCTACTGCTAGCTCACCTAGCACCACTGACTGAGCCAGTGTTACAGCTCATGAGGACACCGTTAATCTTAACATCACTGTCACGAGCATGAGCCTTTCATCCATGATGCACGCCTCGCTCTGAGCAGTGATTTTGTTGGCAGGTGTAGTTCAGAAGAAAGAAAATTGTTCCTACATAAAACTGCTGACATCAGTTTTTCCTTGTTGGCGCTTTGAGCACCACAAGCCGAGTGCCAGCTAGTTCCATTATATTAAAGAGAAGGCAGACATCTCTACTGCCGATATCTCCAACACTCTGCAACTGACACCAAAACAATCTAGATTGATAAATATTACTACAGGTAAGAGGGAAAATACGTATTTGATTTTGAGATAAACTGTCCCTTTAAGTGTCTTAGGGCACATTCACACCAGGATAGTCCGGGGGACTCGATTCGTTTCACACCTTCATTTGGTTCTGTTCACTTTCACACTGCACTTTTTAAAGCAGACCAAACAGCCTGGACAACGTCACGCAGTTACAACAGCTGCTCGTTTGGGGGCAGTATTACCTGAAGCGACCACTGACCAGGAAGAGAAAAAGCATGAGGAAGAAGGAAACCTGGCTCACAGATTGGCCAGGACCAAAAACGGAAATCCATCCCCTTTTATCAACTTGGAGGCCGTTTACACGTGGTCGGCTATTTTCATAAACGGACATTTCACCGTCTCCGTTTTCAAAAAGATCTTCGTTTACACTTACCCGTGTATATATATATATACACAAGAGCATGCCAAACCTGTAGGTGGCAGTGTAACGAGAAGCTCAAGCCTTCCATGTATCCGTTGTCACCATAGCAACATAGGTCGCACTTTTGACACAGGCGCAAGTTCCGGCGCATACTGTGACGTCGGCTGCCTATAACTCCGTTTATCTCCGTTTATCTCAGTTTACATGCAAACGCGCAACCAGAGTTTTCCAAAATCTCCACTCTGGCCGGAGTTTTTAGAAAGACTCGTTTTCAGAGGAGAAATCTCCGTTTGCGTGTAAACGAAGGGCACAAACGAAGGAATCTGTCTCCGTTTATCAAAATCACCGTGTACGTGAAAATGGCCTCTTGGTCGCCACAAAAACACCAAACACCAATTGCACTGCGCTCTACGTCACCTCCTCTCTTTGGTTCACAGCGCCAGACAACACAGTAAAGGCATATAACATAACTGCAAGAAGTTAAATCACAGATAATTGTGTCACACTTATTCCTATCAGTATCACTCTGCCTTTACACATCCACCTATCATCATGGGAACTACCAACCAGTCTGTTACGGCTGTGTGTGTTTTCTGTGCTGCTGTCCCTTTTCCCTCTCTTGTGGATCTGCCCAGGTGTGCTGCATTAATTAACGAGGTGCAGCGCACCTGGCATGGACGAGGTGGTTAAGAGCTCCTGTGCAGCAGCAGAGGAGGGAGGCTCTGGTGTGTGGACTGCTGGTCCTGCTACCTCTCACTGTGGGATTTTTGTCGTCTTGTTTGCTTGTTTCCATTCTAATAAATCCCATGGATTTTAGTGTTTTAAAGGTGTTCATGTGGGGTTTTTTTTGGGTCAGTGTTTGAGTTTTGCTCATCCCATAGTAACACAGTCACTCAAAGGAAGCTCAGCCACCCAGGAAAGCTACTTTTCATGTACTTATTTTTCACCTCCAACTCATTTATTCACTTCAACAAATCTGATATTAACCAATCATCTTGTTGCTGTTGGAGCTCAAAATTCCTCCTTTTAATGATTCTTTGAGCTTTTATTTTGGTGTCTGATTGACGAGATGTACCCATTCACCTCCAATGTTCATCATTTTAACTCTTGAAGTCCCCATATACTGGTTTCTCCTGTGAAAAATATGTTTAAAAATTTTTTTGTCAAAATAACTGGTTTCAAACATGTGAATAAACATCGGGGGTGTGTGTGTGTGTGTGGGTTCAAAGACAGAGTGTGATGTTCATGTTCTGACTAAGAGGAAGAGGGCAGGAGCGACAGCTTTACAATATTGTTTACTCATGCCTCTGGTGTGCATGTTGTCGGCGTTTCATTACTTTGATTGTTCTGTTCAATAATCGACTCCACATTGAGTGACCGCTGCTCTATAGTGAACAACTGCAGCAGGAAGCAGTGCCATGCAGGATAACACTGGACTGAATGAAGGGCTTGGTGACCCAGGGGATACTGAGCTTGGCGACATTCTCTCTCTCTCTTTCTCTCTCCTACACACACACACACACACACACACTCACACAATTGGGAGCCAATAGGGCTGGACAACAGTCTCTAGGGTGGTTCTTTTAAAAACCAATCAAGCAGACATCTTGGCTCTCGTCATTGTTGGGTGTTACAGTAATGTCGCCTCTGTGACCAGATACAACTGCAAGTAAAGTCCTTACACACTCTCAGACACACACACACACACACACACACACACATAATTCAGCCCTAGTTTTAAGCTGGCCAGCGGCCTGAGTGTATCTCAGGATGTTGTTTCAAACTTTTACACAGAAAGCAGGGAGTCATCTCAGCTCGCATTCACATACTTCTATCAGAGGAAGTACACGTCTAACACATATACTATTATATAAGATGGGTGAAAAACTGAAGGATAAACCAACATGAAGCGTTAATTTAATTACATAAGTTGTTACATATAACTAGTTAGTCCCCAACGCTGCTAACACATTGGTCCAAAATCTTTAATAGGCATGATACTGGGTTGAGATCCATTGACTGTAGCATTTTATTCACGTCAATTTCATATTTACAAAACCATTCAGTGAGCTCTGGTGCATGGAAGCATCTGATTTGATCTTTATTAAGGTTTTCCTTGAATTTGTCCCCAGTCTGTATCTATACTATTTATTATATACGATTTATAAAGGTTAAAAACCTGATTGAATTAGGTATAACAGTAGTAGTCGTGGCACAGCCTCACCTACTTGCACCCACAGACAGTATATAAAGATGGGCAACGCGTCTCGGCTTCCTTCCACTGTACAAAAATAAAGCCAAAATATCCAGATACAGCCGCTGCCATCTTGGCTGATGACATCATTTGGAGCCAGAGTCTGCGCAGTAGGAATCGTAAAGTCGAGCCATATCAAGTCCTGTCCGACTCAGCCCTGAGTAGCAGCTGATATGGTGCTATGCTAAACCTGGTTCGTGAAACTTCATCAACTCCCCTCAGGTGCTGTTCTGATGGACCAGTGGGCCAGCTTGTTCGTCTTCGTGGTTGTTCAGAGTGAATGTGTATTTACATGGATAAGTCATGGTGGCGTTTCAAACACTTTCTCAGTCCTGCCTCTGGCGTCTCCCTCACGGCATCCCTGCTCAGCTCATAGACCTCTCCAGCTCTCCCTCCAGGTGCAGCTAATAGCGGCTAATTAGTCAATACCATCAACCTCCAAGTGTGACATCAGTGCTGACCCTGCCTCCTACCACCTGCCTAAACCACACCCACATCTACAAGACATTCATTAAACTATCGATTGAGCTATCATGACACAGCACTGACTGCGAGCACATCAGTTGATACACACAGCTGTCAGTCATGACGTCAAGTCCTCTTTTTATAACTTCAAATTATCAAACACATAAAAAAGGGCACTTAAACATACATCAGTGTGATAACATCTACCTAAAATGACAGTGGGGTTTATGACTAATGCTGCAGCCAGCCACCAGGGGGCTTCACTTGTGGGGAGCTGCGATGTCATCCATCTTTATATAGTCTACAGTCATTGCTTCCACTTTGCATAAAGAAAGATACTAAAAAACAGTAGCCACTTTGGGCGAAAGTGGTAAACACAGGATCCTGGAACACTGAATTTGTGTCCATTTGCTATGGATCAGTTGTTTTAGGGACATAGCCCTAATAATGATTCTACCTGAATATTCATAAGCAGAAGAGTGTTATTTTTCTTTACAAAGGTGACATGGTCTTGCTGTAAGTGTTCTTGCTAATGCTTTATTTTACTGTTCTATGTTTGAGTAATTTCTGAGAACTATGGATTTGGTTTTAATTTAAGAGAAATAGAGACAGTGTCGAAACTAAAGAGGCTTTCAGTGAGGGCATGACAGGACAGGTCAGCTGAACATGTAATATTATTATAAGCATGAATGATTACTGAATATTTTCTTGTTTTAAATGGCGCTTTTCTTTTGAGGACATTTTGAGGGATTTTCCCCTCATTTGTAAACAGTCCTTTCAAGGAAACTTCCTGCCAAATTCTGAGAAAATTATGGGCTAAATAATTATCATGAAAACTTCATCAATACAGGAGTACCTTGGTAGCAGATTGGTCAGAGCACATGCCATATAATCGCAAGTACACATCTTACAATTCTGGCCTTAGGACCTAAGCTGCGTGCTCTACTCTTGTTTGACACTCTTCCTCATTTCTACACTTTCCTGTTCAAGTCTTCACTGCATATAAAGGCAAAAATGTCCCCCAAAAATGATATAATGATATATGTTTGTTGGAACCATCCACATCCACTCCCACCCTTCCTATGTCTTTCTTCATCAGTGTCTGACATGGAAATCACTGACGGTGTTTGATGACTTCGTAATGAAAACAGGTTGCTAAAACTGCATATGTTGAAGACCATTCTTTTTTTTTTTCCTTCATCTGAGCCCTTATGTGCTCAACACTTTTCAACACAAAGTGACGTCCATGTTTGGGACTGAGAGCTATCGTCTTGTGTGTGTGTGTGTGTGTGAGCATGGATGAGTTGTTAACAAGATCAACGACAACACCTTTAGCCACAGTAGCATCCTAACTTCCAGGCCAGAGAGCACACACACACACACACACACACACACACACACACACATAGTTAACAAGCATTCCTCTTGCCTGGTCTACCGCATGCTATTCAGTCAGTACACAATACACACACACACACACACACACACACACACACACTTGTTTGAATGCAACAATAACAAAGTGCTGAATGCACACCAGTGACTACATAAACACAGAGAACATAATAACTCCAGCATTTGCATCAACAGTGGCACGCACACACAAACACACACTTTAATTTTCACACAAACACTCCCACATGCTCTCAGCCACTCACACACACACACACACACACACACACACACGCACACACACCCGACCTGCCCGATCCCTCGTGATGTTTTCTTCTAACACACACAAACACAGACACACTCACACAGAGCGCTCCCACACTCACTCACATCTGTTTGAATTTGTTTTCCGTCTGAAGTAGCCCCCCTCCCTCCTCCCTTCACTCCTTCACTCCCTCCCTCTGTCACCTCCTCCCTTATGCACTCTCTTTGGTGTTGTTGTACCTCACATTGGTGCATATCATAAACCTTATCTCTGTCCTTTCAGACCTGGTTATTCCTGCATATTCTGTTATCATAAAGTCAAATTATTTTGTTGTTTTTTGAGCTTGAGCAATGTTGCCTGCTGAGTTGTCACAACTTAACAGTCCCTCTAGGATGTTGTGATGTTGCAATCATAACAGTTAACACAATTCAGCCAATCCCCATGGATTCTGTGCAACCTTGCAATTTTGTCCACTCACTACAACATTATCGTCAATTTGACTGTTAAAAACAATGAAATCTCATTTTATTGTGGAGCTGCACGGAGCATATTGATCCGCCAAGCCCCTCCTTCCTGTCAGTCATGAGACTACAGCTGAGCCTGGGACAGAGTCACACATAGAGTGATAGGGACAACTGTTAGCATCACATAGCTTAAACAACAGAGTCATGCCGTTTTGGTGTCAGTGTAAAATTGTTGGGACTGTTCAATGGCTCACTGTCAGATGTTCACCGCTGCTGCTTTGTTAGCTCTTGCTAAGTGGGCTGAGAGAGCAGAAGGAGAGCTGCTCAGAGAGATGGTTCCTCAACATATGTTGAATGGCAACAACAGCAGATAGTTGGCAATCAGCTGTTGCTACCCCCCTACCATCCCAAACAGATTCTAATTCTGAAACACTAAATGCTCAAAATATTAGGCTCAGAGTTCAAGATAGCTTCTCATTTGTTTTTGCAAGGTGGAGGACATGATCCTCAGTTAAAAGCCCAGTTTCCACCAAACACTTTTGGTATGGTACCTTTGGAACCAAAAGTAACCCTTCAGACATGGTACCTAGACCCTAGTGTTTCCACTGCAAACTGTGCCCTTAAATGTGGGCGGGGTTGTTGTCAGTCACTTACTCTTCGTCCAGTACTCACTGTATTTCCTCATTATCTGTGACACAGAGGAAAGTCTGCAGCTCGTTTATCGTCCACAGAACAAGGCTGCACGCCACCATTTTCAGAACAAAATAAACAGGCTGCAGTGAGAGTCTCTCCATGGGATATTAAAAATAGTAGTTTGTGCATTTAGTCCTTCTCAGGCAAGCTCAGGGGTTTAGAGTTGCTGTATCCCACAGAAACAACACTCCGCAATGCTTTTTTTTTCTGTGAGTGAGGATGAGAATATGTTGTTCACATGGTTGAAATTAATATATATAAATGTTTGAAGATTTACTCATTACTAAACGTGTATATGTAGCTGTCAAGTAACATTAACATTTCTCCACCTTAAAAGTCACCGACAGTCAGCCCAAAGAATTACGTTTTTTTTTCTAAGACTACAGGCAGCATAACATCCTTTCACTTTATAGTTACAGTTTACTAATAAAATCCTCCACAGTATGAACAGTGGTTACATGAGCCTCAAAACCAGCCACAACTCAGCCCTGAGCAGAGTGACCAATCAACAGACCAATCAACAGACCAATCAACAGACTGCAGTGTTCACAGCTCCACCTTTTAGTACCAGATCTGTGAGCTAGGTACCCCAACAGAGGGGGAACCAAAAATGGGGACGGTACAGAACGATTCCATTGGTACCATCCACAACTTTTCACAGTGTAAAGTGGAAACAGGGCTAAATGTTTATTCTTAAACCCTTTAGAGTGCATGATCAGTGTTGGGTAAGGGTTACTTTAAAAGTAATCAAAGTACGTTACTGCGTTACTTTCTAAAAAAGTAACCAGTTACTTTACTGCATTACTCCCTGAGTAAAGTAACTCAATTACTTTAAAAGTACTTCCAACGTTACTCCCTGAGAAAAGTAACTCAAGCACTTTTAAAGTACTTTTGAGTATTCTACATTTCCTATTGGGCAATGGACCACAGGGCGCTAAGCCTACATTTTTTAGTCTCCAAAATTAAAGTTATGGACCACTTGCCCTTCACTGAGATCCAGTTCTCCCATCACAGCCGTCACTTTGACCAGTAGAAACACAGAACGATCTGCTGCCGTAGACAACTGTATGACAACAACACCCCAGCGTTTTTAATATTTCCTCTAGGGATGTTACCACACAGAGTAAAAGGGGGAAATGATGGTGTGAAACAGCAGAGGCACTTTGTCAACCCACTGAGTTAACGTTACTGTCATTAGCATCAAGCTAGCAAACAATGGTACATCCTCACGGTCGGACATAAAGTAATAACATTAACAAATAGCGGCGGGGCTTTTACTCACCACAACTGCAGAGGCTCCCAGCTTCATTTGAAACAAACTACATTATAGACGGTCCGTTATTTAGTAATCCCTCTGTGTGTTTATATACTTACTTTTTATCCGCTCCGTTGTCTTTGTAAAGTTAACATATCGCACCGTCATTTCAAACTTAACACTTGTTTCAAATTAAAAGCCCATAGACTTTTATTCTGAAACATTTGTCACAACTTCCTGTGGAAGATACAGTGGCTTGACAGTTTACATATGGCGCTTCAAATGTAGCTCTTGCCATCTGCTGACGCTTTTAGGTGACTACAACAACATGTCGGCTGGCACATGAACAGACACACAGTTCTGACTCAAATAATAGTGAAATACAAACAGGACAAGAATAACCCGATGACGTCACACACGCCGTGAAAGACGACTGGGGATAATTGGTGAGTACCAGCGTGTAGCGTGTACCAGGCATCATGCAAGTCCTGAGTCTGAAATATGTCTGTCAGCGAGTCCTACTCCACCTATTTAGACTCCACCGTAGACAACGGCAGCATTTCCCCGACCACGTAGCGAGCCACAAGCTCTGTGGCTTCTTTCAGACTGATAGGTTTAACGTTATCTCCGTTATTAGAACCAAACGACAGCCGTTGCTGTTTCGGAGCGGAAGGACCAGCGTTCTGAAAGTAACGGAAGTAACTGATGTCTTGTTTGAAAATGTACTTAAGTATTTGATTACTCGAACAGCAAACTAACGCATTAGGTTACTTGTTACTGCAAAAAGTAATCAAAGTACTACCCAACTCTGTGCATGATTGCACTTACATTATTGCCACATTGTAAGGCACTGATGTAATTTATGTCTTTGAGCAAAATGTGAAAATATCTTAAGTGTGTGTGAACCTCAAACCTGTTAAAAAAAAACTACTGAACACGCTAACGTGCAAACATGCTAACTCATCTATGCATTTTAGGACTCTTTTCTACAGCTCTCTATACACGTCTCTGCCAGCTGTGACTGATATCATTTTCAAGATAGGTTTAGATACTCAGAAATCCCATTATCTAACATGTGAGAATTGGGCCACGTTCACACCGACTTGACAATAAATCACAGGGTCATCTGGCAAAAAGCTGAACCCTTTCTGCAGTGCTGTGTTTGCCAGACAAATACATGCAAGCACCTGTTAATGACAGTTTTCTTTCTAGTGCCATATTTCTACTGTAAAATAACATTTAATTGTTAATACCAACTTATACACAAATAATAATAAAACACAAAGAGAGGCTGGTTTATATCACCTGCCCTCCTCATGAAAGATCTTTGCAAACAAGACATGTCTGACACATTTATAAAAGTGACAGTTTAAGACTGTTTTATCCTTCCTTTGCTCTCAGCTTGTCGGAAAGACGTGCATCATGTCATGTGTCATCCCACCGAAAAAAACACACACATATATACACAAACAAACACGCACACACACATCACCAGTGTCCCATAACCCCCCAGATGTCTGAATGGTAAGTATAAGGTGTCTGTGTTTCTGTGTGTGTGAACGTGGCTGCTGCTGCCGTAAAGCTCCTGGCGTTGACACAGTAAACTGATACTAAGGGGTCTGAGAGGGGAAATGTCTCACCGCCACACACACACACACACACACACACACACACACACAAACACACATATATACACTCATGCACACACTCCAGAGGGAGAGGAGAGCACTGGAGGAGCGGCACTCACACGGAGATTGAGTTACAGCTGAATTAGATCTGAGCTGTGGGAACCAGCACCTTCCCTTAGACACACACACACACACACATGCACACACACACACACACGCATACACACACACACACACGTGTTGTCACTTCTTGACACCATAGACGAGCTAGGACACACGCTGAGATGATGCGGTATGTGTACACATTCTCACACACACACAGCTCATAAACAAACACACGGTCATGAACAGATGCAGGCAGACCCTCGGGAACACACACACAAATATGACATCAAAGAAACACTATGTGATCCCACAAATAAAAAGTGAGTATGAACACGACATGACAGAGTGTGTGTGGCTGGATTAACAGACACAATCATAAACACAGATACTGGTGTGTAAACAGAAACACACACATTTCTGTTACCTGTTGACACCAGAGAGAGGGAAGCCTGAGGCGCCAAATTTATATCTGGCACCTATGTCGCCATGCACAGCGTGTGTGTGAATGTGTGTGTGTGCATCGGTCGTGTTGGCCTTGACGTGGAGATGGTGGCCCTAAATAAAGCGAGGCTGAAAAGAAAAAGGACAGAAAAGAGGCCACCACACCACAAGCCAGTAAACCCTCCACATCTTAATTGCCCTCTCGTTTTCACATGGTAATGCCTTTACCTTGTGTGTGTATGTGTGTGTGTGTGTGTGTGTGTGTGTGCCCCTGCCAGGTTCACACAGCAAAGCCTGCCAGTGTGCCATAAACACACACACTCTGCCGCCCCGAGCTCCATTGTACACGCAGCCGGATGGAAGGATGGATGGAGCATTTCCACCCCCACATACACCCGTTTTATTTCATCAACCACTGTTTCCCATCACCCCTTCCTGCTCGGCCACTCCTCCGTAAAGTGCTCTGACATTTTAGCGAGTGAAGGACCTCTCTCTCTCTCTCTCTCTCTCTGAGTTTGTTTTTTTTCACGCTTCATATGACAGTTCTTACAGAAGATCCCTCTTTTCTAACAGTCTGTTTGATCCTGTTATATTTCAGCTAAACTGAGAGCAGTAAGAGCAAAGGTCGGGCTGTACTTTCACTTTTACTGACATAAACTGCTTTTACTTTCAAAATATACACTCTGAAAGCAGCACACCATGTGAAAAAAGACTAAATGTTCATTGCGGAGGGGCTGTTAGCTTCAATAGCCGATTTGAAAATGCATAAACATGCGCCAGTGTTTGGTTTGTCTGTCTGAGCAACTGTAGAAACCAACAGCTCATTTTAAGGTCACAAAACCACAACAATTCTTATTTTCAGGTGATGATACACTAAAGAAAATGAACTTATTATATTATATTCCATTTCTACTAATACACCCCCCATAAATCCTGCACGTTGGACCTGTAAAACCGTCTTCCTGCTGCCCACAAGAGGTTAAAAAAAAGCCGTAATTGCAGCTTTACAGAGTCAGGGACGAATTCACAGAGAATGGATTGTGGCTGCTACACATTGGAGCTGTAACTTATTTTGGGGTTGGATACACAGCTGCATTATTCCACTTCATTTTTATTTATGTAAAAATGTGCAAAATGTATAAAAATGTATTTGTGGCAGCCTGCCACGATTAAAACATCTGCTGCCACGTTTCAATTTTCTATTTTTGGGGCTGGACTGTTCATTGGGTGTCCTGTTGGAAAATACAAACCACTTGGTTATTTATGGCTCCACACTTTCGCAGCACAGAGTGTACTCTGAGGGGATAGACAGAGCAACAGGACGCCAGGCACAGTGAAGGTGAAACTTAACCACGTTGGGTATACTCACAAACAGCTGCTCCTGTCATCCACCGACCTAATCTGATCAGCTCTGATCGGATCAATTATACTGATCAGTTATCCCAGCCTGGTAAGACTCCTTCAGTCAATCAGCGTAACAAAACACCAGTGGCGCCAAAACAAATCAAGCTTTTGCCAAATCGAGATGAAGAACATCGAAATACGTCTTTTCCTCAGAGAAACCCCACGAGTGCACTCTCTTGTTTATGTTTATTTGTTGTTATTGACTCTGTTTTTGCAATAACTTCACTTATTGCTGTGTTTACTCTACTAGGGAGCTGTAGCAGCCATTACTGTTCTGCAAGCTGCGGCCTGCATTTTACCATATCAACTACAACGCATGCTTACATTGTCAACTATGGTGCGGATCTCTGATTGGCCCCAATTGCATTTTAATTTCTTGAAAGTGTTTGTGGTGGCAGCGAGGCCAGACTGATACACAGAGCGAAACAGTATGTTGTGACCTCAAGTCATCAGGATGGTCATACCAGGCTACAATTATCCATCCCACAACTTAAAACCCATCAAAGTGCTGCTGAGGAAAAAAGGAAGAGTTCGGCCTGTGCGGCGTTCACGGAGCAAGCAACATTGTGAACAAACAGAACATATAGATAGCAGAAGCAAAAAAAATGCCCCATGCTGACATGAGTATGTTTTAATCATCCTTTTTTTATTAATCACTGAAAGATCTAAAAGTGTTAAGATGTGAATCAGATTATATTCCACTCTCCTAAACCTCTGACAGACCAGGCTGACTGACTAACAGCACTTTGATGCATGTGCAGTGCAGTCTCCTCTTTCGGGCCCCCTAGTGACACCATTAATATCTGCTCTCCTGTTGATGAAGGCCACAAGTGGTACTGGAGCTAAGTCATGGGTGACTTTTTATACCAAGCACAAGTTTGCGTATTTAGTTTATAATGCAAGTATTCTGTCAAATATGTGAAATCTCAAACCTCTGACTTCGACTTCCTCAGACTTTGAAAAGCTCCCTCAGGAGCCACAGACGACGTTGCACAACAGTTTTCACAGGATCTCCATGACAAACAAACCAGCCTTTATGTTTAAAATCAGTGGAGCATGCCTTCACGAGGAGAACATGAGAACAGATTAGTCAGAAACAACAAGTTTAGTTGTCTATGTGTCTTGAATGACAACAGTTCAGTTGTGCAAACTGTCGCTCCATCACATCACGGTCAGCTGCGGGCCATGTGCAGCACAGCACTAAGCCGTCCTGCAGAGAACACTTTGTGCATGGGAACCAGATTTGTCTCCACACCAGTGCAGGGTCACAGCAGGTCACAGAGGAGATAATAGCAATCAGAGAATAATCTTCTCCATTAATGTTTGCACTCCCGTTGACCTCTGCGGGCCTGACTGTGAAGCATCGAACCATTACAGAGGGCGGCAGAGGGCTGCTATGATGTATGGGTCAAAAAGCACACACACGCACACACTTCATACCCACACAATGGGCGGCACTAGGGCTCCCCTGTCGACAGCTGCAGCTGTGACCACATGATTACCTGTCTGTCCACCTTAGATATTTTAATATCCAACCCACCACACACACACACACACACACAAACTTCCCCTCACAACACACACACTTGCACTATGCCGCCATCCGTTTAGCCCCGTCCCTATGGACAAGAGCACCAGGAGCACCAGGGGAGAAAGGGGAGTGCAAACAAACTCTACCCAAGTCCGGGGCTCCGGTTTCAGCCTTCCGTCCGCCGTGGCTGGGGGGCCATGGGAACACGAAGCGCCAGGGGCCCTGTGTCAATAAGGAGCAGTGGTTCAACACAATGGGGGCCTGCTTGCAGACAACACCGCTGACAGACACCCACACAAAAGGGCCTGTGAATGGGAAGGAGGCTTGTGCACACACACATGCGCGTGAACACACACACACAGAGAAGAATAGAGTAGTGTGTGGTTGCCCACAATGCCAATGTTTGATGACTGCCTCTGTGTGTGTATACATACACTTAAACACACAGGTCCACAAAGACATAAACACACTATAATAAACTGAGGCCTGGACACAGTTTGAGCTGCAGCACTGTGTGTACCACAGAAAATCACTGCGACAAACACACATCAGTAGATTTGACTTTTAATGCATTCTCCATTTGTTTCAGTGCGTTTCAGCCTCAGAGACAAGCTGGCGGAATTTGCGCTCTGTTCAGATAAACTGTCAGAGAAATGTACCATCAGATACTTCAACCAGAGTGTGTAAACCAGTGTGTGCGTCTGAGTGTAATGTTTTCATTCTGCTTTTCATGCACGCTTCAGAATCTGATTTTATGCCGTAAATGAATTTACACGACTACCTGAGAAGCACAAAGGTTTTGCTGTGATGTCTGAACACGAGGACACAAGAGGGAATCAAACAGGAAGGAAAATCTGACAGATGCTGTTTGTGTTTGCCGTCAAAACCAAGCTTTATATAGCCTCACTATTTCTGTTACACTTGGTTGTCTCTACATACACACATCCATCAGTCCAGCTTATAGTTATCGTTCACCAACCAATATCATTTACCAAAAATCTACTGCTCCAAATTCTACAATCCCAGTGGTAGCAGGCCCATGTTCATCAATTCATCGATTCATTCTTCCATCAGTGGCCCCACTGAGTAACTGGGACAGGGCAGGAGCTGTGATGACTGTTTGACTGTGCAGGAGGAAATGTAAAGAGATGTGCTGCCACCTGGTGTCAGCAGAAACAAAAAGCCAAATGATGTTTTAATCATGATCCAACAGCAGATGGCAGCACCTTGGCTTTTACAGAAAGGGTGACTTCATGATCTTCTAAAACCATTCACCCATTCATCCTAATGAAACAGAATCCAGATAAACAGAGATCACATTCCTGAGTAGGAGTACCAAGAGAGGAAATCAGATTTATTATGATTTAGTGATGAACGTGAGAGGTTTTTTGATTTCTTCTTCCTCCTTCAGAGGTTTAGTTGCAGATGCAGCCGTCAGTAAATCTCCCAAAATACCATCTCGTCACCAGGAATGAGTTTCTCTGGGTGTCTGTTGTGTGTCAGCCTGTTGTTATCCTGTAACCACAGGTGTGTCAGTGTTAGCTGTGTCACTGTGCAAACTGTGTAAGCACTTAGTGGAAACTCTGAAACACTGCTGCAGTTTTCGAAGCCCTAGAAATCCCCACCCAACACAATACTTGATTTGTCAGAAAATAAAATTAAATTAAATTAAATAAACTATACCCAGTGTTGGACAAAGTACACGACTCCTTTAGTGGAGTCAAAGTAATATAAGCCTATATGCCTTACAGGCAGCAGGTCGTCTCTGTGTCCACATCTTCCTCTGACAAAACTCACCCTCTATATCCTCCTGAGACCCTGTGTCCTCATATGTGGACATCACATTTTGGGTTTACTTGACATTATACTTCATTCTACTTAACTTAGACCTGTTGTCCTTATTTGTGGACACTTTATTGTCTCATCTAGTGGTAGTACAAGCACCGTAAACTAATCCATGTGAAAACAAGATGGCAGCCATCTTTGCCAAGTCAGTCTTCAGCTGATCCCGACACAAAAGTGGACAAGATACAAAACCTGATCACATTTTATGGCCGAAAATTGTTTTTTATGATTAATAATATTTGTAGTTTGATATGGCAACAAATTTGACCAATGTTAGCAACAGTAACAAGCTAAGACACTGTTAATTACGAAGTACTCATTTGAGGACATTATGATTGTCTCGTCTGAGGACATTTGGACTTCATTATCATTGACAATGTTTAGTTTTTATACTTATCAGGTCCTACTGATACCAAATAGCTAGGAAAAATTCAAACAGCATACCAAACAAAGGTTCGGGTCTCAGGAGGATATGAGCACATTTTCCCTCTGCATTAGCTGCCTGTCGTCCATCTCTGTATTACATGGTCGCATCTGTAACCTAAGTTGGACATTTTTGTGCAAATGTATACATTTTCCCCAAAATCTGGGGATGACAATGTTAATTATTATTTTTATGAGAGCAGAAAACGATTTTACTGAGTGTATGAAGCACTAATGTTTGAAAGGTTAGAACAATAACAAGTAAAATTACAGAATTTAAAAATTTAAAAACCTTGTAACAAGAGTAACAAGAGTTAATCGTTCCTTCCACCCTGCATTTAAAAGTATAATCTCCTGAGTAGAGTGGTATAAAGGTACTAATACCACCCTGTGAAAATACTCCCCTACTAGTAAAAGCCCTGCATTCACAACATTACTAAAGTAAAATTGATTGTGCAGTAAAATGTTTTTTATTATTATACCTAATGTTTGTGGATTTAAAACACTGCTGCATTAATGTGTATGTTGCATTTCACTGATGTAGATGTTTAAGGTTGTGATCAATTTAACTCTTTTATATAGCCTACTGTTGTGTCATTTAATCTACAGCAATGCTTCACATTCTATCATAATGTTTGTCTGTCCTGTGAGAACCACGCATCCTTTAAATGTCAAGTTAGAGTGTCAGAAGAACAGCCGCTTTCAGCCTTGTGTAAATGTATTTTACAGCCAATCCAAAAGGGTTTTTATATTAAAAAACACTTTGTCCTACATTCAAGTCAGCACATCTGGAGATAACATGGTTTTCACCTGACAAGAAAGGGATGAAACTGTAATCTGAGAATAAGGCTCTCAGGCAAATGTAATAGGGTATACAGTTTCATAAAATGGAAATACTAAATTAAAGTACAAGTACCTTGAATTTGATACTTACACACTGTACTTGAGTAAATGTACTGAGTACATTCCACCACTACCTGAGCGTGGGCGGGGTGTGTAGCAGGGCAATTATAGTGATAATTCTTGTGATGTGCCGGTACCACATATGTACCCCTAATCCAAGGTGGGGCCTGCTTGGATCGGATTAGGCTCTGACCTGTTGAGGCATGTCACAGGATCTCTGGGAGTGTCCTGCAGTGTCTGGCACCAGTGCGATGGTGGCAGATCCATTTAGTCCAGTGGGTTGTGAGGTGGGTTAATGGCACGTGCCACAGATACTCATTCAGATTGGGATCTGGGGAATTTGGAGACCAGGTTGACACTTTGAGGTCTTTGTCACATTCCTTGGGCCATTCCTGAGTGATGTTTGCAGTGTGGCATGGTGCATTATCCTGCTGGGGGGGCCACTGCCATTGGGGGGTACTGTTGCCATGAGGGGGGGTACTTGGTTTGACTGGGTGGAACATGTCAGGTGGTATCAACATGAACGCCAGAACCAAAGGCTTCCCAGCAGAACAATGCATTGGAACAAAATAATCAAAGTTATTCACTTCACCTGCTCCGAGTCTTAAGTGGATATCTCCCAGGAGAAAGAGGTTTGTTCTGACCATCATCAAAAGAGCTAAGTAAAATAAGTAGACGCAAAGGTTAAAGCAATATCAAAGTTTTATTCTTAAAATGTAGTATAGAGAGGGACAGTAGTACAATTCAGACAGAAAAAAGGAGAATGTAGTTCCATCTTTGAAAACCTTTGATAAAAACGTAAAAAGAGTAACCTGAATTTGCTTTGTGTTCGGAGGGCACTGAGGCGCGGCCCGAGTTTTGCATCACTGTTAAAGTTCGAGAGAAATTGAAAAATACAACCTTTTGCAACAGCGTAAAAAAATACAGCTGGGGAAAAAAAACCTCTGCTTTTACATCTGTAGTGTTTTTGCTTCGTTTTTCGTGTTTTTTTTTCTTTTTTGTCCATATAACAAATACAGCATAAAATCTAAAATGATACATCATAGTTTTGAGTTTCATTCATTACAGTAAAATCAGTAGGATGGTAAATAGTATCAAAAGAACAAACAACACAACAGGATGGTGTGATGAGCAAGCACACAGCGTGAACAGAGAGAGAGCGGAAGGTTAAAGTTTACGGAAATAAACCACCACGCCAGGAGGTTTGGAGCTGACCGTCAACGTGTTCCATTAAGTAAATCCACTAGTTAAATAATAGATTCTTCATATATATATATATATTTATCTCATATAATCTCCACATATATATAGATATATATATATCCGTAATATAACCCCTCCCACAGTGATTTGAAGGTAAAAGTGACAGGAAGAGGATGAATATCTCTATGACTTAAAATATCTTAATCTTCTTCCACTGAGAGTAAAGGGAAGTTACACATCTTCTGTATCATTAGCACTTCAGTACATACTGTATAATCCACTGCATATGAACAGATACTGCTGTTCCAAGGTTTTAACCCGCAAACAATCTGTGTTTCTTTAGAAAATATGTGCTTAATGAAATAACAAAAGGAGAAAGGAGACATCTGTGGAAAGGACAAAATTAAACAAAATATGCATCTAGGGTAAAGTGAATGATTCTGTAGCATAAAAACATTTAAAAATCTCAACAATTACAGACACGAGCAAGGATTCTCTACACTAAGCAAGTTTTCACCTGGCTTTTCTCATACATTATAGTTCAACAATAATTAAAAACAACAATTTTGGTTGGACAAATAGAAATTAACAGTCTTGATTGCATTTTGGAGTCAATACATATATAATATTAAATAACAAAAAAAGAAAAAAAAAAGAAAAAAAATCTAATAAAAAAGTTGCGCACTGGAAGAAAAGACACAACAGTTTATATAGTTCCATTCAGACCCGCTTTTTGGGGAAGCGAAGAAACAGACGAAAATTATTTTCATGAACACAAACGTAAGTGCATGTCTATGAGGCGCCATAGAGCTTCACTTTTTGTGGAACAAAGTGTTTTTCTACCTGGCAGACCTAAAAAAAAAAAAAAAGAAACTTCCATCAAATTAAACCGATGACATTTTGTTTACCTTTTACACATGAAAAATGGAGTTCTCTCAGACTTACAACATTATGATTTTCTGCACACTTCTTTCTCCTCAACGTTCAAGTGATTCAAAATATATATATACTGTATTTACTTTATAACTCAGTACCAAATATAAACAAACGTATACAGGTATTGATGTCCACTTAGGTCCTCAAAACGTCAAATTACAAGTACTGCCGGTAGATCTACAAAATGGTATGTATGTGTGTGTGTGTGTGTGTGTGTGTGTGTGCATTAAATAAAATAAAAGCTTAAAAACAATGGCAAAGCATACCTGATAGTCGCCGTAGCACAACAGTGTTCTATAGTTTAAGCTGATTACATATGTATAACTGAGTCAGTTTAAGCTTTATGATTATAAACATCATATATAGCCTTTAGGTCCAGTATTCTGCGACAAGCATTACAGCACCAAACGTTTCGTCATTTGGCAAAATTCAAGCTTTAAGTGAAAGTCAAATGCTTTTGTTTAATAATAATAATAATAATAATAATAATAATAATAATAATAAAGTGTTACTGTGACGCCGTGATTTGTATAAAGCTAGCAATAACATTTCCCCTTGTACTTTTTTTAAGTCGTCTTTTTTTCCCACTTAACAAAAAAAACCTCACGTTGTCTTTTCTTTCTTTTCTTTTTTTTCTTTTTTTTTTTAAGCGTATTCAGTAGTTTTTGCTTCCTGCTAAATCTTGGTGTGCGGTCTGTTTGGCACAATACCACAGCCCTCTTAAATTAATCATAAATATGGCTGCGATACATTAGAGTCACAAAACAGATTTTTTTGGTTCCAAGATTTGTGCAGGGAAAGAAAAAAAAAATTTGAAAAGAATAATATAATAATATTTAGCGCATCTAAACAAGATCTACAGAGCAAGTTAAAAATCTTCCTGTGGACAATAATGCTCTTCTTCTGTGTACTTCTACAAGCACCAAGCAATATACTTTCAGATTGTGCAGATGGCGACAGACATCGCTGCGCCTCTGCTCGCAGACAAAAACAACAGAAATAAAAATTATCGATAAGACCATAATAACCTCTTTTCATAAATTAAATAATTAACATTTTGCTTTTTTAGATGATTGGCCTACCCCAACTCAAAAACTACATCATCACCCTGCCCGACTCTCCCCCCCTGAAAAACAGGAAATAAAAATACATCACCAAAAACCTGATTTATCATATTATTCGTTGATAGAATCTTTCTCTTGTGGGCTCTGGGCCCAGAGTTGGACACATTTTAACAATAATAAAATCTGTACATCTTGGAGTTCCCACTCTGCCAAAGCTTTTTTGTTTTTTAATCCATCTCTTTGTCATATACTTGCACAATTAAGTAACCTCAAGGTTTGATAGCACTTTGGAGTTGATTGTTTACCAGCTAGTTTTTGTATACATATATATTAAACATCAACTTTTTTTTTTTTTTTAGTTTTGTTTCTCAAGCTTTTTAAATTCTTAGTCCTCTTCGGGGGCAGCACCAGCGTTGCCCTCGCCCCAATTTGATTGGTCGTTGTCGGTAGGCTCCTCCCCCTCCAGGAACTCCCCCTCCTCGCCTTCGAAGTCTTCGTCGCGAGGAAACTCCATGCCCTCCATGGCCTCCAGGCCCTCCTGAGTGGCCTGGTGCGAGTCGGCGCAGTCCGCACACACGCCATAGCGCCGCGAGCCGTGGCGGATACCGACGCTGGCTGCAAGCATGAAGATCTTCTTGCATACCATGCACTTGTACTTTTTGTCCTTCTTGTGCACCTGTAGGAGGAGAGGCGAGAGAGGAGGAGACGGTCGAGGAGATGAGGAGAGTAAGGTCACTTTGTCACTTTGTTTTCTTGCCAGACGAGAACATCGACACCCCTCTCATGTCTGTATACTAAATATGAAGCTACTAGCAGACAGTTAGCTCACAGACTGGGTGCAGGAGGTAACACTGAATTGTGTAATTTTAAAATTTTGTTTCTGTAAGAATTAACAAAGATATATTGTGTTGGACGCTTTAGTAGAACAAATGGAGATCAGGAGGAAGGGTTGTTCCTGAAACCGGTTCTGGGTTTACATTAAAATGGAAGATAGGACTAAAGATATCAGTCTCCTCTGTAACGATGCAATCATGTAGAAGAGCTCAGGGTACATGTGTGACATGTTATCCCTGTTATTCTGTTTTGTATTCTGGATTTATTCATTTATTTGTAATTTTTTTAACTGGCTATATGAACTGGAGTCTGTCTTTATAATATAAAAAGTGCGCCATGTGTTCTGGAAAGAATAATATTTGTACGCCATGTACCAAGTCATTAGTACATTCAAATAACAATTTCTGCTTGTTTCTGACCCGGACTTTGAGCTGCTCAACTCATTTTAGAATTGGACTGAATTTCAACTTCATCAGGCGTCATTTGCGAGGACCAAACATGGCCGGATCGATCAATTTCTGACACATCAGAAATTTTGGTCGGCCGTCATCAGGCAGTTGAAGCAGAGTCACGAGTTAATTCCCCAAGGTCAGTGCTTTTTTTTCCTCAATAAATCACTTGTGTGATGTATACCCACCCAGCTAGTATGTTAGTGCTGCTAATGTGTGTGAGTGTGTGAGAGAGAGAGAGAGAGAGAGAGAGCGCAAGAGGGAATAAAAGCTTAGACTGACTCATTTTTGCAGAAATGGTCGTTGAAGCTCGTTTCAGGACGTCTGTCTCTACATTACTGTGCAGCTTATCTCCAGCTAACCAACTTCTACCTGCCCTGAAGCTTTAAAGGAATCTTTATTGACAATAGTCAATAGCAGTAACAGTCTGCAGGGGCCGACGGGTTATTTTATTGTCTATTTTACATGTTCAGTGTGAGCATACAAACCCTGAGCCTTGGCTTTACTAATACAGTGGGAGGTGGAATAAAATTTTCTCTAAAATGGGCTCCAATCATACAGTGTATGCCCAACTTTAGAGGTGCTGGCAGGCTGATTTTGTTTCTTTTCCCAGCAACACACCCACCATTTAGAGTCTTTGTGTTTAGCTAAGCTAATTGGCTGCTTGTGGTTGCTTCATATTTAGCATGCTAACATGAGAGTCATATCGACCCTCTCATCTAACTCGGCAAGAAAGCAAATAGGTGCAAGAAATCAAAGGTAGTACAGTACAGCAAGTTTTCCTCTTTTTCTACACAGGGAATTTGGGTGTAAAAGATCTTCCTAATTAAGCTCAATCTAACATTAGTATAACAGCACAATACCTGCCTGTGCTTTCAGGTTTTGGTGCTTGTGCAATGATATAGCTCCTATTTTCTAATCCATTTGTTTGGTACCACCTTGTGAGAGACTCTAAGATACTCCCTACGTTAGAAAACAGATATCATAGCCAAATATTTCTGCTTTCTGCTCACTCCCTCTGGCAAAAAGCTCCCAGACACAAACCATGAGGTGGAGAGCAAAGACATGAGGGTGGCCAAAACACTGTAGTGTTTGGCACAAGATGGTGCATGCACATCACATGGTGGTGCAAAAGAGAGGAGAGGATCCTGTGCATACGTGGACTCACCAGGGAATGTCTCTTTACGTGCTCGCGGCGGGTGAACAGCTTGCCACAGATGTCGCAGCTGAAGGAGCGCACGCCCGAGTGGATGATCAGGTGCCTCTTGAGCGTGCGCCGGTGCTTGGCGATGTAGTTACAGTGGGGGCACTTGAGCTTATTGAGGGCTAGGTGTGAGGACTCACCTGGGTGGAGACAGAGAAAAACACAAGCATGCAGATGCAGTGAAAGGTCAGCAGGAGACTTATTAGGTAACATGTGTAAGAGTACATCTTAAAGGGACAGTTCACCCCCAAAATCAAAAACACATATTTTTCCTGTCACCTGTAGTGCTGTTTATCAATCTAGCTTGTTCTGGTGTGATATCTCCAACACTCACACCAACACAATCTGGACTGATAAACAGCTCTACAGCCAAGAGGAAAAATGGGAGTTTCATTTTTCCGTATACCGTCCCTTTAAAAGACACAACCATGGTTGGTTCTTTGATTTATATTTTAATTTGACTGGACTGGAAGAACAAACTGGAGATGGAAGAAGATCGTTAAATCTACATTTGCATCTATAGATCCTTTAATGAGCGAGGGGTGTGTCGGAAACCAATATCCTGTTTATCAAATCACAGAGTTAGGATGTGGTGGCCATTAGAAGGAACAAGACACCACAGACTGATGCATCACAAAAAGCCCCTTTAGTCAAAGTTTGTAAAACTGCAGAGATAAAGCTGATCCCTGTAGCAGCCATGTGAACTTCACCATCCGGCTGTCACTGTTGCTAAGTAACTGGCGCTTGTCCGCAATGATGTTGAAGGTAGTCTCCATGGCAATAGAAAAGATGTAGATTAATATTAGCAGTGAATGTAAAGCAGCAGATGTGTCGTTGTGCTGCACAGTTTGGTGTAAGATACCAAAGAAATCATCACTGGTTGTGACTGCAACTGAAAGGCTTTTTATAGAAGAGGTACAACTAACAATGTTATGACTCTGCCTCGTAGCTATATTAAGAAACTGTCAATTTGCAGCTACTTTTTATAAACCACAATGCTAATTACCCAATGCTGCCAAACTGCTGAAGTGCACACAATTCTGGATATGTTCCATAAAATGACTGACATCAAAAAACAACATCTCACTACCACGTTATTTAACAACCAGAGCATGTGGTGTAACATGTTTTTATTCCAGTGTGTAAAAGAAAGAAACCAAGACCTCACACTGTCTTCACAAACCCTCTTGTTTATGCTAACAAGCTACCGACGACAGCTGGGCTCACAAATAAATAAGCAATCTATTGATTTTAAAAAGACTCCAAACAGAGTGGCTAGTCTTCACTGTTGAGAGAGTGTGGGGGGGGTACAGGGCCGGGCCTTTTGTTTGAGCCAGGGTGCGCACAACAGAGGCGTTGTCAGGGCAGGTTGCTAGGGGGGGAGGGAAGAGGAGGAGGAGGTGGAGGAGGAAGGGGGTTGATGAGAAGCAGGTCACCTGTGTATTTCACTGTGCATCTGTGTGTGTGTGTGTGTGTGTGTGTGTGTGTGTGTGTGTGTGTGTGTGTTGCACACGACAGAGACGCACCTTGCGGATGTGACACTAGCTGTTCATTTAGGCTTCGGATGTTTAGGATTTAATGTTCACGAGCTTTCATTACACAAATAGAGCAGACAAAAATTAGCTTTGGGAGGCTACAAATGAAAATTAAATCTTTAATTTAAAAAAAGCAAGCTTTTTTTTCAACTGGGGTTAATTTTTTTTCTAGTTTTGTAGTTTTAGATCCAACCGTCTCCTTTCCTGTGTCCACCTCATGTCTTTTCAGCTAATATCTAAACCTACAACTCCACCCGTCTGTGCCATGATGTCTATCAAACTGTGACTTCATGCCACAGTTTCATGATTTCTAAAACAGAAAGGCTTCTGTTATTTTTGTTCTCTAGGGTGTTCACACATTTGTTTTTACTGGGGCCAGAGATAGTCTAAAAATAAGGCAATATCAGTACCAATACCAATACCAGAACCTTTTAAGTGATATCAATACTGATAGAGCACTTCAACTGATACCATTTTTTCTACTCCATTTGACACCCATCATGTGAATTGAAGCATTCAGTTGCGTGAAATACCACCAGATGCCACAGGTGTGTAGTATAGCCTTACTTCGTTTTGGTGGCATTTTGGTTCGCTGAAACTGAAACTCAAACCACACCACAGACAGTATGGGATGTATACGCTGCAGTATTGGGCCAATCGCATATCGCATTAAATCTTTTCATTAAAGATATTCTAGATCTGGATACAAAAGGATTAACTAAAGGTCCTGTTTTACTGGAGAAGTTCTAATACAACTTAGTACTGAGTTATTTTAGTCGATAGTTGATTAAAAGGTATTGAGTACCGATGCCTTGCCCTATTTACTACCATCCAGCAGTTCCTCCACTCCTTTTGTGTAATGCATTGTGGGAGAGAACTGTCCATTAACAGCATATTCAAAAATTGGATGTTTCTTTTGCGCATGCTGTCATTTTAGAATATATTTCATCCTTTCACTCATTCTTTATACTTACATGCTCAGAATGAGTGTGTAGTATGGATTTAGGACACACAGCCTTGTGTACTGTAGACAATGGCCACCTACTAATGCCTCTCTTGTGGATATTACTTGGTACTTTTTTTGGTACCACCTTGGTGGATGTTTCAAGCAAGCTGAGCCGTTACCAGAAGGTGGAGTTAAAACACTGCAGACCACTGACCGGTCGGAGAGAATCGTTACTCATGCGACACGAGACATCCTGCACAAACTCACCGCTTTTAAAGAGTAACTATATCCCCAAACTGCTTTTTTTCAGCTGAAAACCAATGTGTATGAGTATTTAGTAGCGCTGCTGATAGATTCAGGTCCAAATCTTTACATTTTAGCGTCATGATAGCATCATTATTTTATGTAACAGGGTCATGCAGTTCAACTACGCAATTTAAGACTGATTGAAAGCCCTTAAATGTAACAGGGTGTTTGTCTACTCTTATTTATGGAGACATACTGACTTAGACTGCCCACACTCATTTGAGAAGATGCATTTTAGTTAAAGACTTCAGGTTTCTTTAAAGCAGCCATATATATATTTTTTTTTGCTTTAGCAGTAGTCTAGAGTGTGTGGCGTCTTACCATTCTCCCAGGACTCCCCTTGCTGTAAGTCCTGGATGATGCTATACTGGATCTGATTGGCCAGCTCTGGGAAAGGGGGAGGGGGACAAGAGAAGCGAGAGGGAGAAAGAGAGATGAGAGGTGGTTGAGAGCCTGGGGGGGGGATGCACACCTCACAACGCCTTGTGTACACAACTAACCACCCCCACATGAAACAATGGAAGTTTCAGTTAACAACACAGGCAAACAAACACACACAGACACACACAAACACACACACACACACTCGCACAGGTCCCTACTATATGTAAAGCAGTGTTCCCCAGGCCACGATAACAAACTAATGGTGTAACCAGGGCTCCAGCAGGGAGGGGGTTAATTAGAGCTGAGCCCTCACACCAGCTCAGCTTACGCTCAGCTTTTGTAAGCACTTGTGTGTGAGCACCTGTGTGTGTCCTGTTCCTCCAGCATCAGCGCTTAGAGCCCATTAAAGACACGCCCCTGTGAGTGTGTATATGTGTGTGTGTGTGTGTGTGTGTCCACTCTCCCTGGGTCAATATTTGGAATAGTGAGGACAGCCCCACTGCATTAGAGTGGATTAGGGAGGGAAGGGGCTGCCCCTGGCGGCTTTGCACCTTGCAGGGATTGGGGAAGTTATTGTGCGTGGGTGGGTTTGCATGCACGCTTCAACAGAGATGAGTGTGTGTATGCAAATGCATTTCACCTGCCCTGTGCGCCTGTGTGCAGCATGCACCCTTTAAACAATCCAACAGTGTTGTTTGGAGAAGCCCCAAGAATTTATTGGCCACGAGTGTTGGCTGTAGGCTCAGCGTGGTAAGAGCAGACAGCAGTGGCAAAGTACTTATATCACTGAAACCAGCCTTCACTTTCAACTGCGTTCAACAGCATTCCTGTGATTCCTTTTACCCCCAATTGTTTCAAGCAAAATGCGAGATGTTTGATGGTTCCTGCCTCTAAAATGTGAAGATTTCCTGCTTTTCTCTGTCTTATAAAACTGCAAACTAAATATGCATTTGTTTTAGACTGTTGGTAAAAAAGAAAAGACATATGCCACAGACTCTTGGAAGTTTTCTGGCATTTTAAAAACTGCATTAATTGTGAAAATGATCAGTAGATGAATCAATAAAGACAATTGTTAGTTGTGGCCCTAAACAGGCTAGAAAAAAATATGAATGAATTTTATTTGTTGAACCTTAAAAAAAAGAAGAAGAAAAAAAAGCCTTAAAAACAAGCACATGTTTTAAATGGGCAGGCACACAACACAGCAGAAAGAATACCACCATTTGTGCTACTATGTTTCCACCCTCGGAGCATGACCGCACGGATCAAACTGAAGCGAAATGAAACCCAAACGAGTGACATCACTGTGGGAAACTGGGACAGCTAATATTGGTGGATGACCGCTCATGGGCTCAAACACAAATATGCATGCCAGTGACGACTAATCGTCCAGAAGAGCTGTCTAGTTTCAGAGCATCTCACATCCAAAAGATGAGATTTTGGTGCCCAGTCATGCCTTATTTTTGCTTTATGAAGCAATATCTCAGTAAAGCGTACCTAATAGTTTAGACATCATGTGACACACATATGCAGAGCGAGTCTCAACAAATGAGCTCTATATGCAATACAAGACTAATCAAGCCTAGACAGCAGAGGGAGGCTGTGGGAACAAACTGAAATGGTTCAGTCCATAAATGGTCCTGGGCCATCTTTCATGTACGTTCCAGGAGATGTGCACTGATAAATGGCATTAATACAGTTGGGCGCTCTGACGCTACACGTACAGAAGACTCCATGACACAGCAGCTCTCTACCCAGAAGTACTCGTAAACAATTTCAGAATATTACATACACACCACTGGAAACCACTTCTTATGAAGTAAAAAATGAAGGCAGGGCTGGAGAGCTTTTACAGTATGGAGAAAAAGATTTATACATGACTGTGGTCCGATATTAAGCAGCTTTAGCATAACCTACAAATAACAAGTAAAATATTATCAAAATATGAGTCTAAGAAACTCTATAGCACATTTAGGGCATTCCTTTCGCTCAGTCTTAGGACGCATTCACACTGGCGCTATTTGGTCCGCTTTCAGTGAACCCTGGTTTGCTTCCACGGATAGTTTGGTTTGTTTGGAATGGTGTGAACGCTCATTCAAACTCTGGTGCGGACCAAACGAGTGAACCTTGGTCCGCTCGAAAACTGGGTCTCGGTTCACTTGCAAGTGAACCCGGGTGCGCTTTGCTTACAGTGGGAAATGCAAACGGACTATCCAGCAAACCAAAGAGAGGAAGTGAATCAAAGAGAAGAAGTGACGTAGAGCGCAGTGCATTTTGGTGTTTGGTGTTTTTGTGGTGACCAAGTTGGCTGAAGAGGATGGATTTCCCTTTTTGGTCCAGGCCAATCAGTGAGCTGGGTTTTCTTCTTCCTCATGCCTTGTCTCCTCCTGGTCAGTGGTCGTTTTGGGCAATACCGCCCCCTAACACGCAGCTGTTGTAACTGCGACGTTGTCCAGGCGCTTTGATCCACTTTAAAAAGTGCAGAGTGAAAGTGAACTGAACCAAATGAAGGTGTGAAATTTTTTGGCATTCCCCGCCCAATCAGACCAAGTCCCCCGGACTATCCTGGTGTGAATGCGTCCTTAGCCATGACTGTCTGCACATGGCTCTCATCGTGGAGGTGGCTGGGGGGCGACTAGCAGCTGACTGCTAACAGCATAAAAAGTGCTAACAATGGCAACAGTGCAGACAAAGCATCGGAACCAGAGGGTGGGCGCCATGCATCGATGCCATCCCCCAACTGTTGGTTGGGGGATGGCGTATTAAGCAGTACCTGCTGTATGAGCGAAGTGTAGAGCGGTGGCAATTAGCTAGCCGGTGGAACACAATGTGAGGCCTGTCTACCACGACAACGAACAGAGAAGCTTGGATTACACACACAGATGGAGCGTGACTCCATTCTCTGCTCAGGACGCCATTACTCCACTATGTCTTGTACAGCTAGTAGTTGTTCGCTGCTAAATTAATGTTCTGAATCTCGCATATAGCACATTTAAGGGTAGGTTTAAAAACTGAAATGGACTCAGCATTGCGGACTGAGGCAGGGAGAGCTCACATTTGGTCCTTGTACTGTAGATATTTGTTTGTCTTCTCTGTCTGTTTCACCTCAAAGATCGACATCGGGAAATCCCTGTCAAAAACCCACAGTCAGTCCCAGCTTTACTGCCACAACACTTCTGAGCTGAAACCTAACGAAATAACACCGGAAACACTTTACAAAGCGTTTTAGAATCACTGCTCTTAAAGGGAACTGAGAAAGTGTTTGGAACACACTTTCCCTGCAATGGAAACTGAGAAACTATATATATATACAGTATGAGGTCACTGTTTAACAGCCCACAGGAGTGAATGCAACTTCACCATTTTAATATAAACCAATTGTTCTGTTCTCGTGGCTCAAAAAGGGGGCTAAAGGCCATCCTCTCACCCCAACGTCAAACAGTATCTGGATAATGTGTTGCACATTTCTGCCTCAAATTCTCTGGACACCACCTCTCACACATGTTCAACAATAGAGACGGACAAATCTTTACACGTTTAAGTCCTTACAGGAACTTAATATTCACACATCTATATTTAGACTGTTGACACAGAGTCTCCTGTATGAATGAATGGACTGTTGAACACAAAACTATCATTTAAGGGTAAACAGTTGCCTTGAAACCTTTTACTGTGACTAACAGCCAACTTGAAGTCTTAACTATATCTTTATTTGGAAACGTAGTATACATTAAGTAGCGACACGGGGCTAAACAACAAAGATACATGAAGAGGAGAAGGTTGGAGAGTTAGCACACATGCAGACGAACTCAGTCTTTAAGTGAGCGTCTCTCTAGGCTATTACAACACCCTGGATCACTTTGTGCACACATTAAAAAGAGCCCTAGGAGGAGTTGGAGGCACTAAGAGCATTCAAGTGCATTTAGGGAAGCCTGGGGGAAGAAATGTTTCCCCTGGTTTCTTCATTTCCCTGCATTAGGGAGGGCTTCTCTCTCGCACACAAAATGTACTTCTCGCTCTCTCATTCTACACACACTTTCTGCCTCACACATCCCCTCCCCCCTGTCCATACCACTCCACTTAATATGTGATATCATTATGGTTACATGGAGTGCCACGCTTAATGGGGCCAACAGAAGGAGAAGGCCGAAGCTGAAAGAAGAGATTACTTAGAGCGCTACACTGTATGTGGATAGGATGGATGGAGCGATGGATAGATTAGGGGACAGAGAGAGAACGGTATCAAAGGGTAAAGAGAAAGGAAGAAGATGAAGGTGTGCAAACATTTTATCAAGGAAGATTGAAAAACTGATTGAATGACTAAAAGAGATCCCATGTTTTTGCCCACCACAGCACATAGACTGCTTTTTTTAGGATAGTTCATTCTCTCCAGCTCACTTGTAATATTCACATTTCATCATTTTCTTCCATAAAACATTACAACATACCAATTTGAACCATTAAAGGGAGTTGCCACTATTCTCCTTTACAGTCATACTGGCTGCAATGGCGGTGCAGAGAAGCCAAGATACGGAAGACCTGGACACAGTGACTAATCAGCGCAGACAGGGCTGATTCAGGAGGGTGGCTTAAAGAGACAGGTGCTAAAATGGAGCGTCTCTGACAAAAGGGGAATACAGATGTTCCAGCACAAATACTATGAGGAAAATAACATGCTTTTTGAACATTACAGCATGTAAATATGTTCTGGTAAAAACCCCAACTACATGTATGAACCTGAAAATGAGCATAAGAGGTCTCTTTAAATTGATTCAAAACAATCTAATTGGACTTAACCTTATAAAACATCTTTAGAACAAGTCTCAGCAGCAATGTGGCAACACACCTCTGCGCTGAGACAAAGCAGCCCAGGTGGGCGTAACTTTCGCAAGCCCCCTGCTCTGGAGTGATTAGCGGAGATCACGGCTGGGCATGACTCACTTCTTGGCTGCGCACAGCAGGTTAAAAGCTTGATAAGCAGATATCCTGCTTAGTGAAAAGCTGAAAATCCATATTTTTTGTGATATCAATCCATTATTAGCATTTCCCTCTGCAGGCAGCAGAGCACATTAGCATTGAATCAATGATCGTGGGTGTGACATGATTAGATACTGTACATCACTGTATGTTGTCTGCATTCACATAAATGAAGAAATGTTGAAGAAAAGTCTTAAAGGTGCAATCCAGTGCTAGATTAAAATTATGCTAACGTCTAAAATACCTGTAAATACATTGTTTATCAAAGATATTAAATACTGATGCTATGGCTGTAAGTTTGGTTTTTTTTTTTAAAGATATTTTTTGGGCCATTTTGCCTTTAATGGACAGGACAGGTAAGTGTGAAGGGGGGAGAGAGAGAGGGGATGACATGCAGCAAAGGGCCACAGGCTGGACTCAAACCCGGGCCGCCGCAGCAACAGCCCTGCACATGGGGCGCCCGCTCCACCACCAAGCCACCGACGCCCCAGCTGTAAGTTTGTGTGAGCATCATTTAGCTTGAAGTAAATGTTGAAGATGGAAAAAAAAAAACAAAAAAACAAATGTCACAGCAATTTAAGTGTTTAGAGGTTAAACTGATGGTGATGGGCAGAGAGGCATCAAGCTGGGTGTTGGGGGTGTGTGTGTGTGTGTGTGTGTGTGTGTGTGTTGGGGGGCGAGGTAGAGGGTATGTGTGAAAAAATGTGTACCACACATGCGTATTATGATAGTAAGCATTTTAATTAAATAATAGCCAATAAAAGCTTGATTTTGGGTTTGTATGTTGTCAGAGATGTCCTTTAGCAATTTATTTATTTATCTGTCACTGTCAGAACTTTTTTTTGCAACTCAAAATCTAACAACAGAGTAATTTTGAAGACTTTGGCAGCACCTGGTTTGACTACAGAGATGCGAGTAAAAGCAGCGTCTGATGTCTCAGCAATGCCTCAGCTGTCTGTCTGATGGTGTTTGTCTCATGGCTTTGGGCCAAGTTTGCGGACATTATCGCAATGCACACAGTTACACTCAGTTACATACAGTGTAACATATAGTGACTCACCGGCCAGGACAACTGGTACATGAAAAAAATCCACTGTCCGAGCATATTTTTTACTGGCCAAAATAATAAATTGCCTTTTGTGTCATGTTCCAGTACATTTCACTGAAATAAAAAGGTGTTATGTTGAAAACGGAAAATCTGGCAGATGTTATTTTCGTACCCTGGTTACATAAATGTGCACAGGGCCTTTACATGGATGTACATATTGGTAGAATCCAACCCTTTACTCAAAGGGGCTAACAAAAAAAGGTTAGCTGAGGATTTAGGCCACTCCATTTCTCTTAAAGAATTCTGGTGATTCCTTTAGGCTTCTCTTGCCAATGACGAATTTTGGCAGGCATCATAAAATGTTACTACAACCACCTCTTTTAATCTCATTTCATCCTTGACCTGGCCATGCTGTTGTGCTTTGCAAGTTTAAGTAGTCACTAGTGCATAAAGCTCCTCTAACTGAATGCTCTACACTGGTGTATAAAATGCAATACAGAGGCCCCGATTGTGTCTTAACAGAGCGTCCCATACACTGCATAGGAAAATATGTATTTCCATATCATACATACAGATGTTACATTCCAGTGATTATACGTAACAGAAGTTCTGCCCACACCTCACTACCTTGAAAAATTAGCTTCTCCCTTTTGCTTACGGTGAGTATACAGTGTGACTAATAGGAATAAGGAATTCATGAGTTAACGGAGAGAGCTATACATGTATTATAGGAGAAAAAACTGAGCGTGTGTGTGTGAAGTGTGTTTAGAGGTGTGTGTCATACCAGCGTTTTCGGAGAGGGAGGAGAAGTCCTCTCTGGGGTAGGAGGCTGAGGGCTGGATGAACATCCCCTCGTCAAATCCCTCTTCAGGCTCTGGTGGAAAGTTGTACACAAAACGCCGTGTGGTGGTCTGTTTTTTCCTCCGGCCGCTTCCTGCAGCAGCATCTGGTGCTTCTTGCTTTATTGCTGCAGGTGCTGCTGCAGCGCCACCTGTGGCTGGCTCGTTCCAGACGAATACCTGGCCACTCGCTGACCGTGTGTCATTGGTCTCTGCTGAATCAGATGAGTTGTCGTTGTGGTGGGGCCAGTTACCGGAGGCTCCGGAGGTCACCAGGGCACAGCCCTCACCCCCGACCACTGTCACCTCTATATCGCTGGACTCCTCCTTCACCCTGACACCTTCGTCGTCTTCTTCCATTGCCTCCTTTCCTTGATTGTTGCTGGCCTTGATCGAAAGCTTTGACAGGATGCTTGTGGCCCAGAAGTTGCTCGGCTTCCGGTCCAGCCCTCTCTGTCCCTCTTTGGACACCATCTGCCTCTTGTTGTAGTCCACCACCACTGAATCAGGAGCCTCCTGCTTGATGCTGATATTCAGGGCATCCTTTATAAACGCCCTACATGAATGTACAACCTCTGTCATCTGGAGGTAACTAGCAACAGACATCACCTCAATGGCGTTTTGGCTTGTGAGCAGCAGATTCCCAGAGTAGAGAAAGTCGAGGATAACGGAGAAGCCCTGCACAGCAGCAACATCCAGGTGTGTGACCGTGGCCTGGTCCTGGGCCTCGCTCTTGGTCAAACAGTAGAGGGTTTTGAAGTAGCGACTGCCCGCCACCAGGATGTTCTTGTGTGCGCGGAACACCTGGCCCGAGACGACTATGTTGACGTCACAGAGGATGCCACTTTTGCGTTGCTTGTCCAGCTCCTGGAGAAGCTGGTAACAGTAGGAGTTCTCATTGGGCTTGTTGCGGTAGTCTTCCCCTGAGCAGTTAGTGGAGGGGCTGGCGTTGTCTGAGGGCCTCATCGTCTCCTTTTACATGAAACAAAAAGAAGAAAGAGGAAAATTGTTGAAGGCAAGGCAAGGCAAGGCAAGTTTATTTGTAGAGCACAATTCATACACAAAGTAATTCAAAGTGCTTTACAGAACAAGAAAATGCATTAAAATCACAATACAAAATAAAAACATAAATAATCATTATAAAATGAACTTTAAAAGAGAAGAGTGCAGATAAGGCGCTTTGTGTTCTCATGAGTAATTTGCAAAGGTAACCACAAACACACGTATACGCAAATATATTTTCCCTTCCTGTAACTCTGTCTTTACAATAAACACGCACAGACATACACCCTTGGGGTTCCCAGTGTGACAACGAAGTACCTGCCCTAGGGGTGAAACAGGTTTGACAGGCTTCTGTGACAGAGGAGGTGGGAAAGAGGCAATAAAAGGCGTGTTACCTTTAGGCTGGGTAGTATTACCTAGACCCATAATCAATTCCTTTTTCCATGGAACTCAAACTACACAAGTCCTAATACAAAAAATATGACATTAGGCCCGATGACAGACTCATAAACCTCAAAATACTGTAATTTCAAATATAAAGGGAAAAGTATTTTCCTTTTTTTAGTCAAACAAAAGGAGACGTCTATCCAATATACTACAGAATTGCATATTATTAGAGTGCAGCATTCAGTGCTTTTCACAATCCGTTTAATACGTTGATTTACGGTAGACTTTCCCTCAAGGTGGCTCACCTGTAATTTTATAATTAATAATTTCCTACATTTTCCAGACCGCATTTTGACAACCACAAAACACATCTTACTCACACAAAATATGTTGTGGCTGTGCATAAATTGGGGGAGAAACCAGCATCACTTCTTGCTTGACTGACTATTAACCTGTAGAAAAGAAACCTTTGCTCCCAGGGGCTTTTAAGTAAACCTTGAGCTTACTGTTTAAGCTTTAGGCAGATGGAATATTTTATCGTACTGAATTTCATTTAGGCTGTACTGCACAAACCTCAACATAATGCCACTTCGCTCCTGCATTTGTTCAGATATCCAAAGCAATGCAAAAAATACACCACCAAACATAAGAAAAGCAAGCGACGTCATCTATGGCTATATCAATACATTTCCAAAACCAATGTCCAACAGTTTTTCCCTGTTACAGAGTGGAAAATCATCTTGTGAAAATCTTATTTCCCTTAAAGCAACAGTGAGGAAGTTGTTTCATAGATTTGCAGGGAGCACTATGCAGGGATTGTCAGTTAACAGTATCGCAGAAGTGAAAGCCAACCCCAGATTGTCTCTCATTCTCCATTTTTGCAGTTTTCTGGCACCATGTCTGCAATTTTTGTAGCTTCCTTTTGGATGCGTGCTGCTTATGGTCTGCCACCTGGTCACTACCTTTTTAAAAAGTCTGGACCTCAACTGCATGCTGTGCCCAGAACGTTCCGAACACAGCAAAAGAAGAAGAAAATAAGAAAAAACAAGCAGAGGGCAGAGTCTCTGTAGATAAATACACCACAGATACATACACCTCCTCACACTTCTAGTGGGTCATAAGTGATGACTGAGAGGGATTACTTTTGTATTAGTCTGCACTGTTTTTAATAAAAATCCTGAAAATTACAGCTTTAAGATTTCATTTGTTGTATCACTAGAGAATGCCTTGGTTTTAGAAAACCTCCAGACAAAGACAGATGTTTATTTTTTCATGATTTATGAATACACTCTCTAATTTGGCTTGGAGATCACCTCCCCAGCTGGGCCGGACAGTAGATTTGCAAGATGTAAGATTTTTCTCACATTTAGTGTCTGTGCAATAAAGTTATCTTTTTGCTAGATTAAAACGTGCCATAACTCGACCAGGAGGGTCGACGAGTGTCCAAAGCAGGACACAATGTGACTGTGGGATGGGAGGGGAACTGGCAGAAGCACAGAACTAGTACCCTGTAACAGCCCGACTCCCCCTCCCCTGCTCCCCCTTAACAGGGCAAAGGGCCAGCCTGGTACGGAGCAGAGAAGAGGGGAGTTTATACACATGTGTGTGCGTACGCTGACATATACAGAAATTCAAAATACACAGCCCAATAAAAACCAAAAATGCATATACATCCTGCATGTGCAGAAGTCTATATTACAGTTTTTGCACTTGACACACACATGCAGCAGCATACATCCAAGGGCTCATTTTAGAATTGTGCAGCAGATGTCCTAATCCAGAATAATTCACATTGCTCGAGCCCTGCATTTCTGCCCCCACCAACCTCCATCTCTGCTGCGCACACATGCATGTACGCTCACACACAACCACACAGAAACCAAGCTGCCTACACATACACACAGCTGGGGTTTCAGCTCGAGTAATTCAGATTAAATCCATTTCTCTGAGGTCCCCACCCAGCCCCCACCCCCCACCCCTACTCCCTCCACACTGCAGTGCTTGTCCAGGGCAGCCTGGGCACACAGGATAGTATAGGGGGGCTTATCATCCTCTGCCACAGCTGGAGGGGAGAGATGAAGAGAGATGGGATGGAATGAAATCAGAGGCAGAATGAGAGAGAGACGGAGAGGGGGGAAAGTGGATGTACTTTGCAGCCTGGTAGAAATAAAAGGACAGAAAATAATAAAAGACAAGAGGGCAGAATCGTGGAGTTCTGATGGAGAATAAAGTCGAATCAGAGCTGATAGGAATAAGTGTGAAAAGAAGATGAGAAATGGTTGGAGCATAAAAGAGAAAAAGCCTGATAACACACGCACAAAGAAAAGGAGTGAGAGCATGAGGCAGAGATTGAGAGAGCAAGACCTTGAGCCTCGAGAAAAAGGGCGGAGGAGAAAATGTGGAGCAGAGGGGGACGGAAAGCCAGCGCGATAGAAAGAAGGAGTTGGGTCACCCCATTTTAGCCTTCACAATAGCCCGTGTTCTCCCCGAGGCTCATTGTCCACTCACTGTAGGCCTTTGTGAAAGGTTTCGGCACTCACTCTCTTATTACACAGCAGCAGCATAGAAAGGAGCCGGAGTGCGTGTGGGTGAGGGCGAAGAGGATGGGGAGAGAGGAGGAAAAATTATTCCATGATATACACATCAAAGCCTCTGGAGGGGCACGGCCATCATGTTGAGTACTGTGGTGGAATAGATTGGTGTGGTGAAGGGCAGGAGTGCCCTCACAACAAGAGGTGTTGGATATACTCCCGAGTTAGAGTACAAACAGTTTTTGCTGCTTTGTTTGTGTCCATAGCTCACCTCTTTTGATAGGTTTAGACCAAGCAAGCTTTCAACTTGCTGGGATAAGCAGCAGATGAATTATATTTGGCAACCTGCAACAAAAATACCTTCAAAAACTTTCAGAAGATGGTGAGGGCTGAACAGAAAAAGAAATGCCATAAATAAACACGTGCTCTCTGATTCTTAGTACCTGGAAATTCGTCGACCCATTTTTTCGTTTCTAGTAACTGGCCATCCCACCCCCATAACCCCATGACTCCCCACAGCTTTTATCCATTACACATAGCAAGGGGATGGGCCAGAGAGGTAAGACTTGGCCTGGTAGTCGTGATATGAGCTGTGAGAGAGTGTGTGCACTTGTTCTACTCAGACTAGGACAGCCTGGTACTGGATCAGTTGCTCCATACTGGCCTCATCAGCAGCAGCAGCAGCAGCATCATCCTTTCTCCAGATGTGCCACGTGTGAGCTGGGAGCTTAGAGAACCAGCAGACCAACCCTGCACGGCACATGCTGGAGGCAAAACCAGCCTGAGCCAAGGGAGAATGTGGGGACAATATCAACCTCCCCCAGTTGTGACGTGGCTAGGCTTTTATTTGAGCCAGAGATGGTAGGGGTGGAAGAATGAAAGGCAGAAGGAGGATGAATCCAAGGGGTGCTGGGGGGAAAGAATCCTTTGATCTAGGTCTAAAATGGATGCTTTAAAATCTACGGTGAATGGCCGATAACTGATTTACAGGTGGATTAAACAAACCAAGATGGTCATAAATTGAAGCTTATTGAGGCAGTGGCCTCAGTAAAGCACACATATAACACATCATGGGTTACAGCACTGTACCCACAGAACATAATGACCCACAGCAGCCAGTTTTTGTTTACCTTTTACGCACATGTTTGCCTCCATTCCCTCACTCCTCTATCTCCATCCACCATCAATCCAGTCCCATGACCAGCCCTGCCCTGAGGCCATCTCCACCGGTCCTTACAACTCCCTACATCTACTGTATCCCTCCCTCAACCCCCCTCTCCACTCAACCAGTCTGTCCCCAGATGCTAGAACAATAACGCTGTGTGCGTTTGGCCCAAGGTGTGGGAGGGCTGCACTGAGTGTCTCCCGGCCTCCAAACAATGCTCTGACAGAAGAGGCAGAGATGGGGGGGAAGAAAACGAGGGAAGGGTAGAGTCACGGATGGATTCAACAAGAAGAATTCTCCCTCTGGCTCCACCCCACCCCAATCCCCTGACCTGTGGCCCCCAATAAACATCCCATCTATCTGGCAGACACCAGACCGCAATGGGTGGATCCCCTTTCCCATTCGGGGAGACTCGCTCTTAACAATGAGTGTAGTGTTTGTCTTGACTAAATTGAGGGGGTGAACTGACTTGTTCTGCATATCTGAATTCCCCCCCAGGGATCAAGAAAGTGTTGCATTATCTTATCTTAAACCTCATTTAGCCCAAAACAGTGATGCAAGTAAAACATCTGTTTGGTCGTCAAACTGAATAAGGCACCATGGATCATCTGGCACGGCTTCACGAGCCTCATCCTGGCCTGGGTTGAATGTAGTTTGAATATTGCAGGGGTTTGGGGAACAGGTGTCTGTACTGCTGATGGAAATTAAATTTGTAACTGACATTCAAATAAAAAGAGTGAGACAGGAAAGCAAAGAAGTGAGAGAAAAAGGTCGTAAATGGGCTTGATGTGAAAACTAACTTAATATAGTGGTTATGCAATTTACATGTGTACAGAAAAATGATAGTAGAATAGAGTCTCTGTCCGTGCTGACAACAAGAGATTACACTGTGACAACCAATGTGAGTTTAACACATAATCTTTTACCAATTTGTGAATGAAGGAAAAAGTACTTAACCGAGAATGAAATTGACCTATAAAGATCCCAGATATGCGATTTCATATTTGATCTAAGGGAAACAATGGTCTACTTTTGCCTCATCTTAACCTTTTACCAGTGAGTGTAGGGAACAATCTGAGTACAAGACAGCGTCCAGAGAATTAAGGACAACGGCCCCCTTCTCCAAGGAGACCCACATTTACCACAGCTGCCCTGGTGTGCTAGGGCTAATCGAGTTAGCTTTAACGAATGCAGCAGAGGCCTGACTAACGTCAGGAATGGGTGAATAGAACAAGACGTCGCCTCATAACACCATAATTCCCCTTTAATGTACTGCCTCACAATGCTACCTTGCCTAACCTACACTGCTGCTAATTATTTCAACAGTACTGGATATATGAAGGGGATTACAGTTTTATACAAAAGGCAGTCATAAGTGAAAAAATCTAATCAGAGGAACATCAAAACCACCAAAAATAATTCAATAAAAATCAGAATTAGATCATCTCCAATAACGCAGCAATGGGACTTTGTCGTCCCAGCTCTATTCTACATGAGGAAACGGCCTGGATAACCTCTCAGTACAATGTCTGGGGTCCTTGTTGCTAAGGAAAAGCCACACCAAGCCCCTAATCCACCCTTACTGCCCTCCTTACCAATTAGAGATGTGTACAAGTTAGTGGATCACTTTAAGTCATTCTGATTAGTGATTGCGTGTGCAAAGGAAGGAACTAAATGTAGTAGTGCAATCCTCTTCCCTCACAAATTAGAGTCAAATAGCACCCCGCGCTTAATTCCCCTGACAGCCCAGACCATTGTCAGGATAGAAGGTCGGATGTGGAAATATACAAGGAACAGAATGTAACAGTATGCTTTTT